>NC_050183.1:37450625-37793125 GCF_008315115.2 Sander lucioperca | reverse complement strand
GGTAGATCTGACTCTTGACTCCTCCTCTGAGGAGGAAGGGGGCGGGGCAGGAGGAGACAGTGAGGACACTGAGGACAGCGCTGACAGTCCTGCCCCGAAGAGGGGCCGATACAACTACGACAAGGACCTGGTCACTGCCTACTGACCCCACAGCTCTGTCCCCTCACAGACTGACACACACACAGAGACAGAGAGGCAGGGGGCTAAAAGGACAGGAACACAGTAATCCACTAGATGCAACAACCCTCCCTTATGCCCAAACGTCAGAGCCTTTTAGCAGCTCTGGTTATATCCAGTCAAAACAGACATACACTCAAACATGCACTGTTAATGAATCTTCAATCTGGAGTGATTAGGATTCCTCTTTGTACTGTACACCACTGGAAGCAAATCTAACTCTTTTTGGTCAACCGTCACCTTGCAGTGAATATCTGTACCATCCTGCCTCTACTTAAGAGACTGAATGGATCGTGCACCCCACCTCCACCACCACCCTTCCTCCTCTCTCTCTCCAGACTATTCCCTCTCTACCACCTCATCTCTATTTGTATTTGACTTGGAATTACAGGCTCTTTTAGCCATGGGCATTCCATGTGTGCGTCTCTGATTTTTGTCACATTTGTGATGAACAGGCAAGTTAAAAATGGAGGCTCCTCCGTAGTTTTTGGTAAAAGGTCAAAAACAAGTAGTGGAAAAGAGCATTAAAAATGGAGGACAAGGCAGAGATATCTGGAGTGTGATGCAAATTTAAATATCTCCCATTGTGTTTTATTTGTTTGTTTAGAGAATTAATTCAAAGCTTGAAAGGGTTTTTTCAGGAATTTATCCTTTTTTTAATTATGAAAGGGCAGAACACAATACTGGCCTCAATGTGTGATGCTTTCCATTTATATTTGTCCTTAGTTAAAGAGAACCTACCTCAGTCATAAAAACTTAGCAGACTGACCAGAGAGTAGCTTAGAAAGAAGTGGAGGACAAGAATTGATTTGTCTTTCTGAAGTCAATTTTACACTGGAGATTTTGTTTTCCTACATGTTTTTGTTTTTTAATTCCATCGTTCCATGCAGCTCTGTTCCCTCTGCAGCAACCCAGTCTTTGTTAAAGGGTGAGATAGTTTGTGGATAACCAAGCTAACTAGGCGTCAGTGCATGCAAAATGCCAGAGGTTGTGGGTGGAACGCTTCCCCTCTGTAAAACATAACTGCAGTTGTTGCGCTGTAAGTAACAGGATTTATTAGGAGTGATAAACAGCATTGTGTATTGGCGTAACTCATCCAAATAACTGTGCGGCAGCTGTGCCAAAGCAGATCTGTTTTAGGAATTCACTGACAGGAAATGGTTGTGAGATTTTGGTGCCTTTTTTCGTTGAGTGGTGAAGATTGGAGCCCATTGTTTAAGGCTAGCTGAGCTGGCCAGCAGATGAGACCCCAGTCTGAAGGAAGGTGTTTAGTTTCATTGAGGATTTCCTTAGATGTTTTTCCAGTGGGAGAAATAGACAGAGAAGCAGAATGAAATCTGTGGTAAAAAAAAAAATAGTAATCAGAAGTGCCGTCATCCTTTTTTACCACTTTTTGATGTCCTCTGTCCTCCCATATTTATTGAATTGCGTCACATTTTCTTAACAGTTGTGTGTAATCTACATATTTGGCTGTAGTTCTGTACAGACAGAACTATTGCTTGCAGAAAGCGGGACACCTCTGCTGCTGTGGTTTGAGTGTTGAGTTATAATTGCTCCGGGCTCATGGCTGTGCTTTTGATGAATGCTCCTTTTCTTTTCCTCTAAATGAAGCCGACCTGGGTCTAAGCACCATTCAGAGTACTTTGCTACAGTGGGTTCAGCATGTCTGACACAACAAAACTTAATGAAGTGCCAATAAGTGCAACCCCACCACGCTTAAGTCATTGATTGGATTACAAATGGTCTTGTCTGGAACAAGTGGGAGTTGCTTCAACCAGCAGTCCCCTCGGCCTCTTTTCAATATAGATAAGGTCACATCTATTTGCTGGAATAGAATTGGACTTTAATTGTAACATGCTGTAGGCTTACAACTAATATTCCTAGTATTGTCAGTATGTGATGGCTGCTCCTCAGAAGGAGATGCGGGCTGCATGTGCAGGCTTTAGGTTTTGTCTGCAGGAAGGTCATCAGTGTTTGCTTGAAGATGAGAAAAGATGTTGGCTGTGTTGCTAGAGCTGTTTGCACTTTCATCTGATACTTCATCCCAAGTTTAAGGTTTATTTATTTAAAAACCATCATGTAGTGAGTATTAATCAAGGATCCCTGACCATTGTGATCAGATCTCCTCAACCAACTCATGCGTGTGACTCAAAAAAAAATGTGAAACTAGAAAAGCGTCGGTCTGCTCCACTGTGAGACACATTGGGTGTGGGTATGTTTCCTTCTTTCATCATCATCCCGTTTGTTATGGTTTGATCAGTATAGAATCTGGTGTTCTTTTCCTTGCTCATAAGCACAGATAAAAGACATTTACACATCAATACGGAGCCTCACTGTTGCAAGTGCATTATTCGATAAGGTTGATGATTTGAAAAAGTAGGTTGAGTCAAATCTGGTCTTCCTTTTTTCTCCTTCTTTTGACATTTTGACATGAAACATGTTTGATAAACCACACAAAATTGATTGAGGGCACTTTGCCTGTTATACATTAGAGTGTGTCCCTGAAAAGGACCTTCTTTATAAGGCGCTTAAAGCAAAATAATGTACAGAACTCTAATACCTGTCTTCAACTAGGCAATTTGTATTTGTAAGTAACTGCGCTATACATATAACAGAAATCACATTGTTCATTTGTTAATAGGTATAGAATGTCATATTTGAACGGATCTCCTAAACTTTTCTTTTCCTTATGGTTAAAGATGAGAGGTGGTGCCGGTTGCTTCTGTGGAACTGAGCCAGATACGTTCGCAGCTTGTTTGGGAGCTGGAGAGAGCTGAGGGTCTGGTCTTTTTGTAGTGGCATCTTTCTTCTTATAATAATGCATACGGTAGCATGGGCAGAGGCTTACAATCCATGATGTAAATGTTTTGTTTGTTGTGTTTTTTTTATATGTTCATATTAAAAGACAATAAAATTTAAATAATATTTTATTAAGCCTTGAATCGCCTCCAGTTGTTACTATAGGCAAACAGACAAGAAGAAGCTGTTGAGGGCAGCAGCACCTGAAGCTGATGCCACAGAGAACCGGTTAAGGTTGAGATTGTTCTGTCCTGTACCAAATGCTCAGATCTAGGGACACATTTGATGCCTGTTGAGGATAAAACTGTAAAATTTCAAATGATCGTATTCTAACAGCTGTTATTGATGTGTGGAATTAATTAAAATCAGTTCTTAAAAACATGTCTGCCATTGTTTTATTTTGACAATAGTAAGTAAACCATGAAACAAAGCTGCTTTTATTTCCATATATTTTAAAGGTTTGTCAAAATGTTAACTTGCCTATACAGGTCGAGGGTAGCACACATACTGAATTTGAAATTGATCCAGTAGGTTTTACATACATATCAGTACATCAGCTAAATTTCAGGCTGCTGACAATTTTTTTGTCTTAAGAAAACATTTATTCAAACAGCATTATATTTGTCATCTATGTTTTTCTTTTGATCACACTGAGGTTGAGCTTTATCAAGATGTAATAAAGATTAACAGGAGAAAGGGAGATTGTGCGACAGCCATGATTTAAAAGCAACCGAAGATAATAAATTAGATTATTTATATGTAATGTAGTATTTTCTATCTATTCTTCTTCCAACAGCACAGGTTGGTGCTCAAGATTGTGACTTCAGGGAAAGGTCAGAGGCGCTTTCTATTCTGAGAAGGTGTGTGGATGTGTTGGTTTGTAGCCATGGCCAGATCCCTACAGTTTGGTGTAAGGCGGCTGGATCCCCTTTATTATGCTGTATTATTTGGTAAAGTTTGTAAATTGATGACAATACAGGCAAGATGTACTGTGTCGCTAAGGTAAGGGATTCAGAGGAAAAAGTCGATCAGTTACATACTACAGGGGCATGTTCGGTTGAAGAAACTTCTTGCATTTATCACATTGGTTGTCCATTAGTTTTATACTTTGTATCTCCTGCACCTCAGCTAAGCCTGATACCGGGCGAGTGTTTTTTTTCTCTGTACTTACTGAAATAACAAAATAAATTAAAAAAAAATACAACTACAAATGTTTCACCTTGAAGAAGTGTATTTTGTATTTTTAAACTGAAAATGTAGTGAATCTTTTTTTCATAATCCATTGTAAATCTTCAGTTCCCTCTTGTTACCGCTGGGTGGCAGCTGTACTTCGCAGCTTGTTTACTAACCGCCATTAAACACATAAGAAAGCAGCAGCCGGTGGATAAGATTGTTAAACTGGACTAACGTTATACTGTCTATGGATTTGCCTCCTTAAAAACAACATACCGGAGGCGTTATCACAAACTGCAGATGTCGTAAATCTTCTAATACATCCATCTCCCATGAGATTTCTGCATCTCTCGTATCAACTTGTCAGATGGACTCAGTCTCGCGCTATTTATGAAGAGCTCTCCCTGTGGGTGTCACAGGTCTGATGCTGCAGCTGCTTCCTGTATTGAAGCACCACCAGAAAGAGCCAAAGCCCTTTTCGTTTCAGAGCCCCACACCGAGAACTGAAACACGGAGGAATTTGTTGCTCGGACGCTGCCGTCCTGCAGAGGGAAGCCAGCCGAGTCGGTCTGCCGGTGTAGCTGCAGGGAAAACTGCGGCGGCCCGTGTCTTGTGAAAGCTGAGAAGCGAGGGGCTGCACATTAGGACTGAGAGACGCAGGGCACGATTTCTCCAGGAGCTGGTGCTAGCTAGTAGCAGCTAGTTGGGTAATAGCAGCAGGTAGATAACCCAGAAGAAGCAGAATAATAGAAATGTGTTTACTCCAGAAACTATAGATGCACCGGAAAGCGACCTGACTTTTAAAGAGCATCTCGGCATGATACGATTTAACGTTACCCAAATAGCTGACTGACATGCTACCGAAAGTATACTAACTTTGCTAACGTTAGCTAGCCAAGTTACTAGCCACCAAGAGCTGATCCTGTTGCTTTTTCAGACTGAGTTTCGAATAAGGAAAAGGCTAGATTAGCAGCCTCCCAGCTCACTGCGGGTTAGTGCATTCTTTGAGAAAGTCATTTAGGTTATTTATTGAAATGGCTCCTAAAAGAAGACCCGTTCCCCTGAACATAACGC
The DNA here is from genome assembly GCF_008315115.2 of Sander lucioperca. Lineage (NCBI taxonomy): Eukaryota > Metazoa > Chordata > Actinopteri > Perciformes > Percidae > Sander > Sander lucioperca. The sequence goes on along the minus strand of NC_050183.1, from coordinate 37,787,902 downwards.
CCATCGGGGAAGGACAGGCCACCTCAAACACGATTGATGCTGCATCTGAGTGAGTAGCCCTAGTATAAGTCAAGATTAATTGTAGCTGTGTTAAAGAGAGCTTGTTAATAATTGATCTGTGTGTGGTAGTTATCACCATTTACCAACACTGTATACCACCATTACCTCAATTTAAATAGAGCAGTTAAATGTCCCTGTCTTATCATTTCTCTCTCCCTCTGTCTGTGTGTTAAACCCTGCTGCTGAACCAACTGTCCCTTCCCTACAGAGCCAACCTTGAGGCCTTACAAAAGAAACTGGGTGAGTTGGACCTGGATGAACAACAGAGGAAACGACTGGAGGCCTTTCTGACCCAGAAAGCTCAGGTTGGGGAGCTGAAGGATGAGGATTTTGACCCCATATGTGAATTGGGTGCTGGAAACGGAGGAGTAGTCAACAAGGTCCGCCACAAACCCTCTGGATTGGTCATGGCTCGGAAGGTAAACAAAAATTGGTGCATTTTTTTGTTGCAGGTGTAGTGTGACAGTTGGAGGGAGCTGAATCAAAACACATTTCAGAGGTGTTTTTGCGTAACACTGGTGCTGGCTTGGTTTGTTTCACACAATTCTGCATCATGGATGACTTACTGTGTGGAGAAAAGTGCACAATTTTTGAATGCAACAATAACAAACTCACCAAAAGTATATACGAAAATGTGCACAGGCAGATATTCGTAACAGGAATAAGAATTTTGAATAACTGGCTATAAACTGCTATGTTTCTCCAGTAGGGCTGAGATCCCCCGAGTGGCATCGACTCCTCCGTGGCAAGTGTCTGACGATCGCCACTGAGGCGTCGATCAGTAGTCAGCGCATCGACGAGTCTGTGGCAGGAGCCAAGCACGCAGGGCAGGCGATCTGTGGCACTCGTCGACACCCATCAGCGAACTTGCCGACTTCCCGTTATAAAAACAAACCACGCAACCCACCACCCCCCAACTGAGGCAGATATGTAGTAGATTTAACTGCCGTCAGGTAGTCAATCTTTGGTGCCGCTCAGATCATCTGACAGTGCTTGGCTCCTGCCACAGACTGCCCACAGACTCGTCGATGCGCTGACTACTGATCGACGCCTCTCTGGCGTCTGATGACCCTGGTTGCCACAGAGGCGTCGGAGGATCTCGAGAGTAAAATTAAAATTCTTATTCAGAATTGTACCCCGCTTTCCCACATGAGAGCTCTGAGTCCGACCCAGTCATCCACTACAACTGACATGTTACAGGAGAGAATAGACACATTTGTTGTGTGTGACAAAAGTAAGCTGAATAAGTTTAATCTGACCAAGAAAAGCTAAAATGATGGGGACTTAGACAGAAAAGGCCATATCCAGTGTAAAAGACATTCTGCACATTTCATGTAGGCCTACATTTAAGTGTATGCCTCCACAAGTAACGTTACTAACCAGAATATAAACAAAGCCTATGTAAACGCTTTTTATCAAAAACTGCAGCATTCCTGTTTAGTTTTCGCCATTAAAAAAGATTTACTCCAGCTGACCACCCACCCAGTTGAGGGACAACCAGACAGATATGTAATATACTTATAACTGCCGACAGGTAGTCACAATGTGGTGCCGCTCAGCTAGGCAAGTTTGCTGACGGGTGTCGACGAGTGCCACAGATCGCCTGCCAGTGCTTGGCTCCTGCCACAGACTCGTCGATGCGCTGACTACTGATCGACACCTCAGTGGCGATCGTCAGACACTTGCCACGGACGCGTCGATGCCACTCGGGGGATCTCGCTGCCGCTCTGTCTCTCATCACCTATATTTGACCAAGACATAAATATGTCGTCATAAATCATCTGGGCCAGTATCAGGATCATTTGTGGCATGTACGTTCAGTCAGGAAACATTGCAATTTAAGAATTTTTTTTTTTTTTTTTTTTTTTTTAAATGCCAATTTTGTTTTTCACCAATTATAGATGTGTATCTGCCTCTAAAATCCAGTATTGGTTAGGCATTTTAAGCGATCCTCGTATAGTGTTATAAACTTGTAGTGATTTGGTTAGCCCATTCCCCCCACCCCCCCCCCCTAATTTGATCATAATGAATAGTGGACAATTTACGAGACAGAAAGTTATTAGGACTCCATATAGACACTGCAGCAGCAACTCAAGCAAGCACAAGCTTGTAGACTTGAGCCTTTTCATCTTTGTTGACAATTCAATTTTCCCCTAAAAGTTCTGCAAATGATGAGAAACAATTTGGAAGTATGGGCACTTGTCTTTGTTATATTTCACTATTAAAAGTGTGTATAAATTCTGAAACATTCTGTGTATACATAGACTCTCCTGGTTTGTGTCAGCAATTTAAACTATTTTCAAATGAAATCCCAAATAGCATGTGTTGAGATTACTACACCCAGACGAACAGGAAAGCGTTATAGTTATACCAAACGCCACCTCAGAAATGCGTTCCCTCGAGATACAAAGAGGCCAGTGAATGATGTGACTGCATCTGTTGGGTTGCGTTTATGTCAGAACAGCAGTTTATGGTCTCATCCTTTCCCTCCTCAGTTGATCCACCTGGAAATCAAACCTGCCATCAGAAACCAGATTATCAGAGAGCTGCAGGTGCTGCATGAATGCAACTCCCCCTACATTGTGGGCTTCTATGGAGCCTTTTACAGCGATGGGGAGATCAGTATCTGTATGGAGCACATGGTGAGAGCCCTCCTACCAGTGGACAAAGAAATGAATGTGGTTGAATGGACACAAGTATTTTGTCCTTTTTCCCAAACATAGTTTTTTTAATTATTTTTTTATTGATTTTTAAAATGGTATGTCAGATTTTAATGTGCAACTTGCCTCTACAGGATGGTGGATCCTTGGACCAGGTCCTGAAGGAAGCCAGAAGAATCCCAGAAGAAATCCTGGGGAAAGTTAGCATAGCTGTATGTAGTGCACTAGTTCTGTTGCATTTCAAATACTAGTGTATGTCTTTTAATGTCTATTTTAAAATAGTTTGCAGTTTGAATTTGCCAGTGATATGAAGATTCTCAAAGGTTGTTACGATGCATGTTGATGCAGACGCACTGCTCATTCTGGGTGTGTGTGCTTCTTGTGTTGCTTAACTAGCTGTTTGTTCAGTCATGCATTCAACTCTTGCATCATGTTCAAATACCTAAGTGTAATAATGGGATTACCAAAATAATATGTATTTTAAATTGATATGTACATAAGGAAAGCGTGCGTGCGTGTATAGACTCTTGTCTGAGAATCGGCCCTTTGTATTTTTATGTTAAATGTTTTTCCTCCATTGTTTACAGGTATTGAGGGGATTAGCCTACCTGCGGGAGAAGCACCAGATCATGCACAGAGGTAAGGGTCTTCTCTAGTCGCAGTCAAGTACATTTGCTCTCAAAATCCCTTGTGCAATATTTGTCAGACTCGCTGCAGTACAAGAGATACAGAGTGTTTAGTTTACAAAATCAAATAAGTGACTACACAATTTCTGGGTTATGCTGATGATGATCAGGGTGTATGTGGACATTAAGTTCCATTACATATCATTTAGCTGACGCTTTTATCCAAAGCGACTTACAATTACTATATATGTCAGAGGTTGCACGCCTCTGGAGCAACTAGGGGTTAAGTGTCTTGCTCAGGGACACATTGGTTGATGTATCGCAGTGGGAATCAAACCCAGGTCTCCCACACCAAAGGCACGTGTCTTATCCACTGCGCCATCACCACCTCGTTCCACAGTTGTGGAGTGTTGTGTAGCACTATAATTTAATTTGCACATCACAGATTTGTATCACAAGCATTCTATTTAATGCAGTGTTTATTACACAATCACTTTTTGGTTTATTTATTGGCTTAAAGCTGGAGTACAAAACTTTTGTTCCCTCTGGCAGTGAGCGTAATTATACAAACACTGTCAATGTGCTTGAGAAAAGAAGTGGGATTAATTATAACCAAGGGGGTAAGCTTCTCCTCACAACGCGTAGATCCTATGGCGCCATTTTGATGCTAACAAGCATTCACACACCCCCCGTTAGCATCCCATTGACTGCCATTCATTTTGACAGCGAATAACTTTACATCTGAAGCGTTTAAAGACTTAATTTGTCCATTGTTTATTTCTAAAGAAACACGATAATGTATAAAAGGCTCCATTACCTTGTACCTCACATTATGGCTCCGTAGCAGACGTTTTTATAAAAATAGGCTAACGATTGTGTCATAACCACGCGACTTACTGTCGCATAGTATAGTACAGGAGAAGCTCGCAAGCAGTTTCGACTTACATTAGCTGTTTAAGTTTAATTGCTAATGTTAACTAGCATTTTAGCTAGCAATAATTAGCCTGTGCCTATGTTATCTCCTAACATATACCTACGCTCTCCATCTCTGCAAGATTGGGAATGATTGAGATTTGTCTTGGCACAGCTACCAGAAGACTTACAACTTTCAGACAGGTTGCTCACGTCACATTTACGTCGTCTCTCTCAGTTGGAGGCTGCGCAGTAACGCTCAGCCATCACCAGAAAAGTGCTTCGAATATCATTCACTGGTCTCCGTCCAGAGCAACGGGATCTGTTGGTCCATTATATATACAGTCTATGATTATAACGTATCGCAGTGGTGTCACTTCCTGCCTGTCAAGGTATTGGGTAATACAGGTAGACGGACATACCGTGTAACCAATCAGAAACCCCAAATAAACAGCTATGCTGTGAAGAACTTAAAGTGAATAAGTGAGTGAGCAAGGTCGGTTGACTACACTTCATGCACTACTCATGTAACAACGTTGTTGTGGGTTAAATAAACTACTTGTTCTGAGTACAAATCAGCTGTATCGGCATTCTTCTGGTGCGCCGGTGTGGGAATGTCGCCACAGATATCTGACACCACATCTCAGGCATACTGAGAATTACAGAGAGCTTTCCCTGGCAGCGATAGGCTTAATCAGCATTGTGTGAACTCGTTTGGCAAGGGCCTGAATGTAACGGACGTTCATTTATATGTAAAAGTTCCGCACTCTAGCTTTAACACCTGACAATTGCTTTCAGACCGAATTATATTTTCAAATCAATATTTTGATAGCTACACTCCTAATTATATTTTATCCTAATTATATTTTATCGCGTAGTGACTGAGAATTATGCTAAAGTACAGTCTTTCACTGCAGTCTCGCCATTGTTTAGTGTATGGACTAGGAAATAATTAGGGTGAATATATTCTTTTAATTTAAATTTAATTTGAGTTTGGAATTTTCGATTTCTCAAAGGACTTCTATTGCCAAAAAGTAATGAGCACATCGACTACTTCCAACCTTGCTGCAACAGTTGACCAGTACTAGGGGTTGTTAGACTGAAGCATATTAGCATGTTTTTAATCATTAATTCTTATTTTTGATAGGACATACAGTTTTTTAGCCACAATGTAAGAGATACATCTGGAATATATTGGGTTTTCTTTGGTATTAGCCATAAAATGTATAGAAATGCTATATGGGTTTAGGGCAACTCTGCCTTGTTTCCAGATTACAGAAAAGTCATCCTCGTTTAGAAATTAAACAATGTAGATGGTTTTTTTTTTTTTTTTTTTTTTTTTTAATGGACTTTTGATGTGGTTAATAAAATGTCCAATCCTTTCGGTGTTAGTGGTGGCTACATTTTGCTGATGCTTGTGAGGCAACCAGCTGAGATTCAGACCCTGCAAATGTTACAGTCTAAACACCACATAAAAAAAAATGCAGGATTATCCTCTAATTTTCCACTGACATTATTCTTGCTGCTCTGAAACAGGCTCAAACACAACAAAAAGCATTCAGGTATGATTGCTATTTCTGAATATCTCTGAACGTTTTAGTTTGTTAGTGAAACCACTTTAAATACGCCACATTAACTAGACCGGCTCCAGTCGTCCCTGTACTTTTTCATTCAAATTTTTATTAATTGTCTTCATGCTTTTTCCTCCATATGCACTGCATCAACATCTTAAGAGCTTTAGCACGCTCACCACAAGGCAAGCTATTGTTTGAGAATATCACGAGTTCCTCATCATAGAAATTTGTAGCATGACGGGAAAAAAAAGGCTCAGTAAAGACCATTTTCTTTGCATTCAAACAAAATCACAAGTCCCACCATAGCAAAGTCTAAGCACACAGCACACCGGCAAGCAACCATGGGTGTGTTGTTATGATTAGCACTGGTGAAGGCAGCGTTTAGACCTGCATAGTGCAGTGAAGTCTCTCAGTGCTACAGGGTCGGTGGTACTCTAGGACAGTTGTCTGCGAGCTCAGGCGGTAATTACAGCCTCTCAGATGTGATTATACAGCAGCCGCGCCCTGTTGACCCCTCCCTCGGCAGCTCCCTCCACCGTTCTCCCGCTCTTTCATGCCACCTCTTTCTCAGTCACTCCTCACATGTCCTTGGTCGATGGGAGGGGGGTCACACCACAGAGGACAGATTGCAGGGCTCAGTCTTACCCCCATTATTTTTGCAGGATGTTTTTCAGCAATGAGCGGGAAATGTGGAGGACCCGGCTTGTTTTATAACAGGGGCTCAGCTTGAGTTGTAGCCATTTTCTCCCTTGCTCGATTAACACAGCACCACAGATAAAGCTGGGGGGGTGCTGTGCATGCCACCTGCAGGCCTCATGGCAGGCTGTAGCCCTCGTCTAAATATGTGTTTCTAAAAGTTATTCTATGTTGCAAGAAATAGTGTATTAGAAATTAGATTCAAACGTTTTACTATCCAAAGAGGGTTTCAAAGCCTGCATGCTAGTGACTTGTATAAAAAATAGAGTAGATACATGCAATAGATATAGTCATGTACAGTACCAGTCAAAGGTTTGGACACACTTTGCCATTCACTTGAATGAGAAAGTGTGTCCAAACTTTTGAATGGTACTGTATACACACCATTCATGCCCCTACATCTGCTTACGTACCGAAGCCATACCGGCGTAGCAGTGTTCTTATCTGCCATCTGTTTATAAGCAGCCCCCTCCCCTCAAAAATTGTATAGCTCAAATGATCAATAGTAAGGTGTTTGGAGTATGGGCGACAGATGAGATACAGTATGACGACGTGTCTCACTGAAAACGTAATGTACATTTGTTTTTCTGTCCACGTCCCCTCTGCCACATAGATGTCAAGCCCTCCAACATCCTGGTCAACTCTCGCGGGGAGATCAAGCTGTGTGACTTTGGTGTGAGCGGCCAGCTCATAGATTCCATGGCCAACTCCTTTGTTGGAACGCGCTCCTACATGTCGGTGAGTCAGCTCTGCACGCCTGCGCCCCCACCCCTTTTCCTCTGGCCCTATCCCCACTTTCCTTCTCCTCTTTTCTCACATTGCTCTTGTTCACTGGCCCCGCCCTCTGCCTTCCCTACCTCTGGCCCTCCCTCACTCCCCTGCCAAGAACCGAGGGCTGTGCCCAGGAAAGGGCTCTTTGGCAAGGAGCGAGGCAACTATGCTCGCTCCTTCTCGTCCTTCTTTCCCCTCACTCGTGGACACCTGGTGGGTGCAGTGGCGAAAGCTGCTTGTCTGTCCCGTCCCTTACCCACAAGGCACCAGTGGTGTAGAGACTCTTGTCCTTTCATTATTATTTCCCACACACACACACACACACACACACACACACACACACACACACACACACACACACACACACACACACACCTGTCTTTGCTCACCCTTCTAACTAAAGCAGTCCAAAGCTACTCTTCACTTCCTGCCAAACCCTCCCATCCTCTGTCCTCTTACCCTCACCACACCCCAGCTCTCCTTGCCATAACGCCCCCCTCCCATTATCCTCTCCACCACTTCCTGTACCTTCCCCACCCACCCCTCTGCCCAACCCTCTCTCCTGCCTGGCATCTTGGCTCTACCCGCTCCCTCTGACGTAGATTGTGTGTTTCTCAACAGCCGGAGAGACTGCAGGGCACTCACTACTCTGTTCAGTCTGACGTGTGGAGCATGGGTCTGTCCCTGGTGGAGTTGGCGATTGGCCGCTACCCCATCCCCCCACCAGAAGCCAAAGAGCTGGAGGCCATCTTCGGACGTGCTATTATGGACGGGGCCGAGGGAGAGCCTCACACCAACATGCAGAGGCCCAGACCACCGGGCAGACCCGTGAGCGGTAGGAATCGCAAAAACATTTTCAAACACGTACATGCAGATTTGTTCAGACTTGGCAGTAACTGCATTTTTACAGTCATGTTTTCAGGATGAAGGATTTCAAATATAAAATAAACTGTGCTTAAGAGATGATTTAAATCAATTTGTTACGGAGGGAGAAAAAAATCTAGTTGTGTCCATGACATGCAACTTCTCCACAGGTCATGGGATGGACAGTAGACCAGCGATGGCCATCTTTGAACTTTTGGACTACATTGTGAATGAGGTTTGTGAAAGCGCTTATTTGCATAAACACACATTTCTCTACACACAACCACACAGTGTATGTTTGCATTAATAGTTCAGTTTTTTGACCTTTTTGATTCTTGGTTCCTCCTTAGCCACCCCCTAAACTGCCACTTGGGGTATTCACCAACGACTTTCAGGACTTTGTGACAAAATGGTGAGTGTCTGCAATGACATTTTTAGAGTTAGCTGCAAAAAAAAGCGCATTGCTCTGTGAATCATGAGAAGTAGATAATGTAGATAAGAGAGAGAGAATTTCTACAAATAGTGTTATGTACAAGGTGGTCGCAGAAACTAGTTTAATAAGATTGTTTGAAAAAAATTAAATCCAACTTAATCCTTCATTTACAGGATCAGTGTTATAGTCTCACTTGTCAGTAACCTTTTTGGTGTCATTTGTGTCTGCAGTTTGATCAAAAACCCAGCTGAAAGGGCAGATCTGAAGATGTTGATGGTGGGTACCTGAACTTCATCTTCATGTATCTGTGTGATAGTTTGATTGCCGGTTTATTTAGTTTTTGTGTTAATGATGGTAAGCAGTAAAAAACAACAATGGTTTTCCTTTTGGTTTTCTTTCAGAGTCACACGTTCATCAAAAGATCAGAAGTGGAGGAAGTGGACTTTGCTGGCTGGTTGTGCAAAACCATGGGTCTCAACCAGCCCAGTACTCCCACCCGCGGCACTGAGTGAACAGGCCCCCACTGCCCTGACACACCTTCGGTCTTGCTTGCATACACATTAATATACTGCACATACACGTACACAAGCCATCACACACATTGGCACTTTTTTCTATCTTGCTCTTGGGGAAAACGGTCTCCCCCCACATTTATTTCTTCACCAGCAGCAGGGCCCGTTGAGTCATTGTACTGAGTCATTGTACCCCAGCTTCACCATGCCAGTGTCAAGAGTAGCCACAGCTCACGTTTCCACACTGCAACAGTGGATGTAAAGCACTGAAGGGCTGCCAGTGTGTCAGCTGAATTTGCATTGATTGACAAACTTCTTTTGTATTGTTGAATATACTGTATTCATCTTTTTTTATGGCAACAGTTGATGGCTTGTGCGACTTGTATTTTAACAAATGACCTGCTGTAGAGATTTCCATACAAAGAAATCCGAACATATCACCTACTTGCAAATTCTAAATTGGTTTTATCGAAGGTGAATGCACTGATTTTCATTTAAAATCCCTTTGTCAAATGTATTCATGCTAAAATGACAAGAGACCTTGCAACTACCCCCAATGTAATAATTGAATTTGTCAGTAGAGAGTGCAGGACTATTGTGTGTGTATGAGGAGTCATTTTCACTTTTTGGTAAATGAGCGATCACTCTAAAGATCCCTTTTGTGAACAATGTCACAAACCAAAGAGGGTACTCATGACTAAACGTTTTCAATGCCTGATCAGTTTTTGTTCGTATGTACATTCATGAACAGTATAATGGTGTACTTTGAACTTTTTGATTTTATTTATTTTTTTTATTTTTTATTTTTTTTCCCCTACCCAGTGGTCTACACTCTGCGTTGCCATTGTTTCCTCAACATACATTTCAATGCGCATCCCACACTGTGGCTCTCTAATGGGAGGAGTCATATGCTGTGGATGCCTGATATATGCCAGAATGTCATTAATTGACATTGATAAAACAATGATCAAAATGTATTCATGGGATGATATAGCATGGTTTATCTTTCTAATACTGTATGTGTATTTTATTTCCCAAGATCATGATTGGGATGACTATCTGTTTTTATCAAAAGCCTGAATCTCTGCAATGTCAATATGAAATTTCAATCATGTTGACTAATTCAACCTTTTTTTCCTCTTTGTTGTTGGTCTGTACTTTTCCCCCTGAAGTGTATTTGGTTATGCTTTCACTGTACTGCTACGTGTGGTGCTCCAAGCTTTCTCTTGGGACACAACCAGCCTAGAGGCGTGCTTTTGGGAAAGGGTTGAAATACATTTGACAACCCTTACCATGTGATTTAACCCAATTATGGTGAAAATACAACCCAACATTGAGTTTGACTGAACATTTTAACCCAGGTCAGTGTTGCTCACATGGTGGTGGTGGTGTTACTTGCTAGCCTGCCGTCTTGCTAGAGCTGTTGTATTCTCTGCTTATGGCTGCCCTTTCTTATTCCCCCCCCAAAAAAGTGCATTCGTTCAGAGCAAAATGGATACATTGTCACTTGTATGTGTACAAAGCTATATACAAAAATTACAGGAGTACTATTTTGCAGTCTTAATATACAAATTTTTGATTTATGTAAATGACAAGGGAGAAGTCATTTTATTATAATATAAAAATGTGTTGGATATGGTTATAATGTATAAAAAGATTAAAATAAAACTTATTTGTGAATGTACTGTATGTTAGTTCATTCATGACAATCATTTATGCATCTGTCTAAAAGCCTTACCAGAAATTGTACCACACTAATAAGATAGAAGATAGATAGAAATGCTTTTGTCATTGTACTAAATACAATGAAGTATTAGAAATGTATCCCTTTTCAACAAAACAATAACCATACAGACAACAATGAAGAAACATATAGATATATTACAGTGACACAATTACAGACCCCATTTTAGGGTAGACCTCACTAGTGAATATTTCCAAATGTTTTACTACAATTGATATAGGTATTGTCAGGGTCTTAGCTACCGTTGACAACACTGAGCTCACGTCCTTGGTATTTTACCAGCATTTTTGAGTCATTTAAATTGGGTTACTTCTAGGCAACTGCAATAAAATAAAATATTTCCCCACCACAACTTTTTTCTTTAGTATGAAGATTTTAACAGCATGTATCAATATCAAATTTATAAAAAATTATGTTTTGGGATGGAAGACTTGGCCCTTGTTATAAAGTGTATTTATTGTTGTCTTTTCTGAACATTTTAATATTCAGCATAGACTCACAACCTAGATGACTTTGATTTTTCCAACTACCCTCTAATACAGTAGTTCCTAACCTTTTTGGTCTGTGGTACACCCCCACATCCCTGTCAGATGAACTCACATACGCCTTCATCGATTCCAAAGTATGCTCCAAATGAATAACACTAATTATTATATAAAAGTTGATATTATTTGTTTCATACAATTGAATTTACAAACTTTGTTAAAATATTAGTTGGTTTGCTCTAACTAGTTTTCACACACTTACATTACTGCAACATGTAATGTTCAGGTCTAATAGTTTACCTAATGTTAATATGTGGATATATTATTTTAAACAAATCATAATTTCAAATTTAAAAAAATTGTTGAGTTCGTTGAGACTCACAATCTTGCAGGAGCTGCAGAAGTACCACCTGGAATACAAGTACCCCTGGCTGGCCATCACTGGTCTTATTTAGAAGAGTCGATACTGGCCACTGATTGGCTGGCAGGTTTCCGTTTAAACACGTCATCAACATAGTTCCAGGCACAATCTGGGCACAACGTGCAGGTAATCATAGCAACGAAACGCCTAGCTAATTGCACCAGTTAACGTTAGCTAACATTTAGCTAGTCAACTGACTACACACAGTTTGAGAGATGGATAACGACTATTTCTAACTTTCAATTAAATTACATATTTAAAAATAATTACATTAGGGCCATGTCAGTTCAGCATTGAACGGCTATATGGGTAAGTTACAGTTAGCTAACGTTAGCCTATTATTTTTGTACATGTAACGTTAACGTTAACGTTAACTACCAACTTTAACTGTTTCAGTCTTTGTTAGTCAAACGTCGATCTGAATCCGGGGATTATTGTTAACTGCTTCCTTTTTTTGCTAGCTTTAATCAAAACATGATTCAGACAGTAATGTTAAACACAGATATGATGTGGGGTGCCTGGACTTGGAGAGGACCAGTTTATATTGGACTGAAAGACGAAATTGCCATAACAATGTCTGACTTCATCTCAGACTGCCAAGGGCTCAACTAATTTTGACTGTGGGTAATTAGGCCAAAACTGAATAGAAGGCAACTTATGTAAATATTATGTATTTATGTGAAAGTGTATATCCTGCTGTTTTCATTTCACTTAGGCTGCAACTTATCCACCTGCATCCTCTTCACTTAACATAGCAAATTATAGCAAGTCATGGCACCAAACATCCAAATACTGCAATTCATGTGTGTTTCTGAAGTTTAAAAGCTTTGACTCCCCTGTGCTTAAGCAGAGACAGTGCTTAACAGTGCCCTCTATGCAGAGGGTGTGTCACTACCTCTCCCTGCCAAATAGTCCCTTGACTCCCCTGCATGGTTATCTGTGCAGTGCCAAGCCAGTGGCAAGCCCTGCTCTACTGTGTAAAACACGGTTCCCGTGAGACTGGAGCCAAACAGCAACGGTTTACAGCCAGCAATTGTGAAAAGAATGTTTTCTATAGTATGAGCATGGAACATATGACTTTAAAGTGCTTTCAGAGGTGTGTTGGTATGGTTTATGGTGCAACAGAATTATTGAATACATCTTGAGCTCCATCCCACTCTATGGCACAATGGCTGGCTTACACTCGCTGAGGGGGTGTGCGGGTGGGCGGTTAGAAGTGGCGCAACATCAAGTGCAATAGCTGTAAATTTACACAAGGGAACTTGCCATATTCCACAATGGATAAAGCATTGCTTGACTTAGTAATGTCTTCTCTGATGCCTCACCTGTTGGAGCTTGGCAGGTATTATGTACAGAGACCAGGCAGAACCAGAAAGTGTATCAAGGGGGTTGCTGGCAGCCCCTACAGTATGTGTTGGAATGTGCCATGGCTTGCTTTTGGGGTGGGACACCATGACCTCAGGCAATAGGATGGGTGGGTGTAACTCAACTCACATAGAACAGGGTAAGGAGCAGTGAGAGATGAGGCGGGTGAGAATTGACAAGAGTTACAACTCCTTTATCCTTAAACCAAGTGTCCATAGATGAGACATTGGCTGACATTCACTGTGAAACCAGAGTGGGAAGGCATGGGTTAATGATTTGTGTCATCTCTGATTGAGTTTGTCTTTGACAACTGTCCACTTTTGAGCGCAAATAAATTTCCACTTTAATTTGGTTCACAGAGGGAGGAGGGAGAGGAGACGGAATGCTGTTTCTTTAAGAGAGAGGGAGTGAGTGAGAGAGAGAGAGAGAGAGAGAGAGAGAGAAAGGGAGGGACCTCTTTGCCCTCCAGAAACCAGGAAGGGAATTGAGTTGATCTGCTGCTGCTTGGTTAGCGCATACGGGGCTTTAAGCTGCACAACAGTGAGAGGGAGAGGAGGAGAGGAGAGGGCTGAGCTAACCCACAACAAGCTTCACCACGGCCATCGCAGGTGAGCTAAAGGCACCCTGCCATCCCCCCGCTGTCTGCCCTGGGCCTGAAGTCCAGAGGGGAGCAGGGCAGAGGAGGAGAGGAGAGAGGGAGGAATGAGGGAGGGGGACAGAAAGGAGAGCAGGGTGGGGGGGTTGGCCGGAGAGGAGAGGTGGGTCGCAGCAGTAGTCCCTAGTCAAGGTTCCTCTTTTTTAATCCTCCTAAAGTACTTCCTCTGTCCTGCTCTTTACCTCTGCGGAATCTTGAGATAAAGTTTATAGGATGTGTTCAAGGCATTAACTTTTCAGGCAGGTGGAAGCACTTAAAGAAGGAGGAGGTGGAGGTGGATGGGGGGGGGGGAGAGAGAGAGGGTGGGGGGTACTGAACTGAAAATAATTGCACAAGGTATAAGCAATAGCAACAACTTTTTGGGACAGTGGCGATTGAAATGCTGCGTGCGGGGCAAGTTGTGTGCTGTGTGCGCAGGGCATGTTGTGGTGGCATTACACTGTTTGAAATAGGAATAAGTCATAATTTAGGTCAGGAGTTTTACGTGTGTCGGAAATGTCACTAGAGTGTGAGCCAATGAAAGAATCCACCTCTTGATGTTTGGTTACTGCTCTTGACAATTGTGGCTGAATTTTCTTTCCTTTTTTTTCATACGAAGCTCGGCCCTGTTTGATGGCTGGTCTGTACTTTAATACCTGGCAGCCTGCTAGCAACATACTGTAGTGTATAATTCAGCCCTTAGTGCTTACGTTAGAGCAGGCTTGGAGATGGTGGGGGTGGTGAGGGCAGAGAGAGCTGGGATTCGTAGTCCACAGCAGGGGCTGTAAAGCAGGTCAAATGGGGATTCAGAACTCTATATCCCAGAGTGCCTTGCCCTTGGCAATCCAGGAAAGGGAACAGCCGCCAGCCTATCCTGACAAGGAGGTGTGGTGAGTGAGAAGTTGTCACACCAATGAGAGCAGGGGATGCAGAGCCGAGTTGTGGGCTGAAAACAGAAAGAGGTTGGGTTGGTGGTGGTGGTGCCTGGGGGGGTGTCTGTTTGTGTGGGATCAGGCAAGGGCTTGCCTGTATGACTAGGGCCACTCGCAAGTTTCCTGTCTGGTAAAGCTCTATAGCCCTGCCCAGAGACGGAGGCAGCAGAGCTGGCTGGCCGGCAGGCAGGGGAGGCAGATAGGGCCCTGGAAACATTTTCTGCCTATTTGGTAAGCACTCCAAAGACACACACACACACACACACACACACACACACACACACACACACACACACACACACACACACACACACACACACACACACACAGTGTATTCAGACTGTGACTGAGAGGAGAAGAGAGGCGAGCAGAGGAAATAAATACCATAGTGTGTTGTGTGTGAAGGAGAGTGAGAGAGATGGGGCTTGATAGAGTTCAGAGTTCTTGACCCACTTGCAGATAAAGGAGGGAATTGCAAATAGGTCAGTACTGAGTGTAAGGTGCTGCATAGAACCCAGCTCATAGAAATAGTTTGTCCTAAAGTTTCCATCCACATCAGGCTAACTTTTAAACTATGGGCATGCATTGTGCATCAGTATTGTTTCCATCTTATTAAGGCACATCATTATTTTAATGTTTTGGTCTACTGCTGTGATTAAATGACACTGCTGCTATTATTAGTAGAGTGAAAAGATGAAGACAGTTGCGCATCCTGTACTGCTGCTTCTTTAGGGGTGTTAAAGTAATTCCACTACAACTACTGCATCAAATGTTTGCCAGACAGTTGCACAGCGACCCTTTTAATAACTGGCAAGGTACAGGTGTGGTATTGAGTGATAGTTTACTTGAGAAACCTCAGACACCTGTTCTTGCTGAAGGGAGAGTATGTGACACATCTTGTAACAACTGGACTTTACTGGTCGGGTAAGCTGCCTCAGCTAAATCCATGCAATATTAAAATAAAACTTCACCTCTGGTAACTTTGTGAACTATGCTGAAAAACTTGTGTACTTGCTGATTGATTTCAATTTTCTCAGCTACTCACACCATGGTCAATCTCATGACATCTTTTACTCCCAGTTCACTTCCCCCCCCCCTCCCCCTTTCTTACCAGCATCTTGTTAAAAGCAGATTCTAATCTAGCCTGTCATGTCCTGCTTGCTTGTGGCTCGTGGTTTAAAGACTTCACAGTAACCCTGACTGCCTTGCTCGATAACCAAATGCATTTTTTTTGGCTTTGCATACTTGTTGAACCCGTTTTTTAAACGTGTGGGCACAGAGAGGGTACAAGAAGAGCACGGTACATGAAGACGCCCAAATGCTGGGAAAGTGTTTGGAATGCGGCAGCAGGAAAAGTTGATAACATTTTTTTTTATTCAGTTCAATGTCACAGAAAATATTAGTTACTGTAGCTACTTCCTAGGTACCACTATGGAAGAAAAGTATGGTTTGTTCAAGTAAATTCCAACAAGAGGTTAAACTAGGACGCCATATGTGTTTGTGTGTGTGTGTGTGTGTGTGTGTGTGTGTGTGTGAGCTTGTGTGCATGCATGCATGTATGCGTGTGCGTCTGTGTTACCAACAATAGACTCCAGGGGAATTGCAGGGGACTTCAGTGGCTGTGGGCAGGTCCAAGACACCACCCATCAATTTGGCGGTGAGGCTGCATACAGTTTGATATTCCTGTATGTTTGTGCCTACACCACTATGGCCTGAAACTAGCAGGTTCAGTTAGACTGAGAAGACAGGTTGCGTGATGTCGCCGTGGCAGTTTTAGGCTTCATTTCAGAGTGAAATGTTGGCTGTATACAATGCACTACATGTAACAGTCATTATGTTTTTAAAAGTTTTGTTTATGTGGTCAAATGATATATTGTGGCCCATATGGTGGAATCAAAACCTGAGTTGTTTTGTACTTCATACCGAACATTATCATTTCTGTGCTGCTGTTCTATCTGTGTTTGTTTGTATCAGTTAAAACATTTTGAATACTTTCATCTGTCTCTTCCTTGGTGAATGCAGCTTCACTTCCCCCTAATGTTTGGTTCCCCTGGTCAGCTGCTCAGTATACCACAGCTTCCAGCCTGGCTAGGCAGATAGACAGACCCCTCTCTGTTGTTTTTCTGTTGTTGTGCTGAAGTCTAGGGGGAGTAAAGGGACTTCTTCTGTTCTCTTCTGGGACATTTATTATGGAGAGGCCAACACAACCTGATCAAATTAGAGTGGGAGAGGATGAGGCTGGGATGTCTTTCAGGGTTGGGGTAAAGCTGGACTTAAAATTTTCACACTTTTGGAGTTGGATGATGTCTGTTGGTGATGTTAATCGAGGGTTTTTACATTTTCAGTATACTGTAAAAAAAAAAAAAAAAAAAAAACTGAATTAGTTGAAGGCAGAATAGATGTACCAGAACCTCCTTTTAATTAAGCAAGACCAACTGATCAGGAAGGGGATATGTGACCAATCTGACACTGTCTGCATGTTGATTTATGGCGTTTTTCCACTACATGGTACCTGCTCGACTCGCCTCGACTCTACTCCCCTTTTTAGTTTTTCCATTATGAAAAAAAAGTACCTGGCACTAGCTAACAGGTACTTTTTTTTAGTATCCCCTCCGTCGAGGTTCCAAGCGAGCTGAGGCGATACCAAAAGGTGACGTGAAAACCTGCAGACTACTGATTGGTCGGAGAGAATCGTCACTAATCACTGCGTCATCATTGCTAGTGACAGACGGGGGTGTCCTGAACAAAGCCGCCATTTTTAAATAGTTTAGCCAGCGGTGGGTTTTTTTTCGCTGTCTTTTGAAACAAAATGTGTCTTCTGGCTGTGGCAACAGCCACACACACCGAGAATCAAAAACAACACACCTTCGACGTTCTGTGTGTGTGTCGCGCTAGGTCACGGCAGTTTCCTGCGGCGTCGCTATGGCGACCAGCCACGCTCGCCTCACGCATGAGGCGGTACTAAATCTCCAATGGAAAATGGAGGACGGGGCACCGCGGCCGAGCAGAGCTGGTACTAGCAGTGGGTTAGCGCCATTAGTGAATTGGTTTAGGATGAAACAGGAGAGAAGATTGGTGGGTTGCATTGAAGGACGGCGAGACACACAAGGATGGGTGGGTCTGCCAAGCTTTGCCTCATCAGCAGTGGAAAGGGGAAGTGGGTGATGTGGTGGTGGGTACTGTGCAATGCAATGTCTGAGACAGAGATGGGGCAATGATGAGATGAGAGCGACAGATGAGAGAGAGAGAGAGAGAGGGGGTCAGACAGTAGGGACAGAGAGAGCGAGCAAGCAGAGAGCTGGTCATCTGATAACAGAGCGGGTTCTGTTACACGCCTGTCACAGACTTACAGGAAGTCCTCTTTCCCTGTAGGGCTGCGCATGCACAAAGTAGCGCATCCAGGGCAAGTTGGGCCTGTGGACTGACCAACCGGCCCGCTTGAGTTCTGCAGGACAACGCTGTGTTGGGTTGTAGTGCTGTTTCTGAAGCCATGTGTTAGATTTTGTTACACTTCCTGGTTGGCAGCATGGCGGTGTCAGAGCATGTTACTCAAGCTAAAAGGAACTCAGACCGTGGATGTGGTTTTATTACACTGCAGCTTGTGAAAGGCTCCTGTCCCATGACATGTTATATTTACTACTATGTTACTTAATATCCACCAAAAGACAATATTTTTAACTGGCCTGAAACTAAGGGACTAACCGAGTATTGTAGTTTATAGTTTTTAGTTAGTATTGATAGAATAATATTTAATTAACAAGCATAATCAAATGAATTAATTGGTTAATGTTGATGTTTCTCTGTATAGAGTGACCACACAAATAAACACAGTCTGCACAATGCTATACAAAAGCCTTTCATGAAATACTACCTTATTTAAAATGATCACTCTTTGCTGAGAATACTAATTGTTGTCTCAACTCTAATGGTAATTTTTTAAGCTGTACATTTTAGTGGAGTGGCATTAAACTGCATTATATTTTGTCTGTGTCATTTACATATGGAGGAGCAAATAATATGGGAAATTATTACATTATAATGCAATCCAACACTGCAAACTACAGATTTTAGACTTGACCTCAAATACCATCTTTCAGTTATTGTGTCAAACCCTATTTTAAAGTGTAAGTTTTATAAAAGTAATAATTCACAGCTGTTGTACTGGATTGAATTACAACGTGTTTTTATTTGTTAGCCTGTGGCTATACAGTTGGTCTGCCTGATACAAACAAGCAAGAAAACAAAATACAGACAGATTTAGAACAGTGTGAGAGCTTCCCGACCCCAAGTACTTAGCAGCAGCTACAGGTTTCACTTTTCCAGGTCCTTTGCTATGTGGCAGCACAAACGTAGATCTTTATAACATCATAAAACCCCCCTGCTAGCTTCCTCACATTAAACTTTGCCCAACTTGTGCGTGGTTACCTTCCCTCCCATTGAAGCAGGTTACACCAGGTAACTGAATGAGATCTCTGAGTTTATCATTGACAGCTGAGCCAGATTCCTTGGCCAACATGCAGTACGCTCAGGAGTTATGATTGAGCTTGTGAGTTTAACACCCTGCCTCGCCCACTACCTTTTCACTGGCTTTGTGTCTGTGTTTGGCTGCACTTCCTGGTTAATTTCTAGTAAAAGCTGCCAGGCCGAGACCAGCCATGAACTGAGTTACATGAACTTCAGTTTTATCAGTCGCTAGCCCGCTTCCTGCTTCGCTCCCAATATGACCAATCAGGTTTCCTTCCACTACTGGCAGCAGTGAGTCACTTGACCTGCACTTGCTCAAAATCCACTCTTCCAAGAAACTGCCACCCCCTCCCCATTCTGATTATCTTGCATTATCTTGGTCCGACCTTGAACCACCTTGACCTGAGTGAAGATTTTCCCTTGCAGCAGGGCGGGCTAGGCAGGTTTGTTGCCATAGATGCCAGTCAAGATAGGCAATGAATGAGGACAGGGGAGGAAAGTGAAATGATAAAAGGGTCAGGGAGGCATAGACAGGAGCAAAGGGCCTACCAAATTCTTCAACTTGATGTTTAATGTCCAGATTGTTCACTTGTTTTCAGTCCTGACTTTGCTGTTGTATTTCTGTTGCACTCTAATCTTAATACAAATATGCATTAAGTCTACATCTGAGTAGAATTGGGAGTAACCTGATAGAATTGTTCTCTAGAATTATCTTGTAAAAGCAATAAGCTAAAAACACTTCACAAGGTGTTATACCATTAACAACTGCTCTGTATTTCAGTACTAAAAGGTGGCCTTATGTTTTAAGACGGGTCATCAACTACATTTTTCCATGGGCCAGAATGTTGCCAAGCACACACTCCGGGGGCCAGACTTTCAAATAAAGAAAATAAACTGTACTTATGCCTAATAAGCCTATCGTTGTTTGATATTTTCACTTTCTTACTAAATTAGTGCTATATTTATTTACATGTATTAGTGTAAACAGACTCCTAAAAAAACATGGAAAATCCATAATGATAACTAGATAGGCTACTTAACTAGAAAATGATCTCAGACTAGGAGGCAGTTCACTGAGAAGTGATGGTTAAAATCTGTGATTACGGAAACGTCATTGTAGTATGGAGTGTTCTGATTGGTGGAAAACGCTTGCAGGAAGAAAGGCCTGTTTTCAGGTAAAAATGTCACTCTCAACGAGCCTGAAGCGAAAAGTTGACGTGGAAAACCACAGCTTTAACGAAGAATGGTCTTAAGTACGGAGCAGCTAAGTTTACAAGAATTTGTTCAAATTTCAAGATTCATGGCAAACTAAGAAACAGTTAGACCACAAACCGACAGCTTTTCATTTTAGCTTGTGTGTAAAATATTCGCTATTTGCAGAGATGCATGCTGTGTTTTTAAAACAGCGCAGTGGGTGAGAGTGGACTGCATGCAGACAGAGCAGATTGAAATATCGCTTCCTACATGTTTATGCCTGTAGAACAGGTAAGTAGGTATTGATAAGTATTGGCTTTTTACTCACAAAGGTTTCATTTTACTTACAGTAACGAGCGTAGCGTCATCGACGCCAGCGGCCATTGATAATCCTCTCTGTATCGTTCATAGTTAGGTAGCCTACATGTGCTGCATGTTGTAACACACATACCTCTCAGTGCTGCTGTGTGTGGAGCGCGGACGTCGCTGTGTAGAATCCAGGGAAGCAGGAGGATTGTCCAGTTCTGTTTCTCCGTGGTGCCTGGAAAGGGCAGCTGCAGGCTACCGGTAAGCTAACGTTACCCTGTGTCTTTAGCTGCATGCTACCAGCTGGTAAGCTACTTTGTTCTTTTTCCTTCAGGTGTGCACAAGTAGGCGGGGGTGGAGAGAGAAAAAAATACTGGGGGAATCGCCGATCCAGCCTTTGATTTCGATAGTTGAAACCATTTCAATCAATTTCGGTTTATAAATAGAAACCGTCACACCCCTAGTATTTGCTTTAAAATTCAGTAGAGTCAAACCGAAAGGTTCTCAAAAATTTTAATGGAAATATTAAAATGGTTAAAAACGAAAATATTAACTTCAATTTTTGATAGTCTGATCATAATTTTCTTTACTATATACATATAGTAAAGAAAGAAAATAAATATTACATTTTTTTAAAATGCCGGGTAAGGTATTTATTTCTTTGTCTATCTAAGAAACATCTGAGGTTGCACAGGGTTAACAGTTTGTTCCTTTTGTATTTAGGAATGACTGGTATGTGTCAGCCAAAGACAGAGATACTTTGAAAGTGTAATTTCTGCAGTACTTAGATGATACATATCAGGCATGGTAACAACACTTTTACTAACTGCAACCACAGCCTGATGTCAATGTGTTTGTCAGTGAATGACAAGCAAGTTGGGTGTGACTGCCTTGGCACGGATAGTTAGAACGCGGCGCATAGTCATCTGAAGTAACAGCAAAACGCAAACTGCTTTACAGGAGACCGTTGTGGGTTGTTTCGTCCCTGAGGTGTAGTTTTGATATGTCCTTGCTGTGTGTCAGTAAATAGGAAGGGCTAGAGGGACGTTACGGATGAGATGGAGTTGATGAGGGTGGATGGGATGGGTTAGTCCTGTGTTGAAATAGTTGTTTGACTTGCAAAGCAGGCCTATGTGCTCTCGGACTGGGCATTGAGAGAAGGCCCTTCCCTGGAAGTTGAACACCCGGGACACGGATGGCTGCTTTGTGCTGGGTTGTGGGCCTTGTCACCCACAGGCATGAATTAGTGATAAGGAATGTTTCAAGCTATGAGGAGGTGTCGGGATCAGGTTTGTTGCACTGTTTCCTCTTTCTCAGTGCACTTTGCGGGGTTATTCTGGGACAGGTGGCTCCTGCATGCAGAGTAGTCCCTCCATGCTTCGCTGGCACTGAATTGCATTTGTGTGTGTATGTGTGTGTTTTATCTCCTCTCAGCGTCTTTACCCTACAAAGCCGTGACCCGGGGTCAGCTATATGTACGGGAACGCGCTATGCAAGCTTGCAGCAAAGCCTGGACTAGTGCAGGTGCTGTGTATCTGTGTTAGAGAAAAGCAGGTTGACTCGGGTCTGGATGGGCTCACAGAGATCTATTTCCACCTGTGAAGGGCATGACCGGTAGGCATGCGGTTGCCCTTTGTCTTGCTCTTTCTTCCATCTCACTCTGCTCTCTCTTCCTCTCTCCCTTCTGTGCCATCTCTCTTTGCCCTCGCCTCCCTCCCGTCAGCATATTCAGAGGAGGGCTTGGATAATAAAATTTGCTCATGCCATGTCTGACAGTCCGCTTTCATCTGAGCTTTGTGAAACGCAGTGGCAGTGTTTGCAGAGGCTTTGTGGTCAATTGCCTATCAAAACTTAATTGAGTTAAAGGAGATGTACAGTATGGAGCAAGAAACGGTGGAGCTGTTAAACATTTTACCATTAATCAAACAAAGTACTACTCTTTAATATGACTTATCTTTTTCGTAATGAAAGCAATCATTGACCCATTTAGAGGATCGTGATAAGTTTGAACAAATGTCCGCCCTCCTCCCCTGCCTGCCTCCCTAGAGAGGTCTTTTTTCTTTTTTTTTCTTTTTTTTTTCTTTTTACTCTCACCTGTGGGCAGAACTGAAATGTTGTCAGATCACAAGATGTGGGGACAAATAGGCGTTGCTTTTTACAGGGGAGAACATAACCGGTAGGAAAGAGGAGAGGCAGCCAGGTTAGGCAGGTTTGGTAGTGGCGTGTAGCGTTCAAACATACCAGGAGGGCTGATCTGAAGAATTTCATTTGAATTCCTCGCTCATGTAGAGACCAACACACTCAATGCCCTCCCCCCCCCTGCTGGGTCTCCCTGGCAGATGGCGAAGGGGCGGGGGGGTTGGAGGTGCTGGATGTCCTATATGTGTGTTTATGTGCTTTTGTGTGTTTTGTACGTTATTGATGTCTCCATGATGTTACAGTACTTGCGTGTGTGTGTGTGTTCATAGAGAAATCGAGGATGGCTTGTTCTGCTGAAACCCCCCTCCCACTGCGCAAGCTTCAGTCGATCATTTTAATCTCCCCCCACACGTGAGCGAGGGGACAGTCTTTCCTGAAACTTGGCACACAGTACAGGGTGGGGTAACCAGCTCAGACCGGATTGACAACCTCCCTTTTTAATACTGTTCTCTCGCAGCTTGTTGCGTGTCCTCTTCCTCCTCCTGTGGAGTTTTTCCACAGGGTCTGCTCTGGCAGCCCCCCCCCACCCCTTTTCCTCCACCTCCACAGCTCTCTACTGACAGAGTGAACAAGCTGCACAGTCCAGCTCCCAGCATGCTCTCTGATCCCCACTGCCCTCTGCCTATCTGTCCTCTACGACCTCTTGGTTTCTTGCACAAGTGCATACACACACACACACACACATACGTAAATGTAGGTGTATGTATACAAGTAAACGGCCACCTGTACACACACACATATATAGTTCATCTTCACGTTTTCATTTTAAAATGATAACCATCTCGTCCTCACAAGGGTTACAGCACCATTTCAGATCTCTGTCCATACTAACACACCTGAAAGCGCATATCGCAGACCATTCATGCACACTGGGCATGTGCATGCCAGTAAGGCTGATAAGCCGCTGGACACGGGAATTGTCGCAAATTGAATAATGGCTTGCCTCTTACACACAAGGCAGTAGTGGCGCTATAAAATGCAGAATTTAACTGCACAACATTCTGCTAGCATCAACAACAAGGCCAGAAACTGCTGTAATTTGTTATCCATGTTGAATTCAGTCATTCAAGTCAAGGCTGATGTTTGTTGTCTTGCAGAAAAGGGTCACATGATAGGGGCATGACAAATCAGGGAAGGACACGTTGGGACTGATAAGACCCAGTCAGGGAGTGAACGCAGGTGTCTGCGTCATTGTTTCCAAAGGTTTCCGTTTCTGCCGGTTTAGACTAGAACGCAACCCCGGAGTTCAAACTAAAATGGGGTCAGCAACATTCCAAACATCTCCATGTTAAGGGCTCTGAAACGCCGCTGTAGTGTGGATGCGAGGCATAAACGTAGCAAAGGATATGTGTTTCATTACGAAAACGTAGTAGTGTGAATGTAGCCTTAGTCATTCAAGTACTTACTTGATGTTTAAACAGGCAAAATGCCTAGCCAAATGCATTCAAAATTGTTGTGAGCCACTATTTATTCAACAGAAACTCATGGATTGAAAATTGTCACACTTGTGCTGTTGTAGTAAATACACCTGTTGTGCCAGTAGATTTGCTTTAAAATCAGTTGCAGTGTTACTGTGTGGCTTCTCTCCAGTTACTTGGGACACTCTCTCAAGGCTCTGGAGTCCAGTGAAAAGGAGTGCAATGTTTGAATTGGCTGTTTTTGCTCCTATATTATGTAAGCTACTCCTCACAAAAAAAGATAATTTACAGCGTTCAACATATGTGGCAAATGAAAAGCCTTCACTGTGAAGTTCAGTTTCAGGTCAGAGCTCAAAATGGTTTTCCTCCTATTTGGGTATAAGAAACACATCATGGTGAAGGATTTTAATATGATAGCTTGAGTATTAAAACACATATTTTAATGAAACTGTTGATGTGAAAAATCGGTAGAGAAACTTTTGCATTGCCAAGATATTTAATGAATAAAGATGACGTGTAGAGTGAATCTTTTTAGAGTTTATTTAGAGACTGTCAGTCAGTACACCGTTTACTTGATTGAATGTCATGAGCATTCAGTATAGGATAGAGAAAAATAATATCAATACATCAACGATTTTAAAATGGGGTCATTTTAGGTTGCAGACCAAATATTAGTATTCATCAACCACCTTTATACTGCATACAGTTGCGCAGCAGTATTAAATTGTTATAGCAGAGTCTCATTGCCGTTGCAGTTTCTGTTTGCCAGATGTTTCCATGATTTTTAAGACAGATTTTTGACATTAAATCATTTTGCAGTCTTTTATTTTTTTCTAAGCTGTGACATCTTGCTTAGAAAGCTCATCCATAAAAATGCAGGTTACCAAACCTGTTTAACAGCTGATAACAATACTTAATTGGCACACAATCTGATATTAATCAGAAACTTTATTGATCCCCAGGGAGAAATTGGGTTACGTTACAGTTGCTCCCATTCTAGAATAGAAATATATGTGTGTGTGTGTGTGTGTATATATATATATATATATATATATATATATATATATATATATATATATATATATATATATATATATATATATATATATATATATATATATATATATATATATATATACCAGAGAGAAATTATTAGAAAAATAGAAATAAGTATGTAAAAATGTGTGCATCATACTACATTATATAACAATATATAGAAAAAAAGGAAATAAAAATGTGTGTATACTAACAATATATAACTAATATTAATACTAAATAAATAATGCTGAAAAATGGTGTATGATTTATTGCGTTAAAATGCAAGTCAAAAACGTTTTAGTTTAAATGTACAGTATAAAAGCAGTATTGCACAGTTGAATTATTATTATTATTATTATTATTGTGACGCAACTGTGTAGATGTTGCTAAGAAACACCTGTCTGTATGTGTGCATTTTATGGTTATAGACCGTGCACTAATCTCTTGTGATAGATATAACTGCATGACAATGCATACTACTAACTAACTTGGTATCCTCATGGTTCTTAAATTAGGACTTCTCCTTTCGTACTCTCACCTCCATAAGGCCCTCTTCGTATATGTTATCAGAGGGGCCCCTCGTTTTAGATCTATAGAATATGACTTAATAAAGATATGAGTCCCCTCCTATATCATATCATGAGACCTGCAGGATCTTAAGACCAGGATGGATAAGTGGGCTATGTACTTTAGTTGAAGAGACTGTATTTCCATACACTGTTCTGCTTCCCGGACTTGACAATATAATCTTAAGTTTGGACTCATGTGGGTTTAGCGTTCTTTGTCTTTAGAATCATCACAATTGAAGTAAACCTTACACTTGTACTTAAGATTTAAAATTTCAACTGTGTCCTCCATTAACCTTTCGTGTGTACTGGATTGTGTTCTTAAGCATTCCAGTGTATATTTCTGACTGGTGGATCAATTAATCAATATACCTCTCTCTTTCTACATAGAGAATGTCATGAGCTGATCTATTATTTCCTGTTTGTCTCTCCCCTCCATCCCATCCCTCTATCCAACTCTTCTCCCCTTAGACAGGCAGACGGACAGACGGCAGGACGGATACACGGGTGGGGGCTGTGCTAGGTGGCTCGGCGGCAGGCTGGTGGAAGATGTCGTCAGGAGCCGGTGGGAGGGGTGGCAGGCGGCTCAGGGGGACAGCAAGCAGCGGTGGTGGAGGAGGGAGAGGAGGGGCAGGAGAGGCAGAGGAAGGCCCAGTGGGGATCCCTTTCCCTGAGCACAGCGCAGACATCCTGGGCAGCCTGAACAAGCAGCGGCTCAGCGGCCTGCTGTGTGATGTGCTCCTGGTTACGCAGGACCGGGAGTTCCCAGCTCACCGCTCCGTCCTGGCGTCATGCAGCTCCTACTTCCACAAGCTCTTCACTTCAGGGGCCGCCGCTGACCAACAGAACATCTACAACATCGACTTTGTGGCAGCAGAAGCTCTGGGATCGTTGCTGGACTTTGCCTACACAGCTACGTTGACAGTCAGTCACAGCAGTGTGGCTGATATCCTTGCTGCTGCGCGCCTCCTGGAAATCCCACCTGTCCAGGACGTCTGTACACACCTGCTGGACACCAAAGTGCTCTCCCTGCCGGTACAAGACCATTATAGAACTACAAATGACGTGTTAAAGCCAAATTTAAGCTTTGAGTTGAGATTTGATCTGCTCTGCCTTAATGAGTTAGTGACACCATAAGCAACCCATTTAAGTGTTGTAAATTAATTTATAGCAAAGCCCAGACCATGTAGCTCATGGGGAGTAGGTGTGTTTTGGAACTGGAATAACAAAAAATGTAGTTCTCCTGCTTCAGCCACTTGGGGAATAAGGTGTCTGGTGGTCATCATACCACCCCCTTAGTCAGCATAGTCAAGCTTACATCATGGCCTTTATCAGTCCCTCTCACCACACACACCCACAGCCTTTGGGTTCAGCACTTACTCATTCTGAGCCAATAGCGTGTGTGGAAGGACAGAATGCTATTTCACCAACTACAGACACAGCATATCGCAGCTACACTTCAGCATGATCAAGTGTAGCTGTGATATGCACATGCATGTGCTCATGGGTATAATGAACCCCTGGGTGTGCATCCAGGATACTCGGATAGTGATCTGCCTATGCTGATAGGCCTTACAGATGTAGGTCTTTCTCGTCAGGCTTCACCTTAACTGATGTGCTTTATAGAAAGTGATTCTTTTTAAATATTTCTTTTTATTTCTTTTCGACATTACTGCTGTACTCCTGTCTCTCTCTTTCTCTTCCCCTTTCTTTTTTTGTGCAAACTTTCACTGACTTTGAATTGTTCCTGCACTAACTCTCTTTGTTCCCCGTCATGTTTCACTAGACGGGCAGTGAGCGAAGAGATGAAGATGAAGATGAGGAGGGGAAGGGCAGAGGAGGCAGGGAGCAGGGGAACCAAGTGCGGGCCAAGGAATACCTGGAGTACTTCCAGAGAGGGGCGCACTGGAGCAGCAGTTGCAGCACGCCAGAGCTCAGGGACCTGCCCACACACCTGCACTTTAACCACGGGAATGGGGGGGGCCCCAGCAACGGGACTCCTGCTGGCCCTGGTGAGTACTACTCCCCCCTGGCCCTCGCCTTGGCTCAGGCCCCCACACTGGAGCCAGAGGAAGAGGATGAGGATGAAGAGGAAGATGAGGACGGGGAGGCGATGCAGGGGAACGGAGCAAGTCTGGGGTCATCTTACTACCCTCCATCCCAAAATGGGCACTTCTACCTCCCCTCTGAGTCTAGGCTGGGGCAGGAGACAGAGGTGGAGGATGGAAGTAGAGAGGCGAGGGAGAGGGGTTCTGCCAGTGCCCTACTGCAGCAAATGATGGACTCCATCGAGAGGCAGAAGGAGCGTGAAACAACCGGGGAGGAACAGGGCGATGGGGATGACCCCGACATGGAATTTTACTTGAATTATTTTAACAGCACGCAGCATGAGGATCCAGCCTCTGCTGCCATGACACAGGGAGTGCCGCCGCTCTGGTTATCACGGGGCAGAACAGGCCAAGACAGAGTAGGAGAAGGAGGAAGAGAGAGGGGCGGGGGAGAGAGAGGTAGCGGGGTCGGAGGAGGTGGAGGCGAGAGGAAGATGCGCTCCAAGGCCTTCCAGAAATGCCCCATATGTTCCAAGGTCATTCAAGGAGCAGGCAAGCTACCCCGCCACATCCGAACACACACGGGAGAGAAACCTTATGAATGCGCCATCTGCAAAGTGCGCTTTACCAGGTAAGCCCAATTAATGAAGTGACTACCCCATGTCACATGTACTAATAGTCTTGGACTTGGCACTGTAGACAAATCGTCCACCAGTGAGAAACACCACGAAGCCAGGAGTATTAGCGCTAACCAACTTAGCTTTGCATTAGGGAGGCAGCGCAGTTTGTGACTCTAATGAATGTTTACCTTGATCAAGGACTGAGTATCCCTAACCAGGTATTTTCAATGTCACATTGTAACCAACTGTTAATCAAAATGGCATGTGGAATATTCCAGCCCTGAGAGAGGGGGTCAAATGGTTATAAATGTCTGTTTTATTGTGACGCCCTTCATAGCAAAGTCCTGGAATTTTAACATAGGGATCCTATAAAAGCCTGTGCCATGGTAGTGTTATCTAGTGGAGGGCTGCTATAAAGTACTGTGTTCTGATACAGAGGGGGATTACAGGCCCTGGATGGTGCTCTATGTGCTCCAATGCAGTAATTTGAACTTTTGATCTCTGGTTATGTTGATTATTGCCCACGGCAGAGTAGTTACACCACCCCCCTTCTCTCTCTCTGTCACTCCTTTACCTCTCTAATGAAATCTGCCATGTGCCGAGCCGATAAATGTGGCTAGTCTACAGCAGGGGACTTGAGTGCACATGGTTTCCCTGTATTTAGGAGTCCTGCATTTTCCTTGAAATCATTCCTTTTAATTAATTAATCAGTGGACTTGTGCTGGAAATAGATGGCTACAAATACCCAGAACCTCTGCTGGCATGGCAGGTAGGGAAGACCAATCTGAATTTGCCTTCTAGCTAAATTTGACCGGCAGTGGGAAGGGGGTATTGTAATCTTAATCCTGTTTGATCAGGGTTAAGAGTGTGCCTCACACGGTAATAAATCACTCCTGTCCTTTAAATAATTCACCTCTGTCAGTGTGCCACTTTTTTTTCAAGGCTTCGGCGTGTGTGTGTGTGTGTGTGTGTGTGTGTGTGTGTGTGCGCGTGCGTGTTTCTCTTACATGTTTCTTTTGTTCATTTTTATATTTGGGGCGCAGTTTGTACAGACCTGTAAGTGGTGCTGTGGGTTTATTTGTTTGCT
The DNA here is from genome assembly GCF_008315115.2 of Sander lucioperca. Taxonomy (NCBI): domain Eukaryota; kingdom Metazoa; phylum Chordata; class Actinopteri; order Perciformes; family Percidae; genus Sander; species Sander lucioperca. The sequence continues at coordinate 37,758,273 of NC_050183.1, read as the reverse complement.
TGTATGACAGTTAATCCACTTACATAGCGTGCGTGTGTGTGTGTGTGTGTGTGTGTGTGTGTGTGTGTGTGTGTGTGTGTGTGTGTTCAAATTGAGTTGTCTTAACTACGCTTGTTTGTTTAGGAGCCCTCTGCCCTGAGTGCAGAAGGGTTAGGCGATTAAAGAGTTTGGGAGCTAGAGACATAGTAAGGGCTAAAGGGGGGAGGGAGGGACAAGAGTCAGATGAAGGCCAAGGCATCCTGATAAAGTTTAGTAGGCGGCGGCGGTGGACCATCGCAAAATAAAAAATGTTCCAGGGTGTTATGAGATGACTTTAGGTTTAGAGAAGTCTAGCCATAGTTTTGGTCTTGTGTGACAACTGCTCTTGTACAAAATGCAATCAATTGCTTGTGGGGATCAAACTAGGTGGCAAAATTGATGCCCATTTACAGACTCATCTATATTTCAGTACTACTCAAATATAAATGTCAAGTTTTCAAAATGATTTTGGAATTGTTCAGCTGCAGAGGACATTGGAGTCCTTAATTTCTATTCACAAAGCACATGCATTTCTGGAATCTTTCAATTGTTATGGTTTCTTCCTCAAAGAAAAGTTAACAGAAATCGTAAAAATGCCAACTGACACAGTGAACGTTGAGCTTTTGTGTCAGTCCACAGTTGCGCTCTTGTGTGCAATTACACAGATAAAGATGTAAAGTTTATGGCTTCTCCTCAGTTGGCCTGGCTGCCCTCACAGAATAATCCCACCGGAAGAGATCCAAAGGATGGCTGTTTAATAGCAAATAAAACCATTGGAAGCATATTAAGCTGACCACATATGAGAACTAATAATATATTTTGAGTTAATTATATATTTGTACATGATATTACATACCCTGATTAGTAACTGAGGCTGAAAAGAGAACCTGAAGCTGGCTGTGTGTACTGAGTGTATTCAGATAGCTGGTCCTCTAGTGCTTTTGAATTCTTTTGTCTGTATATTCTGATGTGATCTTGTTTACTTTTTCTGTCTTCCAGGCAGGACAAGCTCAAGGTTCATATGCGAAAGCATACAGGAGAGAAGCCTTACCTGTGTACACAATGTGGAGCCGCCTTTGCTCACAACTACGACCTGAAGAACCACATGCGCGTACACACCGGCCTGCGCCCCTATCAGTGCTCAAGCTGCTTTAAGACTTTCGTGCGCTCGGATCACCTGCACCGCCACCTCAAGAAGGACGGCTGCAACGGCATCCCCTCTCGTCGAGGCCGAAAGCCTCGGGTGCGAGAGCCAGGGCTCCTTGATGCCCCTCTGGGTCTGCTGAGCCCAAGCTCCGACACAGGCCCTGGGCCTCGTACCATCAGGGGGCGGCGGCGATCGGAGGCATCCTCAGCAGCAGAGGTTGAGGGGGCTGCTGGAGCCCATGCACACAGTCCTCAGCTGCAGGAGTTGGCAGGGCCCTGAGACTGCAGGGGCGACAAGGACACTGCTGGACACCATAGTCACTCTGCACCGCCTGTGAGACAGGCCAGTGAACAGAGAGGAGAAAAAACACGCAAAGGCAAACTTTAAAAAAAACAACAACTAACTATTCCTCCAAACCAAATCAGGGTGTCACAAAAAATCTAATCTTTATATTTCTTTCTCCTTTTACTTTAGGAAATGGAGTAGACTTGCAAGCACTTGAGTCGGTTTATCTGTTAAAGAGCAAAGAACGCTTCAAATCATGCACCCATGACGTCCACTTTCTGGGCCATTTCTTTCTTTATAATAATAGGGGTTTTATACATTGGCATATGTGCTTAGGCAAATGTATGATAGATACAAAAAAACTTGGAGCAACTATGCAGTTGATTTAGATTTTTATTGGTTTTGTCCTCACAGCCTTCAAAGCTCTAAGCAAGGTGTCTATCAAGCACCTTCTGGCTGCTGTACGGGTGAAGCGAGGACAAATCCTCCCAGTGAAAACAACTCTTTTTCTATTCTTTTGCAGTTCTGAAATGTACAGTTACCATAGAAACAACATTGCCACAAAATGGCATATGCAAGAAAAACTCACCACAATTTTGATGCAACAGTTTTCGCTCTCTAAATGTTCCAGAAAGAATCAGACAAGGGTTTGATTGAAGTGTTACTTACTCTATAAAAATGCATTTTAAGAATCTATGGTTTGTCTTATTGAAAAACAAATTCATGTTGAGTCAAATCCACTTTAATGGGGGCTCTTCAGTTGCAGGACTAGGGAATATGAGGGGTGGAGGGTTTGTGTTTTTAAAGCACTACCATCGTCAATGTATCTGTTGGCTTGACTACTTTGCCTCTTATCCCTCAGAACCCTGCAATTTCAGCATTTCTGTTTTCCCTTTAGATTTTGTCTTAATTTTTTGTCGTTCCTTTTTGTTGACTGCTTCGGGTACTTGACACTTTATAATTGTATACATGTATATACAGCAGGTGGTGATATTGACATTAGTCCCCTCTTAATGCTGAGGTGTACTTACCAATCCTCTTAGGCTTGATGTCATATTTCTCACAGAGTGAAGCTTGTGGGTGGGCGAAAAAACCTGTATGAATGTTTGATGGGAAAAAAAAAAAACATTGAGTCACCCATTTGCCCTAAACTTAACACTTGACTTGTATAGTTCCTGCCCAAAGGATGAGAAGGTTGAATGAATGAATGTGCTTAACTTTGTGCAGTTTTTCGGAATCTGTCCTTGTGTGACAAGGCGCGGGTAGCATTTAACCAACTGCAGGTTAAAGGAATGGCAGGGAGCCCGAGTGAGAGAATGACAAAGAGTACGAAGAAGAGATAGATGAGCACCTTTTTTTTTTTTTCTATGTTTGCACAGCTTTACTAAAGATATCCAACAGAGCGAGAGAGAGAGGTATATTTAAAGGAAGTGGGCTGGTGTTGGGGAGGGAGTGAGAGGAGGTTTATGTATCATGCTTATTCCAATCTTTTTTGCCCTAGGGACCACAAACCATGAGGCAACCTGTATGATGAAGAGAGCAATAAATACCTGTCCAAGTTGGGAGGCCAAATAGGAGCGCAGCTGCAGCTGGTTGATGGGGGAGGGGAACAAGGGAAGGGGAGGGGGATCTCACAATGTCTGTTGCATTCCAAAAAATAATCTCCCCAGCTCAGCCACGTTTCCAGGCAGGAGGGGATCAAATCAGGCCTTTTCTCTCCCTCTCTCTCCCTCTGTATTCCTCTAATGCCCCTGAACTAGCCTAAAGGGGATATTATTATATTAGAACCTGGTGTTACTGTGGGTAGGACGCCTGGTGCTGGCAGTTTAGTTTGCGAGTGTGTTTATATGTACGTGTGTTTGTGTATGTGTGTGTGTGTGTGTGTGTGTGTGTGTGTGGCAGCCAGGGTCGCTCTGGCCACATCATCAGTGTGTGAGTCAGCCACAGCCTGTTCAAACATGCACCCTGAGCTGCCAGCCCCAATGCACTTTCTCTGTCTCACACACACACACACACACACACTCGGCTCACTGGGCCCAGGTATCCTGTAGAGAATGGGAAAACACCAGAGCTGACATATCTGTTTGAATATTGCAAGTGACTCCATACATCTGGATTTGTTAGTCTTAAAATATCCAAGTTTTGTTATTGTGATCCAAATCCAATGTTATTTTTGTGTGTCACCGCCACCCTGTAATTTCTGCAGTAGTGCTATAGTTCATCTATCAGTCCTTTGCACCTTAATTGGAAAGAGGCAGGCTATGAATGCACTTTGTTACTGAGGAGGGCACTTTTGTCAAGAAAACGGGTACTTTCAAACAAACCAGTTGCAAATGAGTTCAATCCTTTCTTCTGTCCATGGTGGTGAAGTTGAGCTCCTCCACTGGTTTGGTTCAGGTTTTGACGACCAAGCTGCCAAAAAAAAAACAGAGTTCAGATCTCTGAAAGACACCGGGTGGGTTTCCGATACAAACGTTGAGTTTTGTGACCTTAAGACTAAATCAATCCATGTAGCTGATCGCACTTGAAGTTAGTTGTTGCTGAAATCTAGCAGAGTTGTCTGTATGTCTTAATGTAAAGGAAGCGGCTAGAAGGAGGCAGACGAAGAAGAAAGGGCGTTGGGTGTGTGTATGTATGCATGCATTTTCTTTTCGTGCATGTGCACAAGCATGTGTTGCAGGCTGGAGGGTCTCGGGACAGGCTTGGATAAACAAACTTTGGTCTGCCCCATCTGTTCACCAGCTACTCTCATAACTACACGTGTTCTCCGAGGAGCCACAGTGAAAAATGGGTCCACGGTACCACAGAAGCAAAAATACCATATTGTAAAACAACTCATTGGACAGTTGCTTGTTTACTTCACAGCTCTCTTGGTGCAGATTTGCATACCTTTTTGTTTACCCTTGTTGGTGATTGTCAGGGGTTGGCTAGGTCTTGATAGTTTTAGTTTCTATTTTTGCTTCTCTGTTATGACAAAGATGGGGTTTATTAATTCGCAGTTTGACTCCCACAGGCAGACCAATGCAAGCTGGGTGTGTGATCTTCATGTAGTGTACTTCATGTACTTGGTATGGCCCACTTAATCAATTTTGTGTTGATGTGACAAGATGTCAGACCTGTTTGCCATCTTAAACACTTTCTTTGGACCTTAATATTTCCCCATAAGTCTTACGTTGTTTTGTTGATTAACCAAAGCTTTTGCCCTCAATCTTAGTCTACTGTAGACTAGAGATGTTGAAATTATGTCTATAATTTAACCCGACTGGGCCTCCCTGACTTAGCCACACACAGATGCCCTCCTCTTGAATAGATATGCAGAAATGTGTGTGAAATCATACAGATATTTACTTGAGTTTGCTTTCTCTTGCTCTTTGTATCCTTGTGGGCAATAGAAACAGAGGTTTAAGGATGTATAGTTTATTTCTGTCTGTCTACACTTGTTTTCTTAAAATAACTTGTTGTGCTACATTTTTTTTCTAACTATTTTACATGGCTGTGTGTGTGTGTGTGTGTGTGTGTGTGTGTGTATGCGTGCGTGTGTGTGGGTTGGGGTCATGGTTTTGGGTTGCTGTGCCAGGAGGGTGGGGTAAATGGGTGCTTGGGTGGGATTATGGATATAAAGCCTGATAGCACTGGAAATGGTGCTTTAGCTGAGAGAGCAAAAGTTTGCACTAATGTTAAATGTCCTTGTCCTGCTTATGGGAGAAGGGCAGGCGACCTCAGAAAGGCCTGCGAGTTTCCATGAGCACAGAGCAGTGTGGTTAATCAATGGTCTCTTAAAGAGTCCATCCAACCCCTCCATAGAAATAATCATGTACAGTATATTAAGAAATATACAGACGTCCAACAACAACAAATACCAAAGGAGAACAAATGGCTTGCATTCAAGTCATTGGACATTTTAAGCTACCAAGTTGGATTAATAAGTTTTGTAGGCTCTTGAATAGAGAACTTTTGATGGACACTAGAAACGGTGTGATTACAGCTCTTCATATTAAGAAATATTCCAAATATACCACATTGAGGCACTTAGAAAGTTCAAAGCCTCACCGAAATCATTTGAAACATTTGAGTTTGTCCTTGTCTGATGGCTGAGATGTACTGTGTGCAGGTGCCAGATATATTAAATCCAGTTCTTTTTCAATTTTGCAGATGGGATCTTTATCAACATTTGTCTCATGTTCAGTCAACTGATGAATAATGATAATGAAATATATTGGTTTTGTTGAACACTGTTATTTTGATAATTGCTGAACTGGATGTTTTCAGTTTACTTTCCGAAAAGATTGAATTGAATTGAAATGTTCTGTAATTGAAGCAGACTGGGACTTTGTGGCCTTGGCTGAGCAGCACTAAGCTTGTTTGTTTTTTAATGTTTCCAGACAGTTGTATTGTGCAGTGTGGGGCTGAGGCTCACTCCCACCAGGTTGACAATGCTAACATCAAGGGCCACAGTGTGCCTTATGTGGGCAGGAACTGACAAAACTCACAACTTTGTCTTTTTTTTTAACCATAAGCACTTTTCTTCCCATATTTTAAAAACCAAATTGTAAAAGCTGATTGCTTGGTACTAAAATTGATCATTTAGTTTAAGCTTTACTTGAATGAATATTTATTTTTTAATATATTTTATAATAATGTCTCTGTACTGGCCACTACTTCAGAGCTTTGTCTCTGTCAGCCTCTATGGATCCACAACTGGTGTGTCCCCAGCCTCAGCCCCAGACCAAGGTTGCTCTGACCCAGGCTACACTGAGACAGTCTCAGAACTTTATTGCAAGTGTTTTTCCAAATTGACCTTGATATGTTTATTTTTATTTTTTTGCCTATGCCGTTATCAAAGGGTTTTTGTGAATCTATCTGAGAAGGCCATAAAACAAAGACAACCAACAACTATGATAACAATTTATAACTGTAAATAATCAAGCGAAGCAGGACAGGATGACTGTTAATATTGAGATTTGTGGCGGCAGACGGGGGATTATTTGCTTTGCTTCGTCATTTTACTGCACACCTGATTTATTTTATTTTTTTGCGTTTTCCATCAGGCTCTTGATGCACAGCAAGCTGAGCGCAGCATATGCAGTACGGCACTATGCGCAGCATGGCTCTGGCACTTACACAGACAGCCCTGGGTCCTTCAGAGAGGCAGGCTGGTGTCTGTTGGCTGCTCTCAGCCAAGTGGGGACAGTTTGCACTTGGAGTCTCTCTCAGTCTCTGGGGATACAAAGGTTGACATACAGGGAGGAGGATTAAATACGGGTGGTAGGGGAAAGCAGGATGTTTTTTGTTTTTTTCAGGGATGAGGTTAGAAAGCCCAGGTGATGGACTATTTGCTGAGCAATGGTTCCAGTGTTGGTCCTCTTTAGCTGGTAGGAATTGCATGGCCACAGTATAATAATTTTAATACACCACAGATTTCACATTGGGGAATGGCAACAATGTGAATGTTGCTGATCTCTTTTGTCTATATGTAAGTACTACTCAGGTGGAAAATACACTGCTATGCATTGGATTTCAGTGTCTGCTAAGTTTATGGTATGTCTACTCACCCTCCAAGTTACTTCTCTGTATTTGCCTTTCTTGTTCATACCAATATTTAACATAATAGTTCCCAGAAAGATAAAAGCAGGAACAGTACCCTCGTTAAAAATGTGGCTGTGACCAGCCTATTTCTCCATCTAATATTGATCCAGCGAATTGTTTGTTAGAGGGAAGGAAGCCACTGGAGATTGGGGGTAGGGGGGGTGGTATGTTCTCCTACTCTCTTCTCCCAACGCTCTCCCTCTCTCCGGACTCAGAGTCTACATCTTTGCTGCCGACTGGGCTTTGATCAAAGATCACACACCCTTAGTCGGGGAATCGAAAGGAGGGAGAGGGGATTGGATGAGGTACAGAGGAAGAGACTGTTTCAGTTTTCCGTCACCTAAACTAATTTAGGATACATTCCATAACTTCATACTGTGACTCCCACTTTGGAGTTTTTGGCAGGTGTAAAGGATGTGTGTTGCAGACGGCAGGAGGAAATAGTCAACATTTTGCAGTTGGCAGATTCAGTCAGTCTGTCTAGCCTCACTATCCCTCCACAGTGTGACACACAGACATGTAGACAGACAGTTAAAAGGCCCCGTGGTGTACCGCTGTCCAACTGCCTTTTTTTCAGCTTCTGCGATTGTAACAAAAGCACTTTGCGAAAGGCCATCCTGAATTTTGTGTGCTCTTATTTTATGGTTATCACTATTGTTATTAATTTGTTGTTCTTGTTGATATTTTCTCAGTGGAGATGATTATTTAAAACAAAACAAAAAACAATTTGATGAAAATAAAAATGAAAAAACTTGAATATTTGGTATCTGGATTGAAGGTGGTTTGAGCTGCCACCATATCTGGACATAAACAAACACTTCTCTGTTGTACCACCACCATACCTGTTATATGCAGCCTATTGCATAGTCACACAAAGGTGGGGGGGGGGGCACTGGACAGACCTCCCCCTACCTGCTCTCTGCTTACTGTCTTAGATCTTGTTGGGAGAAAGGTCATTTGATCTCATTTTGGGAGACTCCTTTTCTTGAAAAAGAAACCTGTATAACAGTTGCAAAGCTTTCTGAGAAGGCTGGCTGTGCTGAATGTTAAACATGCAGTGTTGTATCTACTGCAGAATCTTTTTGTCTGCAATAACGCCCTGTCTGTAGTTAAATGCTGGATCTGGTATCCATAAAGAGCTTAAATGATTATGAAAGACAGATGAAATGGCCAAACGACCATCATGCACTTTTGCAAATCAGTACAGATTTTTTTTTTTTTTTGGCCTTAACATCTTTATCAAATCAACATTACGACGCAGTGAAGTGTAAAGAATATTGATCATGAAAAACGTTTAATAAATCTATAGTTCAGTAAATGTCTTGACTTGGGAGAGAAAGAAATGGGCTACTATTTATAATAGATTGATTTGTAACTGTGATTATTATGATAATCCTTTACAGAGGGTTTTTTTCTGATGTACATTTAAAATGGCAGAATATGTCCCAGTTCTCAAACCTTGATATTAATTGTAAATGCACACAATACCCTTAGGCAGAAAACTGTTGCTCCACTTCTTCCTTGTTGCACATTTGACCCCACCCCAATGTTTCGCAACAAGTGTATCTCAAAGGCAGAGCACCTGCTGTGGCATCACTAATTGAATGGAGCGTGGCCAGAAAGTGCAACGCCATTGAGCGTTTTAACCCGCAGAGGGCAGCAGCTGTTTTCTTCCCCATGTGATTCAGTGTGGGTTTACTTTTTTAAATAACCCCTTTCTCTTCACAAAGTTTTTTTCTTAGCTTAGCAGTCTGTTAGTCCATATCTGTTGAAAGCTGCAGGGGGGGGGGGGGGGGGCTATAGGTGATTTTTGGAGAATTTGCACTTTTTGGCGATGAAAAGAAATTGTATTGTATATGAGACCACTAAATCCACACAATCTAAACCATATAATTCCATTTTGTGTCATTTTTTTTTTTTGTTCTGTTCTTTTTTTTAATATATCCAAAAATGTCTGGCATCTGGTTGTCTGGTTTAAAGAATATAAAATCTTTCTATTAAAAACAATGGTTGCAAAGCTTTGGCTGGATGATTTTGTCTCTTATTCTAACTTATCAAACATAATACGGTGCATTAGTATGTTACAATAATAAAAAACAAAAGTCTTTGGTTTGTTATCTGCAATCAGAAATGTATGGTAAGTAAAACAGTATTTTACCATGCTACGTTACCCCGTCCAATAATTTAATAACTTTATTATGTAGAGTTAGAAGGGTGGTCAACACTTTACATTACAGTTTAACATCGGTCTGTCATATCTTAACATGGTTAGCTTCACAAAGGCATGTTGTCCTTTATATAATAGCAGGACTGCTGTATGGGATTACATTATATTGATGTGTTTCTGTTGTATTGCTCTCTTATGTACTGTACATAATGCAACCACTTAGGACGTCAGTACTCTACACCAACCAGAAGGTGGCAGTATTGTCACTACTTATCGTCTGAGGATGCAGACGATGATAGGGTCAGTTCAGCCACATATCACTGCTGTGTGTCCCTCTCTCTCTTCTTGCATTCCTTCTTTTGATTGCTCACGCACTCTCTTTACTGACCATGACAGCATAGATCAAGTTAGTATACACATTTCATACGATGCATAAACATGTTCACACGTACAGCCTTGTACATTACAAATAAATCATCCATATCCAGTGCAGACACAGTGTGTTTTGGCCTGACGTGCATAAAGAATAGTACTGTAGTTAAGGTTAGGTTTGGTTTTAAAGGATGATTACTAATCGAGGCTAAGGTCTTGTTTGAGGATATATTTATCGAGATTAGGCCACCTATAGTGTTCATCCAAGAAGTCCAGCGGCAGACTGCAACCGTGGGCTTGTTGTCACCCTGTCTTCCTGTTTGTCTCGGTCTGTCTCCCTGAGGCAATCCTGTGGGGTGACAGAGGTCATAGAACAGCTCATTAACCCCACCCCGACAGCCCACACATTGCTGCAGTCCTCAGGCCCTGGCTACACACACACACACACACACACACACACACACACACACACACACACACACACACACTTTATAATTCTCTACTAATAGCACTTAAGTCAACTTAAGCCCATTCCGTAAGCATGTTTTCAGGGATGCACTATGAGACATGTATATCTTGCATGGTATATGTAGTATCACTGCATTTAAATGTTTCCTCATAAAACTGGATACTCGCATTTTCCGTATTTGTGTGAAAAATGTTTATAAAACCACTTTTTAACATCTAATATAACGCAACTACACACTGAGTAATATCTTAAAGTATGTGATGTTTCATTCAGTCATGTTGAACCTGTTGGCCAGATGTCTTGGGGCTCCAAGTCATTAATTGTTATGTTTGTAAGGTATCTAAAAGCACAGTGGGATATGGTGTAATTTTCCATGTTCAGACAGCATTGTTGCAGTCAAAACATATTGGATAAGAGGAACAGCAGCACTTCAGGGGCTGGGAGATGCCTGGGAGCTGTTGTCTGGCGTCTCTAGTGGTATTATTCCCCCAATCATGTGCTTGTGGACGTGCATGCATGTGTGTATGCGTGTGCCTGCAACTGTTTCTGTTTACATGTTTGTCTATATGCTTATGCGCAAAGGTGTGGTTTTATAATCTTACTTGCTTGTGCACATGTGCATGCATACAATCGTCATTAGGGCTCACAGTAAATGAGCCTCTTGTTGCCCTCACAATGAACAATTGGAGATAGACTGTAATGTAAAGGAAAACAGTGTGACACCACTCGCGCACACACACACACACACACACACACACACACACACACACACACACACACACACACACTAGCCTCATTTTAACCGGTACACACCTTTCTCCAGGGATATAAAATGCCCCTGCCTCTGCACACTGTGGGACATGAGTTTCATCCAAACTAGCTGCCGTCCTCAATAAAACCCACGTGAGCAATCTCTGCAGTATAGATTTCCAGTTTCTCTCAGGGTATATTTTGTTTGGATCAGGTGTTTAAACTGCTCAATATGACAATAATTAGGCAGCGCTGAAGACATGTGTTCTTTCTTATGTTGATAAGGGACATTGACCTTTAACCTGTGCACCCCTGTTGTCCCCCCACCACTGCACCCCACCAGTCCCATATGCCCCTGGCCAACACCCCCTCTCTTCATGTTCTGTCCAGCTCCCATCAGGAAGGATAGAGAGGGGATTGGACAGGCTTGGAGCCTTGCCTCTGGCCATCTCTCCTCCTCCCCGGAGAACAGAGGACTGAGGTGCCTTTAAACCACTGCGGCAAAAACCCTACCAAAACCCTGCAGTCATTAATATGCAAAAATGCAAATGAGTAGGTAATTAAGAGCTGGAGCTCTCTGGAGGCTCTTTGATTGCTAATGAATTCTAATCTGCAAAGAAAGGGGGGAGGGGAGGAGAAAAAGAAATGAAAGAAAAAGAGAAAACAACGAAAAAGAGAAGCCTCAACCTGAAATTTGTCATTCATAAGTTTTCATTTTGGATTTGTTTTAACCTGGAAGCTGTAATGTAAATCATTAGCTTATTTATTTGACACAATTACTTTATATATATATATATATATATATATATATATATATATATATATATATATATATATATATATATATATATACAGATCAAGAGTATTTTTTTGGGAATAAAAATGTATAACGATAACATTTAAATCAAGTTAGGAAATTTATTTGTTGTTGTATTTTCTCAGTAAATGCCCATGAAAATAAGAAGTCATGTTTTCCAATGCAGATTTCATTAATGGCATGAGTATCAATGGGTAGGAATCTGTTTGTAATGGACACAGTGTAGTCATTGTCTAGATATAGCTAATAAGAGGTGAACATGACAGGCGAGCAGACACTTCTGACCAGTGGCTACCAAAGAAAATAGAAGGTCAGATTATCTCAACAGTGTGTTCTTTGCTGCAATAGCAGCTGTGTGCCGAAGTAAAGGAGATGTCATTTCATCACTTTTGTGAGCCATAACACATCCCCACTTCCACTCTAACTCATTCACCCTGTCACTCACTCTCTCTCTCTCTCTCACACACACACACACACACACACACACACACACACACATACACTGCTGTTATTGTTGTTGCAGTGCTCCCACGACACCAACAATCTCTGCTTCCCTCCCCCACACGGGCTCACATCTATTTCTCTTTCACTCCCTCTCTTCCCCCTCCTGTCCTGGGCAGCCCTGACATGCCTACTTCAATTGATTTAGAGTCAATTCAGCTTCTGATCTGATTGTTATCATGTGACTTTTCACACACCTCCCCCTCAATATATGACTACTGTGTTATTTTCAGATTAGGGTAGAGATTTTTTTTTTGGCTCAGGTAGGAAAGCTCATCTTTACTTTGCACTTTCTCTGTCTGATTGTGCCACTCTCTGTCTCTCTGTTCCTCTGTATCTCTCTCACCTTCCCATTCATCATCTATCAAAACAACCCCTCAAAATTCAACCATCACCACAGTCTCCTGTCTGCTCTTTCCTCAGCTGTACAGTTTAGTGGTGGGGCTCTCAATTGCCCGGCTTTGTAAACAGGAAGCTGGTGTTCTGTTCACTGTACCTGGAGCGTGGGTGGTAGAACAGGGGCACCCATACAACTGCACAGTAATGGGAATCCAAGATGGCAGGGAGGGGTCCCATAAAATCACCAGCGAGAACAGAGGAAGGAGGCATCCGGGAAAAGCCATTGTCAAATGAGAGCAGACAAAAGTCAAAAGGATTGCTGATTTAGTTTTTCCTTTAGTAAATATATTGTTGAATTTGTGTTTGTCTGTCTGTAATGAATCATGTCTAGAACTGTAGTGTTTGGGAGGATTAATGTCATGGACAATCCCTCAAACTCATTTTCTTTCTCACTCTGGAGCTCTGTGGGAATTACAGCTTCAGGTTAGGGGAGAGAGAGACATTGCATTTTCTGCTAGCGATGGTCCCATTAGTGATGAAGTGAAATCTGGGTTCATTGTGTCCCTTTGACTTTGGCTGTTTTGAATACTTGTTTGAATTCAAGAAGATATGCTGTCTCCTCACTTGTCCCAAAACAACTGCTCTGCTTCTCTTATATTTTTTCCAGCTATCACTGAAAGCGGATAGCATAACCTTTTGGACTGTTGCCCTTTTTAAATCACTCACTCCACACATTTTATTGTTGTTTAACATGTGGGACGTCAGTGCAAGTTTGGGTGCTTTCTGCCAGGCGAGCTGTAATAGGGGGGGAAGAAGCTTGACGGGAGTCGGTTTATCATGAGCACAGAGAGCACAACAGATAGATTCACCCTGTCTCCTCCCCTTCAGCACAGATAGACTCAGAGCATGGGCACTCAGCCAACACTATCAATCTATCCGCTCCTACCCCCAGCCTCTAACTCTTATTGGAGGACAGCTTCCAAAGGGGCAAGGAAGCATGAATCATAGCCCGGCTATGAAAAGCTGTTATGCCTCTAAATACACGTGTTGTGGCTCAAAATGACTCCGTTGCTTCGCCATTAATGACAATCTCGCAAGTGATTGTCACAGCCCTGTAACAAAGTTGTAGCATTTAAGAGGGGCTGAGGCTGTTCAGGCAGAGGGATTGTTGATCTTGGCCTAGTTTTCTTGTCTGATCAGAAACCTGTGCACCTCTGCCCTTCCCCCACCCAAACCTAAGCCTCTATTACAGGCTGTGAGGGGCTCAGTGTGGAACGAGGTGAGCAGCTTGCCTCACCACCGAGCTCTGTGTGCGTTATGCGTGCTGCCTATACTGTATGTTTACAGGCTTATCGTTGTGTGTGATATAACCTGGCGATGTGGTTTGGCTTGCATGACTGGCTTCCTATGAACAGAGCAGGATGGCAATGAGGACTAAAGGTGTATAACACGTGATAATGTCCAGGCAGGTAGCCAGCAATAAAGCCAACTATGATAACAAAACATTGCTTTTTGATAGAATCGAATTTGGCATATTTAGGGCATCTATACTATGATGCAGGATCGCCCTCTTTATTTGTTCTCTACAAACCATTATAGATTAAAAAAAATCCAAAAAGGATTAAGTAACTAGTACACATTATTAAACGTTATTATTATGTCTTGTGTGAATGTAGGTAACGCAAAATATGTGTACACAGATATTTCATTAATATGCACACATATATGACCGATTACCACCAATGTGCCAAACATATGCAAATTTCCCATGTGCATCTGTTGTTAATTACACATATGAAGCTGGGAATGGCTGGAAGGAATCATCGAGGGCATGTGTGATAGCATCCCTCCCCATTCTGCCTTTAACTGTCCATTGTACTGTGAATGTATTTTGAGATTATAGATGACATGTTTGTGTTTTTGTTTGGTCCTCCCCATATAATTATGCTGAAAACTTTTAGGTTACCATGCGGTAGATTACCCATAGCTGCCGTGGATAATGAAACATAATTTTAGCATACAAATTGAGCTTTTAGAGATCACTCTGTTCGTGTATGTCTGTGTTAATTGTGAAACAAACAAAATAGTGGACAGCAACATTATAATGTTCATATATTCCAGGCTGCGCTAAATATTTTCTAACAGCTGAATGTAAAATTGCATCGCTCAAAATCAGGAATGACATATTAAACCAGCTATTGCCCTTGACTCCAATGAGAAAGTGGTACCACCTTAATTCACTAAAAAAACTTTAAAAAAAAAAAAAAAAATATATATATATATATAGGTATGATATATATATATGATGGCAATATAGTTCAAGAGAGGATAATGCTTTAAAACACATTTCTTTTGACTTAAGCTTCCTGTCATACAATCAATTTCTGTTGTAACTTTGTGTCAACATTAGATGCACTCTGTGTTCATTAAGGTGAAGATCCTCACTATATATGTTTTTTCATTCTTTTTCAACCGCCCCCTCCCTCTCTTCAGCCTGGCTGCCCTTGTACATGCTCTCCATGTCAGACCCAGCTGTTACTACAAACTACTTGGAGGGCTTACAAGCCTCATTGCTAATACTGACAACAGCACTATTCTTACTCAAGGCCTAACGTCTACTGGAAAAAGCGAGAATATGAGAGATTTTCTCTGCCTCCACTAGCAATTCATTTCCCCAAACAGATGTTTCCATCTGTTCAAATCTAATCTTTTGATTAATACATTCCTCAATGAAAGGATTCCAAATAGGTGTTAGATAAATATCTCAAGATGCTCTTTCTTTGATAGCTGTGATTATTTTTTGATGCTACGGCTGTCTTTTGAATTTTTTTGTGAATGTGTGAGTGCGTGACCAAATGTGAATGTGTGCATGGTATGTTTGTGAAGGTATTTATGGCCCATATGTGCGTTTCTTCTGAGCAGTAACCCCATTACATTCCTAAGACGGTCCATGAGACTAATTAATGTTCTGTGCTGTGGCTTTTCCTATACCCAGGGGAGACCCAATGGATTATTTACCTATACGTCCTATTGACAACAAATCCCCCTTCCCATTGGTGACCTCTGTGCAAACAGACAGTTTGAGGCATTAGGGTGTATAATAACACGAGGCAGCTATGTAGAATTTGCATTTGCAATGGGAATCCTGCCCACATAGTGACTCAAAAGATACTTAAGTCACTGCGGCCTTTGTAGTGGTCGATAGTGATAGCTGTGTGCAAAGAAATCTTTCTGTATCTGAAGGTTTCTGTGGTTTTTGTCTTTCTAAAATAACATGTCAAAATGTATGTATAACATGATCATTTTAGAGGTTGTAGACCAGAAACAAAGCCAGGCAATCTTAACTTCCCCTTTTTTTTTGACAAGGTTTGCCCTCAGGTTAGAAACAACAGCTGTCAAAAACCTGCATACACTTTTTAAAAGAGTGTGTGTTTTTGTATGATGAATGTTGTGTGCATATTGAATAAAAGCATGAAACACACCAGTTACATATCAGGGTCATCTAAACTTATTCTATTGTAAGTAGTTCTTTGTCATCATGGTGACTGAACTTCAGTTCATTTCAAATATCTATCTCTTGATCTTGTTATCTTGTAAAAGCAGCATTTTAACATTACAGACACATTTGCTCTGATCATCCGGTGTGCCCTCCCTGTTTGAACTTTTTTCTCTTAACTATTTCTTCCCCTTATCTGTGTTCCTATACTCTTTGCTCTCCCTCCTCACTCTGCTCTGGAGCAGGCAGTTCCTAGGGGTGTGTTGGTTTTATGTTTATCAGCCCATTCACAAAAGACTGGCAACATAGAAAGTAGAGCATAAAACGAATAGGGGCCTAATCTTAGTTGATTGATAAATCAGCTGTTTAGATAATCTATTACTTGTTTCAGTCAGTTTTCAAGTAAGAATGCCAAACATTTGCTTGTTCAAGCTTCTTAATTGTGAGGATTTTATGGTTTTCTTTGTCATATGTGAAAGTAAACTAATTTTTTGCAGGTTTATGCATTGGTTGGATAAAACAATCAATTTGAATGCATTCCCTTGGTCTCTGGTAAATCATGATGGCCATTTTTTGGTGCCTTTTCTGTTTGTTTTTTTGTAGACAAAACAATTAATTGATTAGTTGGGAAAATAAACAGCAGATTAATCAATAATAAAAATAATTGTTGGTTGCAGAACTTTTCATGATGACAGCGGTTGATAATAAAGTATAGTCAGCTGGATAAAATATTATTTTGGAACCAGACAATGTTAGTTTCTACATCAAATTTGTCAGAATAGTTCTTCTTCATAACAACCCATGCATCAGGAAATTATAATATATATATATATATATATATATATATTTTTAATAACATTCATCTTATGTCATACAGTTGTATTTATATAGAAAAAAGTAATAATAGTTTTACATAAAGCATCATTTAAATGTCAAGATAAAAAATACAGTAACAATTTAAATTGTTATTTAGTTTACAGTTGCTGTTGTTATTGTAATGAAAACCAAATATGTTAAAGCCGTGCGTTGGTTTGTTTGTTTTTTTAAAGGGAAAGAGGACACACCAACCAAAGTAATAAAATGATGTCAGCGGGCATGTTTGAGCCCCCCTCAGCCAGCTTCCCTGAGCACACAGGGAAAGTGAGCGTCAAGAAAAAGGCGGGTTCAACTTGGATTTGAAGCTGTTCGATGGCTGCCGTTGCTGTCAATCAAGCGCACACGCTTCCCCATTTGCTGAGCTCTTTCGCATTTATCGTGCCATCTCGTCAAGCTGCTGCTGTGTAATCGCAGGTAACTTTCTTACGATAGCCTTCCGCTGGACGACCTAGTGCTCGTAGCGCTCTTGCATTTTTAAGGATTGCAGATACAGTACACATAACCAAGCTTCGGCATTAGACATTTCCGTCGTTTTGGCCGTCGGAAGACGTGAAAGCTGTATTTTTACTCTGCGAAAATAACCCGTCTCTCAAAGGCGTTTGAAATCGGACACCGCTGGCATTGAGGCCCTCACTTTTGTGCGGAGGGATACGTTGTTGCGTCTGACAATGTGGACGGAGGTGGTGAAGATGTCTACGAGAAGAATGAAATCATCTCAGTTGTAACAACAAAAAAGGAAGACGCGAGATTAGTTACCATAATAGATTTGTTTGCACTCAGACTTGTAACATTGAAGCAAACACGTGTGCGCAGTGTGAAAAGCAGGCTTACCGGGACAAAAGGAAGACATCTACGGTGCTCCAATGCGTTTCATGCACTGAGGTCGAAATTCTCTTGAAGTTTTATGTTTTTCCCCTCGCGATTCTCTGCTTTTCTTTTTACTGTTGGATATCAGACACTTGCAGAGGAGAGGTAAAACACCTTCTTTCACTTAATGTTTCGGGGGAAGCTGCATGAATTCAATGGGTTTAACTGACACCTATTTTGACGCCTGCAATTTGCAAAAAGTTTTTGGGAATGTGTGGTTAAAGCGGGGGATGTAAGTTTTTGTCTGGTTTGAGGTGGCGAGCCAAGTGTGTGATGGTCTCCGCATCGACCACGGAGAGGAGGAAATTACTCCTTTGTTCTGCAAAAAGACCCCACTAACGTTAAGTGTTAGTCCTGCCTAACAAGCCTCATTTTGTTTTCATCGTGTGTCTCCACCACTAGCTGTAGCCAGAATGTGGAAATATTAAATGTTAAACGTTGTGTTATGTTGCTGAGCATTTTAGCTAAACTTTGTGTAGTGGGCCTACATGTATTTTCCATACGAGCGCAAGCAAACTTTCCATAAAACCCCTTTTGGTAGCCCTTTAAACATTCCTTTATGGAAGTGTCTGGCCACCAGCTAGACTTTATTTTATTGCACATTTGGCAGGAAATTCCTCTTGCTCCCACCCCCACCGTCTGCTCCACTGAACTCCCTCATAATGCACGACTTGAACCCTAATATGTGAAAGAAAGAACTCACTATAATTTGTTGCATGAAGTTTGGAGCTCTTGGTCTCCAGGGTCACGACCGTTGCACTTGTTTTACACATAATTTGTTTTCTTTAGGAAGCCACAACTAAGATTATGGGTTTGTTAGTCTTCATGATGATGTCAACATGCTTCAAGATAAATGGTGAATGGGTTAGTTGTCAGCAGTAGCTTGGCCCTGGATGTGGCCTAGCAGAGATTATCAAATAATGTACAGCCTACATCCTGTGGTGCCCTGGATGTTTACTGTCATTGTTATTAACTATTTGACCCAACGTGTCTATCATGTATAATAATGTGTTTTTGGCACAAGACATTCACATCCGTTTCTTTCGGACAGCATTTGAATCAACAGTTGAATATGCTTTTCTGTTCAGTACGGCGGCCCTTGTTGTTCCCGAAGTAATAGCATTGACATAAACACACGTTACAGTTACTAACTTTGCTTTTATTTCCCCATTTGATAGGACTAACAGCATGTACAACCTATACGGACGGAAATGTTATTTCAAATTTTATAAATCTTTTTATTGTCAACAACATGTATTACATGTTTGTTAAACAGGCAGAAGGAACTTGATTTGGCCCATTATTATTAGGTTTGAAAGCCATGGTAAAAAAAAAAAAAAAAACTGGCACATGCATTCATTTCGTGTTCTGAATTTATATGAAACATGAAGTTTTTGGTCAGTTAAGATCAGTGGTTTGTTCCACTGGAAGTGCAGGCTATTTTGTGGAGAATGACCTGCCTTCTCTGCCTTGTGTGGGGTGACAAAGACCCCTAATCTGCTTGCTTCAAATATTGATCCAGCAGTAGCCGAAGATGCCATTTTGTTACATTAAGCCCTCTGTGTGCTCTATTTAATTTAGCTCAGTGGTTAAATAATATTTACGTTTAGTGTGTGTGTGACCTATTTTGTTCTTGATTAGCCATCTTATCAAAAGTTTGGAAAAGCAATGAAAGCCTGAATGAATGTTCCTAGCCTATACTCTTAGGTGTGTGTGTGTGTGTGTGTGTGTGTGTGTGTGTGTGTGTGTGTGTGTGTGTGTGTGTGTGTGTTCACGTGTTCACTTCCTTTCCTTGTTTCAAGGTTAAATTAGTTCTGCTTGCTTGAGTTTACTAGACTTGGACTGCACCTCTCCCCTGAAGTGACTTGTGATACTTTCATACATGCAGAAAATAATTTATGATATGTAATACTTGTTAGTTTGCTTTCTAGTCATTCACAATTTATATTTTTATTTCTTGGCATACATTTTAATATTCTTAGCTCTTCTTTTGTTTACATTTTACAACTTGTGTTTCCTCTAAAACATCCATCTTTTTTTTTTTTTTTTTTTTTTTTTGATTGCATCAATTTATGTTAGTCTTGTATTGCAAAAAGGTTGTAAAAGCACACCACCTGTTGGTGTTCAAGTGCCTCTATTCTTCCACTCGCTCCCCCTACCACTAGTTCCCTGTGAAGCTTGCAGAACCGCCGCTCAGCATCAGAGAGCGGCCTCGGGCTTGCGTTGGAATGCAAAACACAGGGTAAATCCACTATTCATGCTCACTGTGTCATTTGACAAGGTTCTTTCTGAGTTGACATATGGTAATTTGGTAATGACGTGTTTGCATACAGTCATTAGCTCTGCCTTTCACCCCTATTTCCTTGGGCTAACAATAGTCCCAATTATGTCTGTAATTGTAAATGTATTACATTCTCTTTTATGTAGCAATGATCGACATATGGCCTTGTTATTTGCCAGGGTTGCGTAAAATGAAGACAATTTTTAAGTCATTACTTGGTAGTGATTTGACTAAGGGCAGAGTATTCATCTTTTCATGGCAGTGTCTCTTCTACTGCTTGGATAGGAAGGCAGTGTCTGACTGAAACATTTTTAAGTAGACCCAGCCAAAGTGTATAGTGTTAAGGAGGCTAATGTTGTCTGTTTTCCCCTCATCGGTCCGTAGTGAGTGAAATAGTAATTTGAGCTGTGTGTTTTGGCCAGCTTTGACTCAATAGAAGATCACTGATTTCTATACTTCTCAGATGCACAAGATCTTTGCCTCTCACCTGGATGTATATTTTAGTATTATATTGGCGTTTTGAATCACAAACACAAATTTGATGCGTTGGCAATACTAATGTTCTTTTCAAATATTTTTTTTTTTTTTTTTTAGAAAAATGCTGACTTAGCCCTGGATTGGTATTTATATATCTATATAGGGGAGACTAACCAATATCAATAATATCTAGGGTTGTGATATACAGCAAAGATAGAGTAGTTTGAATCATTCATTACCATCACCCTCTGTTTTTTAAAGAGCTAAATGTAAATTCTCTTTGTGCTTGCTAGTGCCATTAAAATCCTGTATCTGCAAATTTCTCTCATAGGGTTTATTAGAGACTGAAGGGTATGAACGAACAGCAGCAAAGAATGGCTGCAGTGGGAACTGACAAGGAACTCAACGACCTCCTGGATTTCAGTGCGGTAAGAGAGTGGGAGAGCAGTCTGGGTGGTTCTGGGTGGTAGGTGGGTGGCATTGGGAGAAAGAGCTAAATAGAGTGCGATACAGGTCTGGGTATGAGCAGAGGAGAGCTTGAGGTCTGAATGAGAGAAGTGGGGAAACGGGGAAGCTAGAAAAATCAGTGGGATGCTTATTTTCTCAAAATCTGCAACAGAAAATTTTAAATATTTTTTTTCTTTTCTTTTTTTTTTTTTCTTCTTCTTTTTAACAATAGGTTGTGTCAGCCCAAGATATTTCCATGCTTCATTCTTGGCATGCAAAGGTAGTGCTGATTACATCAAAGCATGGCAAGTAAAATACTGCTGTACCTCAGGGTGACTGGTGAAAATTAATTCAGGTTTTAAATGCAGGTTCTTTCAATTATGTAGGTGATGCAGAGATACTGCAACAAGGAAGTGGATCAATACTACAATGAGCTGGTATCCACTGTAAAATGTAAATAGTGAGTTAGTAACGACTGCAGGAAACTGCGGAAATAATCTAACCCCTGTTTGTCTTGTTAACAGAATCTGGGGGGAAATAGTGTTATATATGAATTAGGTTGAGCAGACAGCTTCTGCATTTCTTTTATTTATTTTTAGTCTTTAGGAAGACATTTTCACAGAAATGCTTTCAGAGGTATCCTCCAGACATTAGCTACAAAGTGGATAGAGGTATTTTGTTCAGCTTTTATTTACCTGTGTTTCACTTTGTTGTGAAGCCTTTGTTGAGCTTTACACTGACATAAACATCTCACAGGCCCAATGGAGCTGTGTTACGTTTTTCTCCTAAACAAATCTAGTAACTGGTAAGGCTAAATTGCCGACTCTTGATAATTATTATACACAGGGCACAACAGGTCATTCCAAACTCAGGCTCCTAATGAATATTTGTCAGCAGACTTGATGTCCCATGAGATTTTGTTTGACAAAGGACAGTTGAGATTTCTTTTTACAAAGTACAGTTGATTAATAGTGAAGTGTTTCTGTGTATCATTGCAAGAGTCAGTGACATTTTATGAAGTGTAAGACTGGGGAACAGTTTTTTTTTAAAGCCTTGGTGTGCATGAATTCCATTGGTGGAGCTTCATTATAATGACATGATTCAGTCAGCTGCATTGTTAATATCCTATTCTCTGCTAGACCATCGGTATTTAAAGGAAACCTTACCCCATGAAAGAAAAACACTCCTTGTTGTGAAGGGGGTTTGTGGGAGGTTCTCATTAGACAGTTGGGTTTGTGTTAGAAAAACTCTGATCAGCTGCCAGTTTGTATCAGCAGATGTTCCGTTTAAGGATGACATTGATAATTGGGTGAGAAACTGTCAAAAATGGTACAAACAAATTTCATCCTGTTTGTATATTTGCTGGCTAGTCAAGGAAATGCGTGCTAGATTGGACGTTGAATAAAGAAAAACTAAACATGTTTGAGATCTATATCTGTGACCAAACGGAAACAAAGATGGTGTCCAAATCGGTTGTTGGACCGCGTAGACCTACCCTGTTAAAACGAAAACAAAAGGAAGAGATAATATGTGATAGTGGCAGATTGTGTTTTGGTGTCCTACTTACAAAAAAGTTTGGTTTGTACAGTAGCGTTTGGCCACGTCACTGAAAGATGCCACATAGCTGATATTTAGGCCACACCAAAGCCTCATGGTAAAACCCACAGTGGCTCGGTGACAAAACCTACAGCCTCATCAGAGTGTTCTGAAAGTTAAAGTTGGTATTGCAGGATCAACTTCATATGAAAATGTGTCTGAACGGTTTCATGTCAAAATGCTGTATATCTTTTTTGGGGGGGGGGAATTTGCTTTATTTTTTGATATATAAAATTTAGAAATTGGTTAATTTTGAAATCTGGTATTTTGCAGATAAAGAGATGAAGCATGTTTATAACTTGATCGTTTTTATCAGCATGTTTTACTGTTATGCTAGAAGTTGTCTTATCAATAGTGGAATCAAGCTTTTTTAAATAGTTTATATCTCACTTTAGACTAATGCAAAACTAAAATGTTTGCAAGGAGAAAAACACAAGAACTGAACGACATGTGTATGTGATGTCATTTATTAGTGGAAATGGGACGTGTGAAGTGTGCCCTCCTTTGTTTTGGTAGATACTGTATCTTTCCTCTTTTGTCTTGTAGATGTTCGCGCCTCCAGTAGCCAATGGGAAGAACAGAACAATGACACTTGCCAGCAGTCAATTTGGGGGATCAGGTAAGCTTTTAAAGCAGTAACACTGCATTACTGTACTGTATGTCTTGGCAAATGTTGGTTTGCAATTTTCTATCGTTTTGTACATATACATATACTTGTATTCCCTAGTGACTTTAACTGACATTACTGTGGCTGCATGTTTGTTTTGGCAAGGCGTCAATATACTAATTTAATGTTACATCTATGATCTCATCCAAAGTCACAAAAAAATTACTTTCTCACGTAACCTTTTTGGTACCTAGCATGCAGACAGTTTTTGTTTTATTTGCACCAGTTTTGAGACCACTGCTTCAGTAGGTACAATGGAGGTGCTTTTTATTTGTGGTGCTCAAAGCTTTACAAAATTGCATTTGAAAAAGTCTAAACAGCCGGGGAAATCCATAGACTTTGCTGATAGCAGATTTCATTGGAACAATTTTTTACAAAAAAAAAATAATTGGAAATTGGCTGTGCTTGTATTTGTTTATTCAACTATTTGTGATAGAATAGTGGACCCCCTTGAAAACGAGATAGTTGTGGCCGGGTTGGCTCAGTGGGTAGAGCAGGTGCACATATAATTAGAGGTTTATGCCTCGACGCAGAGGTCCAGGTTTCGAATCCGACCTGTGACGATTTCCTGCATGTCTTCCCTCTCTCTCTCTCTCCCCTTTCTCACCTAGCTGTCCTGTCAAAAAATGAAAGGCGGAAAAAAGCCCAAAAAAAAATCGTTAACAAAAAAGAAACCGAGATGGTTCATCTCAAGGGGCTCTTCTTCAGTAAACTTTCAAACTAGTGTAAATCATTTCAGAAGAAATTCATATTTAGCGTCATGCTACGGTTTGCTCTATGCCTGGTGTGGCTGTCCCTTGATTTTTATCTTCATAGAAAAAAAAATATCCATTTACTCTACAGCCCTTATGAAGGATTGAAACTATGCAGATTTATTAATATCTGCACACCTTTTATTTTAACATCTGTCTGATAATCTTTTCCACATTTCTTAAGATAGTCTTTGTTTCACTATTTTAAAGTGCAAAGTAACTGCAGTTAACCCCCTCAAGCACCTGAAGCCTTTAAGTGAGCTATTTTCTCTTGCTGAATGTTATTAGTAAGTCGTACTACTTTCGTTCCTCTGTCACCCTTCCAACCTGGTGTGTGAAATCGAGTCACACTTCTCAGTGTTCCCCAGAGTGAGAACTTGGTCACTGAGGAACAAAGGCAAAAAAGGGGGCTTATGGACTTGAAACGATTCCCCCACCCTGAAGTGTAAAACACTCCTCCCCCAACACGGCACAGGGCTCTTACCCCCACTGATCTGCAGGAAATGGCTTGAGTCCGAGACAATGTCCCTCACCCCTTGCTCACAGCCTCTTTAACTGGCCCAGCATGCAGTGAGTGGCCAGAGTGGAAGAGAGAGCTTGTTGAATAGAGGGATCAGCCTGTCGAAGGCATGATTCTGTTTGTTTCTATTACAGCAGGCAATTACTAAGCAGTGAGGAGTTAATTCCTTCCCCCCTCCTCATGTCCTAAAGTGTGGCCCTCGGTCATTGACACCTATTTTAATGCAATACTTCAAGCTGTCCCATTTAACTTTGGGAGATCTGCAGGTAGAATCAGAATCTTCTTTAATGACCAAGTAAGAGCAAACGCATACAAGGAATTTGACTCCGGTTTTTGTTGCTCTCAAAGTACATGCACGGAAAGAAACATACAGCTAAAAACAAGGACAACAAAGCTGAACAAGGTAAACAAATATTTGACTACTATATATATATATATATATAATACATACATACATACATACATACATACATACATACATACATACAAAAGTGCAAATGGTGCTGGAATAAATAGTTATTATTACTATAACAGGTTGCTTATAGGTACCATCGAATAGCACTTGCGAGTCAAAATGCTAACATCTGCTAATTCCAGTCCAGGAGTTTCTCATAGATAGACTTTATGTATGAGGAAGAAAACAGGCTTAAAATGGGTGTACATGTTTTTTTTTTTAGTTGTTGTCTTTTTTTTTTTATATAGATTTAATGGCTGCGCTTGTCAAAAGACTGCCTATTATCCCAAAATATGATATGGCTATGGGCCAGGAAACCCATTTATTATAGAAATGATGACTATTAAAGAACAATGTCCATCTATGATGTCACGAAGGAGGCTTGTATATTCAGGCATCCAGCAGCGCGGGAACAGCAGCGAGCAGCCTAGTGGCCCACCAGACCACCTCTATTCATCAACACAAAACTGCTCAGAGGGGTGCTAATTGCATTAGGCCTCCTTCTCCCTTCCTTAGTGGCCAGAGTGTGTGTGTGGGGAAGGGTGTGTTGAGCAGAGTGGAGAGGAGAAGAAAGAGGAGAGGATTGGCAAGAAGTGTGGGATGCTTGAAGTATGGGAGGCAGAGTGTGACGGTGTGTGGTGGGAGCTGGCCAAGCCTTCAGGCAGGCGTCCCCTCTGTCACCTCTGCAGCTGCTGGCAACGTCTCCAACCCCCTTCACACACACACATACACGGGACGCGACAGGCTCGCTTCCCTTAGATCACAACAACCACCATTGTGAATTTGCACATGTGGTTTCTCTTGGTAGCTAGCGTAAACTCTGCATGTTTGACTTTTGCACTCTCAGTTGTATACCTGCACACGCCTGCAGTATTGTGTCATGTATTTCACTGTGTATTGGTGGGTTGCAGTTGGAAAATCTAAGCCCTCAGAGGAAATCTTAAAGGAGAGTGGCTTCCTTCTTCAACTAAATTGGATGTTTTCAGAGCCTGCAGCCGCGAGAAGGCTTTGTGGCAGAAAATAAATATTTTTCTTGGTTCTGGTTGCGAGTCCGTATTTGTATTGCCATGTTACTTTCACTGAAAGTACATTCACACTAGACATGCCAAAAGTCTGGATGGATGTGATATACGTCCAGATATGGATGGATTTTCATGCCAACCCCATGTCTTTTACATTTCTTATGTGCATGTCAAATTAGTAGATGAAGCAGGGTATTTTCAATCTTTAATCTTTTTTTCCCCAGTTTGAACATCATGTCAATTGACTGTTCAAATGTTTATCACTTACCTCACTTTTGAGCTTTGCGTAGCTAATTGATGGTTGTCTGAAGATGGCAGAGATTTTGGTATTCGGTTTCTTTACTTAGCATGAGCTACAGTGCTCAAGTACTTTAATGCTGTCTTCAAATAATCTTGGATGTCATACTCAGAAGTCTGTTATGCAGCATCCTTTTATCTCACAATTAGCATAAAGAAATGTGGAAATGACCGTAAACATTTTAGCACGTCTACTAATATTTGTAATCCATGGTAATGATAGAATGTAATACCAAACAACAATACCAGTAACAATATACCATTTATCCATGATAAAAGAATGTTTGTCGAAGTATTGAAAGCTTTTCTGCTTCTACCAGTATGATGTAAACATAGAAAAGTGTAAGCGTACCTAAGGAGGCATGTTGGTACTGCTACGTAAGCATCACATTGACTATTGTCTGTCATGATAATCAATTGAAGCCCTGTGAAAGGCATCTACAGTAGCTTAGAATTGTAGTGTGAGAGATTGGGCAGATCTGTTTGTCTTTTTTAGATTTAATTAAGAATGCAGGCTCTTAGTGTGCTCACAGCAATTTTTATTGGGTCACAGGCGAAGGGTTGGTTTACAACAAAGTACTAAAACTATTTTTACTGGCCAAAATTAATGTAGGAGTACATCACTGACCTACTTTGATGGTACAAAACACATCTTGACTTTAGTCTTTAAAACCTGCTAACTTGCTTGTACAAGAGCAACATACCTAGGATATAAATATTATTTCAAATGTGACGATTTGACTTTTTTTTTTTTTTTAACCGCATGTGAAGCTTGGTGGGAACTTTATTTTGCATTATTTTAATATTTTGGTTGTCTGTGGTGACAGTCAATTTGTGTTCGATATTACACATGACAAGAGGTTAACAATAATAGAAAGGTCTCTCTTCTAGCATAGTGGGGCTCTCCTAGGCTGGCTGAGCGCACTGTCACCTCAGCAGCTCTCCACCTTGTTTTAATTGCCTCAGAGTTAATTACTCCAGCAAGTGTGAAACAATGTTGTCAGACTTCTCCTGCACAGCCGTGCTTTCGCACTATCCTCTGCTCCCCCGCTGGCCAAATGGAGGCTTCATAGGCGAATGAGTAGTGTATTGAAAATAGCTCTGAAGTTTATGAAGTTACTCTCTCTACTCTCCTTGTTGGCTTGGTAGGGCTACTCAGTGCAGGTTATTGTTGACAGTGATGATGTGTATTTTGTGGGTTACTTGTGTGAAGCACGTGTGAAAATACTTTGTGGTCTACCAGCATTTTGGATGAAGCTAGAGTATCTTGAACTGGGACAAAGAAAGGCGTTTGAGTTAAGATGCATTTATTTGTTGTTAGACTGGAAGTAGACACGCTCATTGTTGATGCATCTCCATTAAAGTGGATTTCTATCTCAATAATGTGGCAATGCTTCTCCTGGCACCAAACTTTGGCTGAAGTGTCTTCATACAAAGTCTTTATTTAGCAGCAAGCCCGTCACCACCAGTGTCCTGTGCCATTGGACGGTGGTGCGGTGCTTATTAATGCTGTGGCTTTTCAGCAGGGCCGATCTGACAGTAAGCGAGGCTGATCTTTTGAGGTCCCCTCTCCTCCCTGCTTGCCTGATTCTCCATGCCACTGGCATCAGCTCTATAGATCACGGCTGTCGCAGCGTGTGTAGGTGCTTGCACTGCTCTGTTAGTCTCATCACTCATTCTCACTCGTCAGCTGGGCTGCTGATCTCGCCCAGACCCCTCTCACTCTGCCTTCCCTTTTGTTCCTACCTCTCTCTCCCTCTCGTCCCCTTGCTTTCTCCCGCTCACTCTCCCTTTTGCTTTCTCACACACATTTTTTTAATTAGGCAAAAATCAAAGAGGAAATATGAATATTCATAAGGCAACCACATTAATATGCACAATTATGCAAATCAGCATGCAATTAAGGCTTGTGTCTCCAGAGAGCCTGGATAGCATTAGTGCATAAGACAGGGAGAAGGGGATGATGGGGGTATTTTGGAGTTTTCTGCTCCACCAGTCTTTTGGCTGTGTTTTTCCTTTGTGCCACACATCGGTTCTTTCTTTACCTAAAACATTGTGGTTCATGTTTTGGCTTTACACATTGTTATGTTTTGTGTTATTTTAGGGGTGTGTGTGTGTGTGTCAATTTGAGTGAAAGTTAAATATGGTTTAGATTACATGTTATCCTCTTGGATTACATTAGGGATGTGAATGGTTAATTTTCTGCTATTCAGTGACCGTAAAAAACACTAATGGATACACTGAGCAGCATTTCCTATGCTTTTTTCCCTCAGAAATGGTGTAACATTGCATTGCATCTTGAATGCAGCAGTGTGATCGATAGTGATGCTCTCTCCTGGTTTGGGCAAACCCATTGTGGCCACTTAAGTAGGGCTGAACGATTTTTGAAAATAATCTAATTGCGATTTTTTTTTTTCCCCAAATATTGCCATTGCGATTCGATATTCGATTATTTTTTTTAAGCTCTTTGTCTTCTGTATTATTCAACAAAGAATAATATAATTTATAGTATGAACACACAATTACACACTAGACAGTTAAATAAGTAAAAATATAGTATGTGTGTGTATGTGTGTATATATATATATATATATATATATATATATATATATATATATATATATATATAATATATATATATATATATATATATATATATATATATATATATATATATATATATATATATATATACACACACACACACACACACACACACACACACACACACACACACACACACACACACACACACACACACACACCAGTGTAATTTTTTTACAGTGCACAGAGAGGAGCTGCCTCCAGCCCCTCCCCCTCATGAAGTTGCGTGCTGCCGTGTGCACTTGTTCAGAGAGGCTATCGTTACGTTAGCTAGTTGCTGGTGTTTTTGCCGTGGGATTAACTGTACTAATAAAACCGTTGAAACACCGCGGCCCCGCTGCTGTGAAAGCTCCCCGAACGTCATTTATTAGTCTGATTGTTACCCCTCTCAGTGGCAGCTCCTCCACTCATATCTTTATAACGGAGCTAACCGCTAACCGCTAATCAGAGCTAATCGTTGCTAACCGAGCCTTGAGTTCTGCGTGCCTGTATCCATTAACTGCATGTATAGACTCAAGCCCGAATAAAACCCTTCATTTTATTAAAATGGCTGTAAAAGCTTTGGGGTTTTTAAACTACAACTCAGAGTTGTTTGAATGACAGAAATCAGCTCAAGGTACGGCGTAGCGTTAGCATGCTAGTTGATGCTTTCTCTGCGGAGTGCAGACTGATTTGCTCTCGCGAGTCGTGACCAAATCGCAGCCTTTGCGATTAGGAAATCGCGTTTTAACATATCGCGATATTATCGGAAAAGCAATTAATCGTTAAGCCCTACACTTAAGGACATTGAATGTTTAGAGTAGGATGGTGTGACAGGTTTCCTTGATATGACTCCAACATCAGGGCATTTTTACATATCTGCAGTGACACATAGGATAATAATTATATACTGTCTTTTGGGGATAGCTAGTAGGGCTGCGTGATAGCGAGAAAATCAGATATCACGATATTCTTTTTTTTTTTTTTTGTATGATTTATTTGTAGGATTTTGAGCATAACAGATACATATTACACCTCATCCATGAAGTGAAACTAATACAAAGTGTCATTCTGTGAAACAAGGTACTAACAAAGGGACGTTTTACCCCTAACTCGGGGCGGCGATATTCTAGGGTTGACAATTGGTGCTTTAACAAAATATCTTCACACTTAGATTTTAGATAATCATCAGTAATGTGGATATCATGTCTTAAGTGGGGAAAAGCAAATAATAGAACAGCTAGAACAGTCTGGTAAGTTCAGAAAAGTACAACACTTTACTGTAATGCAGCCTTTAAAACCAGGAAAAGACAACATTTATGTCATATCACGATATTACGATATCCAAAATCTAAGACGATATCTAGTCTCATATCATGATATCGATATAATATCGATATATTGCCCAGCCCTAATTGCTAGCATTATTCACAGCATTCGTCAAACCTGCTTTTTTGATTCTTTCATCATTACATCACACTAACCTGCTGGTCTCCCTACCTGTCAGTCTTAACAATATGTCTTCTTACCACAGTAGATGAGCGCAGCGGCTCTGGGTCTTGGGGCTCAGCAGAACAGAACAGCCCCTCTTTCAGCCAAGGACGGGTAAGATTTAAACACACACTCTTAAGTCACACATGATTTTAAGTTTGGAGCGCTTGAACACCAGATGCCATGATATTGTCACACACTCACACACATTCAGTTAATCGCTTTGCCATAGATAAACACACACACACACACACACACACACACACACACACACACACACACACACACACACACACACACACACACACACCACCTCTCCCCCCACCACCACAACAGCTTAGTACTTTTTCATGCTGTGTGCCATGTTTGATTTTAAAGTGGTAGTTTTAGTCTCTACCTAATAACCTTGGCTCAGGATCTTGCATTGGCAAGCTCTCTGGTAGCCCAGAACCTCTGTGGAAGCCCACTGGTAATTGCAGCTTCACATCCGCTGTAACTGTCTTGGCACAACTCTGTGTAAATACAACGAACAGGGGGTGAAATAGATGCAGCAGGCTTTGATTACCACAAGTTGATAATTAAGAAAGTCGGTTTGAATCCCCCGAGCTAATGCAGATTTGTTTGGCATGGATCCGGTTAGTTAGACAGAAAAGCAGAGGGAGGGTAACCACTAAGCCATATAGGTGTGTATCATTTAAGTCTGTCTGTGGGTGTTAGTTTGTTTGTCCAATGTTAGAGCCTGCATGTTATTTTATTTACATTTTTCTTGATTTAAGGTTACTCATATTGTTTTGTGTGTACCATTGTTCCTACAGGGCTATGGCGAAGGGTCCCACTACAGTGAGCATGAGGGCTTGTCCTCTCCATTCATCAGTTCAGGGGTTGCAGGTATGTTCTTTTTTTTTTTTTGGCTTTCTTTTTTCCACTTCAGTTTTAATTGATGATGAAGTTTATATACATTTTAAACCCACAGATGAACATGTATTCAAACAATTCAAGTCAATTTTTCTTTTAAGTAGATTTCCTTTACTATCTCTATCTGTTGTTCCTGGGTAGGGGGATCTACTTTAACATTTTTCCTTATAGGGTGATAGCTTTTTCACTAGCTTTTGTTACTAGCTTTCCACAACATTTTGACCAGATACCTATCCCTTATTTGGACATTTTCTTATAAAATTAAAATTACACAGAGTATCATGTAGCTCATAAGGATATCATATCCTAGTATCATTTGCAAACTCCTGTATACCATTTTCTAAAACACAATATTCTGTGGCATTTCCAAAATATGAGCGATCTGCATCTAGTAGTCCACACTCTCTCCACCATGTTTTCTTTTTTACTTTCTAAATAATTTTTAATAAGTGACTCTGATGATGTTTAAAAAAAAAAAAAAAAAAAAGCATGACATTTTTTAGCACTTTAGTGGAATGAGCGTATATATTTACTTCTCAGTGATGGAGGACATGTTGCCTAGTCACGCTGCAGTTTTTAAATGATCATGTTGTTAATGGCCGATTCAACTGTTGTGCATTCTTTGTTTTCTGGGTGGCAAAATGTGTGTCCACATGCATGTGTGTGCCTGTGTTCATCGTTGAGTGTTGGGGATGTTAGGGTACTGAAGCAGAAACCTTCCCTAGGGTTTTATCTGGCAGGCGGCTTTATGCAGCTGAGCGTACTGAAAAAGGGGAGGGCATCCCTGGACTTTTTGTACTTTAGAAAACCTACTTTTCATTTGTTTTAGCATACACCATTGCCTCCTTAATGTATATACACAGCTCATGGTTTCACTCACATTAATGTTTAAACAATCTTCACTTTTATCTTAC
Source organism: Sander lucioperca (assembly GCF_008315115.2). Lineage (NCBI taxonomy): Eukaryota > Metazoa > Chordata > Actinopteri > Perciformes > Percidae > Sander > Sander lucioperca. The sequence goes on along the minus strand of NC_050183.1, from coordinate 37,726,167 downwards.
AGGTAAAAATGAGAGGCCACCATACCCTCCCTTTGGAAGCCAGGTATGTTAACATTAAGCTTATTCCTTGCATCTCCCTGCAATGTTATATGTGCGTGAGGGCTTATTTCATTTAACGTGTCATGTAAAGGAAGCCCTGTTTTCTCACTTCTCTTTTCATGTTAAACACTTTGAATGAACTGTCTTCATTTCCTAGAAGAGAAGCTGTTGTGCTGTGCTATCCCACGCCCCTGTAAGTATTATTAGTAAAACCTTGTTTCCCCGTCTTTCTCTATTCTCCTAGCCTGGATTTCTTCCTAGCGACATAGCGATGCCCAGCCCAGATGCCATGTCCCCCTCTGGCCTGAAATCTGGCTCCCAGTTTTACCCGTCATACCCAAACAACCCCAGGAGAAGGCCGCCTGATGGAGGCATAGGTAAGATAACTGGACAAGACATATGACATGAGGGGCCAGTCATTTCTTTCTTTCTTCATTTTCATCATCCTCCACCTTTTTGTATTTGATTCAGTTAACTGGGGCTGCAACTCCTCATTTTATTTTTAGATTAATCTCCCGATTACTTTCTTGATTAATTGTTTGGTCTATAATATATCAGAAAATGGTGAAAATATTGCATCACAATTTCCAAATTCAATTTGTTAAACCATTCATTGATTATCAAAATAGTTTTAACAATTGACTAACTGAATAATCAACTAATTGTTTCAGCTCTAATGTTACTCTTTTTATATTATGTTGGAGCATAGATAAGAGCAATTTGTGTTTGATAATCTCTTTGTATTAAAAAGATTTGTTGAATGTAGACGAAAAAAACCCCAAAGCTTTATACAGATGAAGGCACAGCAACATTCATTCACACTGACAGACCCACTAGGACACACATGCTTCAGTGTGTTTTCTATTCTGCAGTAGAGCAGGTGAAGAGACTGCACCTGAACTGACATACCATTGGCAAATGTCTTTGCAAAGTCCTTATTTGTGTTTTTATCTCTCTTTCCCCTTTTCTCTGTCTCTGCCTGCCTGTATGTAGAAACCCAGCCAAAGAAGATTCGGAAACCCCCTGGCCTGCCGTCCTCGGTGAGAGCTTATTTCTGCTCGCCTTCCCAGCTCACAGTTCTCTCTCTCTCTCTCTCTCTCTCTCTCTCTCTCTCTCTCTCTCTCTCTCTCTCTCTCTCTCTCTCTCTCTCTCTCTCTCTCTCTCTCTCTCTCTCTCTCTCTCTCTCTCTCTCTCTCTCTCTCTCTCTCTCTCTCTCTCTCTCTACTTGCTCCACATGGACACACAGACACACTGCTCTCCCCACTCTGCTTGAGCAGTTCTGTGACAGACAGGGGTAAAGACCCTCTGCTCAGTCAGACTCTGTGAGCTGACAGTCAGGCAACTTAGGCCCCAATAACATCATCGCTGTAGTTGTCTCTACGCTACACTCAAGTGGTTTCAAGTGGTGTTCAGGGTCTGGGTTGTCATGTAGACGAGCAATTTTGTAGGATTTTGAGGTACTTTGTCAAGTCTGGTAACTCACCTTCTTCAGTGGCCCGGTTTGAATTATATGTTTTGTAAGAACACAGAAGTCCTGGATTTTTATAATTCATATGTTTCGTGCAGCCGGTGGACGAGGGGTTCAATAAATTGGGTTTTGGTGGCTGGTTCAATTTTGGATCCAGTTCAAAGTTTGTAATAAGACATATGGATTTGTTAAGGACAATGTAGAAAGCATTTGAGAAGTTGTTTGGCTAAATAGCTAGGAAAGTTAAACCTAAATAAATTCAGTTGGATTTCAACTTGTGAAGCAGATTTGATACTGGATTCAACGAAGTGCTATTGAATTCCAATCCTAGACCCAAGCGCTACGAAGTACCATACAGTGCTTTGACTTACTGTGCCAAGTGTCACATTTTGTCAGTGGGCCTAGAATTCCCAGCAGCTGATGTGCGGATGATGGCAACCACACATAGCTAGAAACACAAGTCACTGTGACATGTTTGAATGTATCCTGAATGAATCTCACTGTTGGTTTAAAGTGACTTGAATCAGGCAGCAGTTGCCCACATTATTCCCATTTCTAGATTATTTCCACTAAGTCCTCTGTGCTGATTACCAGCCAGTCTGTCCATACAGCTTCAGCTGCTGTAGATCATAGATGATTCAGAGGCCATTTGCTCAATTTGAAAACCACATAGCTTTATTAACACTACACTATCTCCTTTTTAATATTTTCCTCTTCAGATACATAAAAATGTCTTTGTGGTCCCAACAGATGCTTTGCTTTGTAAAATAGCAAACATGATATTTCAAGTCAGAAGAACCCTATTGGGTAGTAGCTCGTGTTACTGTTGCTATTAGAGCCCAGTCTTGCTGCTTGAGCTGCTACTGGATCATCAATATGAAATACTGCCATTGCACAAACATTTTCTGTCACCAGGTCCTCGCGCTACTGTAGTTCTCAGATGACAAGAGTGACCTAAAAGAAAAACTGTAAATGGAACCTTTGCATCTCCTCACTTGTGGCATCTGTGTTTCAGCATGGCACCTTGAAGCAGTATACCAGCAACACATGCAGAGGAGAGAAAGATTAGATTAAGACTTAAGTTATTTACCAGTTTTTGTAAATATTGGGTTTTAAAATTCAATACCTGCACATTAGCCCTGAATTTGCCCTACGATTTCATCATCTTATCAAAATATGTGCAACATCTACTAACAAAAGTTAAAAGAAAATGGACTCATGCCTATGCTGATGTTTTTTAAACGCATGGATGAAGTAAATTCAAAGGATTTATATGGCTGACTAGGTCCAAATCACAGAGCCATGGATGCGTAATCTGGCAGGAAATGAAGTCAAGCATTAACAGTATTAAGTTTACTCTATCTTAGTTTAAGATTAAGTTGCAACAGATGCAACTACTGTAGCCGGCTGCATTGATAAGATGGGTTCATATCAGATCGACAAATAGTCGGTATGGAGATGGATCAGAGTTGGACCTGGTGAACTTGCTGCTTAGCTCATTTCTTGATCTGTTCATTGAAGGAATCAAGGCTATCTGTTTTGTTTTTATTTCATATGGCATCAGTGCTATCCCCCACCTGTGGGGGGTATTGTGTTGAAGTGGCTGCTGAAACCTCTGCGTGTAGATACACTTCGCTGTGGTGACTACATCACAAAGATTGAGTGTGAACTCTCTGTCTGGTCAAAACCCCCTCTTTTTCACTGTCTGAACCTCAGTCATTCCCTGCAGTGTGAACGATGGCCGCGTGTTTTTAGTGCGAATGATGAGATGTCTGTGTGTGAACCCCCCTCCCCCACTCCCCCCAGCCCTCCGCCTACGCTTCACCACATGATGGCCTGGGTGGGCCTCCCCCTGTGAGTGACCCAGTTGTGAGGCGCGGTGCTTGCGAGGCCTCTTAGCCCCGTGTCTGAGCCCAGATTAATGACTGCCGATGATGATCCTGTGGTCTTTCGTCCTGCCCACACTCCCTCCCTTCCTGCTTCTCTTCACCACCCCATCAACATACTTTTTCTTTTTTCTTTATCTACTTTTTTTTTTACTTAACTCATGTTGCTGTAAATCAGCAAATGGACAAGTAATAGCTGCACTGTGTAAGGATATTTCTCTTTCCCCTCAAGCTCCCTGACTTCTGTAACCCACCACTACCTGTACACAAGATCCTTGCCCTAAGCCCATGAACCTTCACCCCCTCTTATCTGCAACAATCAAACAACATGGAGGACTTCTCTTCTGCCCCCTAGTTGTCCAGTAGACTTAATACAAAACCCTTGTGGTTGAATAAAGCGGTTTGAGGTTAGTTTGATGTTAATCTTCATCTACTCTCCATCCCTTGCCACAACCAATGTTCTTCTAGTGTAGAGACCTTTACACGGTCATAACCTGAATTACATTAAACCCCTATTAGTTAAGGATTTTACCCTAGAAATCCCTTTTCTTCCTGAGAATACAATTATCCAGCACCAGGCATTGTGTAGCTCTCTGTTTCCATCTCGAGCAGCAGGATTCACTCGACATTGTTCCCCGTGAAAGAACAACTCAAAGCCTATTGTTAAATGAAGCCATCTCCGTCGTGTTTTCCCCTGAATTAACCGTGATCATTTTAAATCCCCTGTTTCCTTCACACTCCCCTGGCCATATCAAGCTTTGTTTAAGTCATTTAGATTACCTTCTCCTGTCCCCCTTCAACACCCCTTATCTCTCTACCCATTTCATAAATCATCAGGGCCTTCATTTTTTCCCCTCAATCCTCCCCCTTGCCCCCTTACCACCCCCTACCCACTGCGATCTCTCGCTCTCTCGCTCTCTCGCTCTCTCTCTCTCTCTCTCTCTCTCACACTGACTGACTGGATCCCAGCCCCCATCTCTCTCTCCCTCTCTTCGCTCCCTCTCCTCAGCCCAGCTGCCTGTGGAGTTGGATGTGGTCCAGGAACAGGCAGATGGCTCTGTAATTAGAAGTGCATCTCTCCATTCCCTTTCCACTTCTCCCTGTTAAATCAAATTACAGAAAAAATCCCTTCTCTGGATTAGCATTCTTTGCAGCATAGCCTCCGTTCTTTTCCTCTATCTGCCATGTTCTACTGAGAAGGAGAGGAAAAGACGGACTGAGTGGTGACTGGTGTTGGGAAACTGGGGGCTTCTCATGTCCGTCTTCAGTCTGTGGCTTTGGAGAGCAGAGATGTGTGTAGCTTAAGGCCCAGCATCCATTTTTGATTGCAATATGTAGAAAGGATGTGTGATTTGACTCTTTAGTGTGTGTGTGTGAAAGGGAGGGGCTGCAGGCTAGGCAGGGCGATGTCACTAGGGTCCTGGGAGCTAGAGGAAGTGCTCACTGTGCACTGGGATTCAAGCCGTCGCTGTGCCCAGCATGGCATGGCCGCTGTGTTCTCCTCCACAGACAAGAAGCCGGCTTGCCTCCCCTGCCAGCAGACTCCCTCTTGCCATCTTGTGGCCACTTGAAGCTAGTGTAATTAAATGCTTTTCAAAAGCAAGAACAGGGTGGATCGATACCTTAGTACTTGATGCTCAGGGCTACAAAGGAGAACACTATCTTATTTTAATCGAGAATCAAATGTCCAAGTGTATATATATTTCCATTTTAGAAGTCACAGTCTAACTGCTTACTGTCTGCATGTTTGTTTAGGTATATGCTTCCACATCTGGTGATGAGTATGCAAGAGACAATGGAGGATATCCTGGTGCTAAGCCTGGAGCTGTCTACCCTGGCTCTTTCTATATGCAAGGTAACGTTTCACATAATATCACTGAAAGTAATTTGTTCTGTGATCCTATTTGTGAAGGTGTTTTCACATTTGCAAATGTGTCTCCGCTTTTCTCAGAAGACCCCTGGTCGTCTTCTGGCTACTCTGCCATGCTGGGTAACTCTCCTCACATTGGACAGCCAGGCTCCTTCTCTGCAATTAACCCACAGGACAGGATGGTGCGTAGAACAGGCCTCAATTTTCAATCATTTATTGCTTTATTTTTATTATTGCTCACATCTTCTAGTGTTGCTTGTAAGGAAATTATGCGGTGAACTAAAAGGGATAACATTTCATTGAGAGCAAAGACTTTAGCGTCTGTTCTTCAAAAGTGTAAAAAGTTCATTTTCTTTAATAAAACCACATATATGAGATGCATGAACTAAATTACCTGTTAACATTTTAGGTACTACATAAGGTTGAATAAATAAATCTTCCTTCATGAAGCATTTGTCACATTTGTTTATTTTTTTGTGAGGGGTCTGTGCCTTATGAAGCTACTTGTATCCCCTTTCCAGAAGCGTCAACCCCTGCCTCTGTCCCCACAGAACTATCCTCTGCATGGGAGCGATGTCAACGGCTTCCACTCAGCCCCCACCACCTACAATCACACACCCACCATCAACGGAGAAGGCATCATGGGTAAGGAACTTTTTAAAATGAACTTATCACACTAGTATCTTGGTAGCGTCTGTCCCATGGTCATTTGATTTTTTTTTTTTTTTTTCTTTTCTCAAAAACAAATTACCGGATCATCTGACTCACATTATTTATTTTGTCTCTGCAGCCAACCGAGGCACCACAGCTGGCAGTTCCGGAGATGAAATTGGAAAGGCTCTTGCCTCAGTGAGTTTTTTTCTGTTTGTTATTCTTTTTTTTTTTTAAATTAGTGCTGGGCAATGAAACAATTACAGTAATTTTGTTTTATTTCCTCTGAAGTGAAAATCTCTGATGTAGATTTGTGTGGAGAGAGAACAAATGAGTACAAATTTAACTAAGAGTGGTGACAGTCAAAAATGTTTCATCAGTGGTTTAGCATTATTTTCGTTGTTCCCTCAAAACAGGTGAATGTCCATTTAAAAATTTGCTGAAGGCACATCTTCAGTGAAAAACCGTTTCAAGCAAATTCAAGGACCTAATAATAGTTGTATTCTGAAATGCGATGTGATGCATTGTGTTTTGTATATCTGGAATTTTCAGTTTTAAAGTGTACAAACAATTCTCAAGTCCAATTTTGATTCAAGATACATATTGTATGATATAGAAACATTATTTCCTGTAGAAAAAATCTATTGTGACACATTGTCCAGCCATAGTTCACTGATTGACTAAAATGCAATGAAACGCAATGTAATGTATTCTTAAGGTGTGCCATAATGTTGGGGTGTTTTGATCAATTCTTTCAGATTTACCCATCGGACCACAACAGTAATAACTTCTCCTCAGCTCCATCTACTCCTGGATCTCCTCAGGCTATTGCAGGTACAGTTGGATTATTACATATAGATCATAAGAGCGTCAAATTATTACTACTTGTATATGAAAAGGCAACATTTTGAGGTTTTAATGTGTTATGCAGAGGCACTTAAAGGCATTTAATCTCCAATCACCCCGTAATGTGTCATCTAAAACTACTAAAAAACATCTAAAAATCTGCATTTTCATAAACACATTATTTAGTCTTTTGAAAGACCTTGTCTTTATTTTACCCGCATCATTTAGGTACTATCTTGCTTTGATGCAAGATTCTTGTCAACCTAACAGCTGAGTAAATTTTGCCAATCAGAAGGTTGGTAAACTCAGTTCAGGTGGTTTTATCCTGTGCTTTATTCTCACTCATGCAACCACAAATTTGGATAATATTTCAATTTCAGCTACAGAATACCTACATCTGTCCAATTTATTTAACTTGTTCAGTTTGATTGCAACCTTGTTTTTGGCACACAAAAATGAATCCGTTGAAATTGTTGGAGCAGAAATGATCCTCTGCATGTTTAATATTCTTCAGCACAGAAATGTGTCTGCAGCTCCATCTGCTGTAAAGTTAAGAATTACCACTATACACTTTCCCAATATTTCTCTCTACAGGAGCTCAGTCTCAGTGGCAAAGACCAACCACACCCAACTATGAAGGGCAACCACACACACTGGTATGTTGAAACATTTCTCTGCCACATCAAAGTTAATTTGAAGCGAGAGGTTGCCATAATATATTCTTATTTTAGTTAAGTACACAGTAAAGTGCAATTAATTATTTCTCAGAAACATACTGTGCATTTATAATGTAAACTGTTTCTTGGACTTGTATTCTGTTGTTATATTGATATATAAGTGCACGCTTATTGTGTTTATATAGCAGAGTAAAATGGAGGACCGTTTGGAGGAGGCCATCCATGTACTGCGTAGCCATGCTGTGGGCCAGGGCTTAGAGGGTGCCCCCGACATGCACAGCCTGCTCTCTGCAGTACACAACGGGGGCCTCGGGGGCCTCTCTCCAGCTTTTCCCAATGCAAGCCTTGCCCTCAGCAACAGACATCCTGCCATGGTGAGTCACCTACTCTGCTCAAATTTTGTTTCATTTGTGTGTGTTCAAAAGAGACTTGGACTTCTGATGGTAAATGACAAACATGAAGCAAACAAAGGTCTTAATTTGTGTTTGTGGTTAATTTGATCACGTACATAATATCAATCAACATTCCTGAAACCTCTCTGCAAGAAGTTTGTTCTCTTACTGACATAATGGAGATCGAAATGTGTTGGAAGTACATGCTCATACCATCAGCCATTGCTGAAGAAGCTGTCTGTATCGAGGTTTAAATAAACATACTATATGTTGTCTGTAACTTGGCTTACAAGAACCGTTACGTGCAATACACTTTGAAGTATTGATTAATAGGGTACCTTGATTTTATGTTGTTAAATTGCCTTTTAGAAGAAATTAGTTTTCTGTCCTAATTAGCAAGAAAATATGAGGAAAAAAAACAGTAAAAATTGCATTCCTAATGCAATTAATTTAATTTCCATGAAGAACAAATGTCAAACATATTATCATTTGTGCCATCTGCTGGCCAAAAGTAAAATTGCAAGCAATTAGGAGTAAATAGTATTTTTATGCATCTTGTTTTAGTGAGTTAAATGGAGTTGGTCCCCACGCACTGCGGCTGCCCACTGCTCCTGTATATAGGATGGGTTAAATGCAATAGGCAAATTTAGTTTCTATGTATGTAGGTGCTTAGAAATGACAATGGCACCTTTCACCTTTAATTAACACTGGTTACACAAAAAGATGTTTGGAAAAAATATGCCATAACATTTTTAATGAGCTACATCAATGATTAAATATTTGCTCTCACACAGATGTGGATATGTCAAGTTATTTTTTCTCTCTCATTATATCTTGAAGTTGCAGTCTGTTTTCCCAAGGGTGTAGTTGTGATATGTCTGTCCACATCATGCTTCTCCACCTTCACCAGCAGGGAGGGAAACACGAGGAGCCCACAGGCCTGCCTCCCAGCAGCACTCTTCTGCACGGTCATCACGCATCCGGACCCACACCGCCAGTTGGCCAGCCGGAAGGCTTTACCAGTAAGCCCAAATAGATATCTTGTTACTTTGTTGTTGTTCAGTAAAACTGCACAATAGCATGTCTTGTATTTAGTCGTATCATGATTGAGTATCTGGGTGTTGAAATCAAAACATTTGATTTTGTGGCAAAGCTTGTGTACACAGTGTTTCCTCTAGAATTTATTTCTGCTAATGTTAGCTACCGACCGTTACCTTGAAACCATCCAGCAAATAGACGGTACCGTAGGGTGATTTAATGTCACCGCTCATTTTACACAGTTTAACAACAACAAAACGCTGAGTTAACATTACTAGCTACGTTTTTATGTGAAAATAAATGTTATGTTGGTTTTGAGCGGTCTGCACCCCCACTAACCTGGAAAACGGTTTTAAAACAGTAACGTTAATACGGCGTGTCAGAGGAATACAGCGTTCTCCTGTAGCGTGGAGTCAGATGCCGAGGAACCGTCACCGCAGCGTTCGCTAACGTTAGCTTCTTGTCTGATAAACGGTAAATACATCAAATTCAGTCTCCACAATGCTGTTTTCCAATAAACTGTAGCGGTCATATTTCACGGGACCCGCGTGAGTGCAGATTTCATGTCGCAGCTTTCGTCGCTGTTTGTCACTTTGCCTAAGATTGAGTGACAAGTGTACTCTCCCTGTTTATTTGGTTGCCATGACTTTGCGAGTGATGACGTCCTGTCACCGTTCCAGTTGCTCACCCTAAGGGGAGAGAGAGCAGATGACAGTTCGCTTGAGTTCAGTAGAGCACATGGCTCTGCAGAGTCATGAAATTATGACTTTATGACTTTTCATAAACAGCTGAAGGAGCAGCGATGCGCGGTGTACATAGTGGAAACCCTGTTGTTCGTCTGCCCTATTTCTGATACCGTGGCGGCAGAAATTTTACAGTGTGGTAATGTCAACATAGAGGAAACACTGGTACATACAGTGATATGCATTTGAGAATTCTTCAATGATCTCTGCTTAACTTTATTAGCTTTCCATGTTCTTCTGTTGTATTACATCCCCTCTTTAGAGATGTTTCAGTACTTTGGAACATCCTAACATCTATGCGTTTGTCCCTAGGTCTCCCTGGTGGTTTGGCCCGCTCCACGCACTCCTCTAGCAGCTCAGACATCAAAAGAGAAGACAAAGAGGATGATGAAAACTCATCTGTTGCAGACAAATCCGAAGACGAAAAAAAGGAGTCCAAGGCAGCACGCAGTCGAAGGTAAGGTGGTCCTTACTCTGTTTTCTAGTCTTTGTGCTCTAGATTTGTGTTTTAATCAAAAACGTTATAAAACTGCATTTAGAAAAAACTGCACTTACTGAATTTAATGGCATGAAATAAGAAATTGTATCCCACAAAGGCGGAGATTGTCTAGACACAATTGCCAAGTGTGAAAATTTATAAAGGAACCCATTTGCTATTGGAAATTTCTGCTGCAAGGTTCCACATGTCAGCTGTTAAATGACTAAGACAATGTTATTCATCTTAGTCATCTCCTCTGTGCTGTGTGCCCCACTGATTGCCCAGACTATGTTAGGTATTTAACAATGTTGAAATCCCCCTTCCCTTCATGTCACGCTTTCAGAAAGGAGGCGTTGACCCTCCAGATGCTCTCTAGCCTTTCAGACCAGAAAGATGAGTAAGTTTCTCCAATAGAGGGGCAATTTCTTGTGCTTTGTGGGCTCTTGCACATTATGAAGCTGGTGTCGAAAATCTGACTTTTGATTGGTAGAATCAGTTATAAAATGATATATCTTGGATAATGTTTTTCAAGGATTCCCTTTTTTATATAGTATGCATTTAACTTCTCACACGTCTATTATTTTTAGTGCATCCATTCAGTACAAAGCTTAACTGTGGGTGTACAGTCCCTGCTATTGATGCTAAATTTAAAGTAGCTGAATGCTAGTCATAAGGTCACACTAAGGTATTTGATGGTATGTCTTGAAATTTCTTTCTGCCTGTGGCTTCATCATTTCATCTCTTTTTGTAACTAGTCTAGAGGACGAAGATGACGAGGATCTTCCCCCTGAGGTGAAGATGGAGCGTGAGAAGGAACGGCGAGTGGCTAACAATGCCCGAGAGCGTCTCAGAGTACGGGACATCAACGAGGCATTTAAAGAGCTTGGGAGGATGTGCCAGCTGCACCTCAGCCACGACAAACCTCAGACCAAACTTCTCATCCTGCACCAAGCCGTCAATGTCATCCTTAATTTAGAACAGCAAGTCAGAGGTCAGTCTGCAAGCAGCACATCATTAATGGGAAGCACAGTTGTGTTTACCTCTGTTAAATCCAGTAATTGTTTTATACTGAGAAGGCCTGTTTCTGTTTTCCCTTTTCTCTGTCAGAGCGTAACCTTAACCCTAAGGCAGCATGTTTAAAACGCCGTGAGGAGGAGAAGGTGTCTGGGGTGGTGGGTGAAGCACCCATGCAGCTCTCAGGAGGCCATCCTAGTATGGGAGGAGATGGCCACAACCCAGTTGGCCACATGTAACACCAGGTAGGCCTTAAGGATTGTCTACTGAACTGATTATTTAGGATGTAACACTTAGTAGGTTATAGGTATTTTTTTTTTACCCACAATTACATTAAAGTTATAATCCTTAAGATTTCAGTCTCCGTTGATTTGGCAACACCCATGGTTACTGGTGGTAACCACAAATGCGGTTCAGTATAGGGCTGCACGACATTGGAAAAAAATAACATTGCAATATTTTTTTTCCCTGCGATATATATTCCGCTATGAAAAAAGACCGTCATTTTTACAAGATGACATAAATAGCTCTATTTGGAAATAATAAATAATTCTCGACTACTTGGGTGATTTTGTAGGAGAGTGGAAAATAAAAATGAAAAAGGAACTTTTCTTATGTCAACCATTCAACCATTGTTGAACTTTAATGCTTTACAAAAACCAAAGCAAGTAAGCGCTGTGACTACTCTTCTGAAGAGATTTTGGAGAGAGAAATTAGGTAGAAATACACTGACTGACTGACATGACACCATTGTATTCATATAATACCATCAATCCAGGCTAAAGTGAATGATATTAATAATGCATGCATGTTGCTTCCTCTAAATTTCAGGTTGTGGTCGACTAGCAGGGCCTGCTTTGGTTGTTTGATAAATTGATCAACATTGATTGTGATTGGTGGTTTGCTGTGCATGCAGAGCCTGCATGTCACGCACTAGCAACAAACTGTGTATCCAAGAACACTTAAATCAGTGTAAATTACGTTATATCAGACACAGACTGCTGTTGTAGATTGGTGTTAAGTTTCCAGCATCGCGGCTCCGAACCAGACGTCTTGTTTCTTTAGGCTAACGTTATTAGCTTTAGCCTGGCTGGTAGCAGCTTTCTGCGGTGAAAAATGGCCGGGAGATGTCGTGATTACGTTGCATTAATCAGGTGATTTAGTTTGTCTTTGCAGCAAACATAAAAAAACCTTCTGACTACTGTAGCTTCACTACCCATGGAAAAGCATGTGCATCACTATGTCAGCAGCAGCTGCCGCTTACGGTACTTTTCTACACACGGAGAGCCTCACTTCCCATAACAAACCCCGTTGGACTAACGTTACGTCACATACACACGTTGCCCACATGGCTACCTGTCTTAAAGGGGAAGGGTCGGCCGGTAACAATCGTATAAAAGGAGAACAGTGAAACTTTTTTATCAAGCAGCAGAGAAGTTGTAGCGTCAACATCGCAACGTCCTGCGATGTGACTATCGCACATGCGCACATCGCGATGTAGACGATGAAACAAAATATCGTGCAGCCCTAGTTCAGTACTACAAATCCCACAATTCTTGGGAAAGAAAACACTCCTAGACCAGCGATTTTGTCAGAAATACAACAAGAGTACCCAAAAGAAGTCTATAATTGGTCTTTTCCCATCATTCCATGAGCAATCGCTATCTAATTTAATGATGCACATGCAGTTATCAACACAACAGCAGGACTCAGTAAAGTTGGTTACCTTGATGAGCAGCAGGTGTGCAGCCTGTAGCTCTTCATCTACCAGCTTGTTGTGGCTGCTCCTTCTTGTTCCATTACTTGTAGATGTAGATGTATTTTTGATAGACGACCGCTCTCTGCACTAACCGCAGTGACAAATACATTGTCTTACCTGTGGCTGCTTTACGATTAAAGCCACTCCATGTTTTGCCAGTTGAATGTTTTAAATGTTAAGGAGCAGGAGTAGAACATGTTTCTTTTGAAAGAGCAGCAATTTCCCTTGAATCCCTTGTGTGTAAGGGCAACTTGAATCCAGCATGGGAAGGCGGAATCCGCCACAAACGATGAAAACACAACTACTAAATGTAAATGCATTGAGTGGCTATTGCTGGACCATACGTGCTATCAAAAATGGGGTTTGATTTTGGGAATATTTTAAGGATTATAATTTAAAATATGAATTGACTATTTTGTAGGAGTCAGTGGGCTCAGTATTGTCCTCAATATTTTGTTGATGTCTTTATTGTAAAGGAATACAACATAATGTTTGTGGTCCTTGCTTTTTACAGATCTGGTGGTGTTTCCCTGGCTGTCAGAGGATGTGGCCTTAACAGATTTCTTCCACCCATTATTCTCAGTGTGTGTGTGTATATGTGGACATGTCTGTGTATTGTCCGTTCAAGTTTCAAGATGCACATTCACACACTCGTACACACATGCATACTGCCAAAACTGACACAGCCTGTTTGTCGCACTCCCAACCATGACTACAAGCTCAAATGTGAAGAACTTTTTTTTAGTTTTGCTTTGTTTTATACATGTAAAAAAAATTCTTCTTGGTTTCCACAAGATGATGGAACACCGGAGTACATTTTGTCCTGCCACAAATTGGGACTTCACACACTGCCGAGAGGTGCTCCTGTGAAAGAAAGGAGACCTAAACAAACACAAATTGAATCAAGGATTTGTGCCTAATTGTTACATGTTTTCTATTTGACATTTAAGCAAATTGCTTTACATGTGAGGAACATTTATTGTGTGGGATTGCTTATGTGTATGAGCAATTATTTTTAATGTATGTCATTCCCAGCGTGATGGTACAGTCTTACATATGTTATGTAACCAAGCCCATAGTTGAAGTTGAATTGTCTAAATTCAGTGACTTTTCCTTAACCTTATCAGTAAGTGTTGAAGGGAAGGCGAGGGAAAGGTCAAAGCCTTGACAGTTCAAAAGCAGCTTTTTAAAAGATGGGAACTCTGACCTAGAGGAAGTCTCTGACTGATGCCTGGTCTCATCCCACGAGGCATCTGGAGACTTGGAATAGAAGACTCCTTCCTTGAAGGTTATGAATTATCCAAGTGGTAGAGTCTGTCAACTTCAAAATCGTTTTCCCCATTTGTTGACCACAAATTCTAGTGTTACTCCAGTAATCCCTTGTCATAGGTTCAGGTGTTTGTACTGCTTTATGTACAAAAGCATACTTAAGACAAGACAAAGCACAGTTGTATAGGTTTAGGCTTAAAAGTTAAGTGTCAACCTGTTGTGCATTTCAGTCCCTGAAAGTCTTGTATAAAAGCCATTTGAGACGCTTGCTAAGTGATCAGCACCACTTAGTGCTCTTACTTACCTAAAATGGTTTTCTGACAATGCCAGCAGAATTAACAGCTCAAGTTTTTCCTCCTTAATTGATGTTCTGTAAAAGACAAAAAAATCTGGGTTCCTTTTTGATGAAGGGATCTCATCAGTCCACAGTTGTTTGAAGCAGACAAGCCTTAGTGTAACGGAGGCTTTCTTTTCCTAAATGAGCATTCCCACTGAATTACAGCCCCTCACCTTCCTCCTGAGTAAGTTTGTTCTCACACTTCTTACTGAGAGAAGTGTGATGTGTAAATTCACTTCATACATTACTCTGATATGTTTCATTTTTCAAAATTAAATATATATATAAAATATATATTTTTTGTTAGTCTATACATTGTAGATTTTTTTACATAAATGGCAATATTAGTTTGAAGTTTAGAGTGTATTGTAGATGAGCTGAATAAGGGGGATATTTGACATTTGACACCGGGATGGCAGAGGAAAAAGGTCAACAGATGATAAATAAAAAAGCATTTGGTGTATCCTTGATTCCAGTTTTAGTTGTAAGGCGTATCATCAGCTACCCAGATGATTTTTTTTTTCTTTCCATTTGGGGGATTTTGTGCCACAGTCTTGTAGAAGTCTTCTTACTTTAGCAGTGAGGCACTGAGGAAAAATGTCAGAAGATTTCTGTCTCTAACAGTAATTATGCAACTGGTATTTGAATGTAGCTACCATACAAATGTGGATCACCTTCATTTTCAAAATTGTGTTCCTGGGTTTTGTCAGTACAGTATACTAGTTTCCATTTCACCATTTTCTAATGTTTGCCCTCAAAGTGGCTCTCAGTGTGCAGCTCACTTCTTAGTAGCCTGCACATTTATTTGGAGGCAGACGTCCGTATTTGGGTGTAAGGTAATGGATAATATGGAGAACAAAACAGTGTTATTGTGATGTTATTCCCATGTCATATCATGTTGTGAATGGTTTTTACCAACATGTAATCACAAATGGGAGGTAGAGCACGTCGTGTGTTTAATTTCTACAAAAAGAGATGAAGAAAAAGACCTATACAAATCAATAGTGTGGCCTTTTCATTCTCAAGACTTAAGATGACATGATGGGAGAGTGATACCTTATCAGTGCCTGAACTTGTATTTTCTTTTAAGACAATTTTATTTTGTGATCCATATCATTTCATATATCATGGAGATTAAAGAGGTACTTGTTCATTCCCCCACCCTCCCTTCTCCTAATGCTTTTTTCAATTTTCAGGAAGAAGTTTAAATGGTATAAAGAGATTTTCTTTCAGTGTATCTAGTTAAATAAATAAATGTTACGTAGATCTTGTTCAGTTTTTATTCCCTTTTTTTTCTAATTATTCAACTGGATTATATTGCCCAAACTGCTGTTTTAGTTAAGGTAATGGGTCCAGGTCATGAGTTTTCTTTCTATCTGCCCTTTATTGCTATATCATTTGACATCACTTGACAACAGGGTTGAAGAGATGCTTCTTTTGGCTCTGATTGTCTGCTTTTGATGCACATTAACATGTTTCAGTGTATGTGTTGCTTCAATTTCAATGTAGGGAGTGAGTTTTATTTTCTGTCGTAGCTAGAACCTCTAATGACTTGGAGCATTTTAAGTTTCTGTCTATTGGAGAGCAAGCCCTTTGCTGCAGTGACTTTCAGTATATTCAGGATAGTCTCGAGTGACTATTTTCACCTCCTGACCTTTCACTCTTCCAGCTCTTTGATGCCATTGACAGTGACTTTTTGTGAGAAGTTCTAATCACTTCTTTCAAAAAGTTGTATTTGAAGTTTTTCTTTTTAATATTACAAGATCAATAATTGTACTGACTATTGCTGGTTTGTTCCATAAGGAAAATCTGACTTGATGTCATTTAGTATTCTGTGAGCATCCCATCAGCCTACATACTCAAATTATTTGTTTGGGGGGGGGGAACCTTATTTCTTTACATGAGTCTTGACATAGACACAATGAAATCTGCAGAAAAGCAAGCCGACCGCTGCAGGAGCACATGATGTCAACAGAAAATTACAATATTATGATGGAAAATGTTAAGTTGACGGGCTTGAACTTGTTTTGGTATAAGAAAGCAGTAATAAAACACTTGCTTTCAACAGTTTTGTCATATCTTTGTTGAGCTAAAAGGGGAGACTATTGAGTGTTAAAATACATTCACAGGTACAGAGCCTGACATATTGGGAGTGAGGACACTGTTGACTCCTGCAGGGTCCTGTGCCTCACTCAATCTCTCTCTTTTTTTTTTTATATATATATATATATAAATATATATAGTTGAGAACTGTCCTGTATATAACAGTAATGTAGCAATAAATGTGCCATTTTTAATAACAGATTATACCTTTTCCAATGTCTGGCTTTTGAATATTGTATACATAAAAAGGAAAATAAAGGAAAACAATGTAATAAAGGGTTTATTGTAGTTCGGAAAATGAATTTGTTCATATTTGCCATTGTCAATTGCCGGATAGGGAATAAATGCGTTTATGACAGCTTCATGATTATGCAACCAAGGCACCACATATAAATTCAAGACATGATACAAGTAAATGCCAGTTGATTTCATAAAGTCAACGCGTGCAGGACTGGAATATTTAGTTATTATTAATGTATTACCACATGGTTGCCTAAGGCAGAGTACACAGAGGCTTTAAAACAAATCTATGTTGTAAACAGAGACTTGTGGCCTGAAATGACCCGTAGCTGTTGCACGCAGCTTGTTGGTTATTTAAATAACAGGCATAAGAAAAGGCAGCCCAGGGTCCTTAACGGCCATCATTGAGAAAACATTTTCAAGGTGTTGCCAAATCCCGTCAACTCTTTGGTGTTGCTAAAGAACTACAACTGAGAGGTCAGGATGGTCCAGAAAATACTAAATAAATTCGTCGGTACCAAGTACATTACTATTCTAAGGACGTGGTAAGTTTAACCAACAACACAGAGTGGAGTCACGTTACTGTAGTAGAAATATTTTTTGAGTAACTTACTTTCGTCATGTTCAAAATGCTATCAACGCCTCTGTGCCCTTCTGTGTTTTGCTTAATACAGTCTCAGGCTTACTAGCTAACTTTAGCTTAGCCTGCTTGTTTATTTTCTACTGACTTAGCTAGCTGGGCTTTTTAGCATGATTTTCCTAGATAACTGAAGAGCTAGGTTAGTGGAGGAGGTATGGGACGGTGTTAACATTGCCACTGTCTTGTACTTGTATTTGTAAGTATTGTGTTATCTTAAATGTGTCAGAGATTTAATTGCTAGGTAACCTTATCAAAATGACTGTAATGCCCTCAATAACGTTATCTCAGTACAGAACTGCTCATATTCCTTTGATAAAATATAGTGATATAACATATAGTTTATTTATGAAATATTTGACCAGTTTATTAGTCTGATAAACCTCCCAATTATGCAAAATCAAATATATATTATCAGAATTCAATATGTGCGTTAATGCCATGATGTGTTTTTTTTGTAACATTTTCTCCCTCAAATATGATGGTTTGCCTTACAATGAAATTATACTTGACAGCTGTTTGTTTTTGTATAACTATATTGAGAGCACAGCACTATAATTGATCTTGCAATGTGCACACAGAGAAAAACTCAGATGGTCACTGCTGAACAGTAATTTATGAAGATTATTATTTGTAATCAATTAATTTGTTGATTAGCAAATAAACGAACATAAGTACTAACTAATCAATTTTTAAAAGCTTTTCTATCAGCTCACTAATTATTTGACCCTTTGTCTAATCAGAAATTCACTTTTGCCTATGTATGACAACTTAAACCAGTGTTCAAGCTCGTTTCATTTGGTTCTAGTTGTCAGTTATCACAAAACTTATGACTTATAATTATACTAATTATAATAATGAACTTGTGAAAATAGCAACCACTGACTAAGGTGGGAAAAAGATGTTTTTTAAGTTCAAACTGCTGCAGTTGACAGTTCTTCAGAATATGAATATGGTAGCTTTTTGTGAGTTAACCACCATTAGACTTAGGGAAGTGTGCATGCTGAAACTTAAAAATGCTGTCCTGACAAAAGTGTAAGACTTGTAAGATCATGCCACCTGAATTAAGGAGTATAACTATCCAAGTTACTCTTGATACGTGTGTTGCAGTCAATCCCATCAATGAATCCCATTGTTTTTTCCATCAAGGGTACCAAATATGGCTGCCTGGGGAACAGTTGTTGGAGTGGCGGTCGTTCACTTCACAGACTGGCGATTGGTCCTGGACTATGTGCCATACATTAAAGGGAAGTTCAGCGAGGATGAGTAAAGTCCTACAAAACTAAATTGTGAGTGTATTGTTATTATAACCAACACTTGTGTAACTGAGCTTTTGTTCACACACTTTGTTTGCAATGTGCAGTTGGATTGCTCATTAGCTTTAGCCCCACCTATGTACTCATGATAAGATGCAGACAGGTGCAGGCCATGCCAGGTGTAGGAACTGAACATTCAAGTAAACACACTTGAGTATTGATTAAAGTTTCTGTCACCTTGCATACACTTGGCAGTTTGTAGGAACTCAACTCATGCATCTGTAAAAGCAACCTCATACTGAGGCCAGAAATCCCTGCTATTCGAAAACATCTGTAGTGCTCACTAACAAAAGCTTACTGTAGGATAAAGGCCATAGAGTTCTTGTAGCTCTTGTAAGCTTGTTAAGATGACAACTGTGCAGACATAAAGGCTTCATGCCTCTCTAATCTGAAAGCTTTGCAAAAGGGTCAGATTAGTTTTAGAATAGAAACCGAGTCAATTTATGACAAAATAAAGGTTTAGAAAAAGTATGCATTGAGCAGAGCTGGCTCGACATATTTATTTTAATTTCAATTGTTCGAATATATTTTTGTGATGTAGTGGTTAGAGCTTGACTATTTTTAAATGGTCAATTTAGATATGTTTTCACTCTGTTCATAATTATGAATAATGTGACATTTTTGGTACTGGCCATTTGTGCTTTCCTACAATAATCAAGTATAATACCAGTATTATAATACTTGTATTGCAATCTAAATCCCAGACAATATCCAATATCCTGGTCCTCACCTACAAAGCCCTCCACCATCTGGCCCCCTCATACCTCACTGACCTCTCCCCGTACCAACTCTCACGGTCCCTCAGATCCACCTCAGCCGGTCTCCTCTGCATCCACAAGTCCAACCTCTGCAGTTTTGGGGACAGAGCCAGCTCCCAGGCTCTGGAACTCCCTCCCCCAAGAGATCCGCACCTCTGAGTCCCTCACCATCTTCCAGTCCCGCCTCAAGACCCTTGTTTTGTTTTGCTTTGTTTTGTTTTGTTGTGCATTGTTTTTATTATCTACCTGCCCTGTAAAGCGACTTTGAGTTCGTGAAAAGGGCTATATAAATTCAGTTTATTATTATTATTATTATTATTCTGATATCACACTACAGACATTATATTGATATTTCCAAGCCCTATTCAAGTTTATACACCTTCAGAGCCCTCCTCACCATCCTGAACCCACTGCCACTTCCACCATACCCCTTTAACCCCTACTTGGATGTGGTCTTGTCAGAAATCAAACCTCAGAGACAGGAAGGATGTGCTTTTCTTACACACTGATGTGTTCATGAACAATTTGCTAACGAATGGGCTGTGTGTCTTACCTACAGGACCAGGGCTTGGGAATGGGCACATGGGTGGATTGCTTACACAAGCAAGCTTAAGTATGATGCCCTGGCTCAACAATCAGTCACCGAGGGCTTGTTAGGAGTTTGGACTATGAGATGCATAAATGCTGTTTTTGATCCATTATTATTTAATGTGCATAAATCTTAATTTGCTCCAATGTGTCCAGTTATTCTGCAAAATGCCAACTATTAAAAGGTTCTGTTTAAATTGTTTGCTGAGAGTTTTTTTTTAATCTATTTTGTGTTCAATGCTGATTTACTTTTCTTTTGCATGGGGCAGTTTTAAAAGCGTGGCTTTAGTACACCAGATATTTGCCAACTGGTCATGACTAATTGTACTGTAAAAGTATTGTGAAATAAAAATGTATTGAGGATAATGTATATGTAAAGTCGGTGATAATATAATTTACTTTTCATGCTGAATCACACATATTCACCGAGGTTTATGGGCCTAGTTGCACACTGAGAATACGCCAGGTTCGCCCAGACATTATACTCATGTTATCAGCCAGGCTGCGAAATTTGCGTGGATAATGTCTTTCATTTCTCCCATCGAAGGGGGAGGGGACTGAAAGAGGAGAGGGGAGAAGGGATTTAACATAGCGAGAGGGAGAAAGCGAGATAGTGTCTTCAAGATGGATAAAAACGAGTAAGTACATCATCTGAAGGCTTATGAAATCACCAACAACTGCATGCATTGTAACTGTATCGTTTGATGCGCGATATGTCGTTTTCATAATATATTTGGAAAGTATGTTTATCACCGATTAGGCAGCTGCACTGTGGTTTCGCATTTGCAAATAGCAATGCTGTGGTCTTCAGCTAGGATGTCGGTCTTTTTTGTAGCATCATTTTAAATATGCTTTAATTTTTTAATTTTCCCTAATTTACAGCTAGTATGGAGTCGGTACACTGCGTCGACAGTGTGCTATTTCGACAGATTTTAACCTTGCAAAGCGGATCGCATTTTTTCTGCATCGTTGTTGCATACACAAAGCCTCCACAAATGCATGTATATGCTTTTAAAATGGTGTCTGTGTTTTATCAATAAGATATACTTTGTTCATTCATAAAAGCCGGCTCCAAGTCGGAATGACAACGGTAGGCATTGTCGTGGTGAAATGGCTCTCCTATTTCACGTAGCTAACATGGAACTTTCACATCTTGTGTTACTGAGCATGCTACAAGTGAGGAACGCTATTTTACTACATAGTATTTTTAATTATTCAGCGGCGTCCATATTGTTGTCACGGCACCTGCGTGATTACTATTTACGGTCTATTTGTAGCCGTAGCCTAATTTATGTTTCCCATAGGTTAACATTGATATAGTGCTAGCTACTAGCGTCAATAAGCTGGACAATAGAAAATAACACTTCCGGTAAACATTTCAAAACAAAAGACTAACGGCCATAATTTATTTTGTTGTAAATGTTGGTGTTTCACCTTCACGTGACCTTTCTCGTGATGTGATCAGGGACTGGTCCTTGAATTGGATTAGGTTAAATAACCCAAAGTTTTGAGATAACCAATTTGAAAATTAAATTTAAACTAACGTTATATTCAAAGACTTGCTAGAATATTTTAATTCAAGGGGGAGACCTTGACATAAGTACTAACTAACTACTACAGTACTAACTAACTACTACAGCCTGTTACTACAGCCGCGTTGTCCTATGTTTTCCTTGCGGATGTAGCCCTCGTGCCCCGTGCACGACAGGCAGGTGGTGATTTGGCCGAGGTCCGCGGCGGAGCGATCTGCGCGACGACAAAGAAACGAGATGTTGTTAGCAGTGAGATCCCATTACAGAGGACGCATGTTATAATATGGTCGAAACAAAAGCGTAAGAAGCGATAGGCCTGACATCCAAAAAATCCTTAAATCCAATCCGCAGTAACTTTTAGTGGATTTATAGGCTACTCGCGTGGGAAATGGAGAAGAAAAGGTGGGATTGCACTGCTCTCCCCAAGGGCTGGAAAATGGAAGAAGTGACCAGAAAGTCGGGTTTGTCAGCTGGAAAAAGCGATGTCTATTATTTTAGGTACTAAACGAACGAGGGCTTGCAAAACTTATAGGTGCACAAGACAGAGTTTGCGCACCGAAACAAGACAGCAGTATGATAAGGGGGACGGTGGTCTGTGTAAAGTTTGGGATGGGGAGGGGGGGTCTGTTTGCAGCCGGGTAACAAGGCCAGCCAGGCCAGCTACTATCACAAGTGTTAAGATAAGAAGCAGTCTGTCCAACCGTGCAGGCTAGTAGTAGCAGCTCCTGGCGAGGCCTTTGATAAATAAAACTCGGTGTCATCTCAGTTAATACTCTTTATTTCCCATTGAAGTGTATCTACAACGCCAGATTTGTTTTCATTTAGCAGAGGAGAAGAGCAAGATGAGGAACAGAGGCAAGAGAGGGGGGAGGCGGGTCGGTTGTATAGTTTGTGGTAGGCTAACTGTACACTCATACTGGTGTTAACTGTGGTTTGTGATGATGTAAGATACATTTGCATGAGTTACTAGCACGTAACCACCCACAGATGTACCTTTTGTTGGTCATTGCTCAGGCTAATAAGATATTGTTTCCATTCTGAAACATTTGGTCAAGTGTTAATATTGCCATGTTTACGTGTTCACTGGTTCTTAGGGGTTCATTTTAAGGCTGTACATATCATTTTGTTAAATATGTTTTTATATATAGTCTGCTCATTATACAAAAATGTGTGCAGCTTAGATACCAAGGCTAAGGTAGAGTGTTCATCAAAGATTGCATTCATTTCACAAAGTAATGTGATTTTAGTGTCATTGCCCACTTGAATGTGATCTGCTTCTGTTTGCTTTTGACCTGTTGCATGTTGTGGTCCTTGTTTGTAATTTGTCTGTCTGCTGTGTCTGTGTTAGAAGTGTGACCTGTCACGTTTAGTTTCCCTGCCGTCGTCTCGGTTTGGTTTTTAGTCTTGCTGCCTTTTCTGTTTTTTGTAAAAGATGATTCAAGTATAATAGTAGTTTTCTCATGTCTCTGCCTCCCCGCCAGTCCATCTGGGAAGAAGTTTCGGAGCAAGCCTCAGCTGGCCCGTTACCTTGGTAACCAGATGGACCTCAGCTCCTTTGATTTCCGCACGGGGAAGATGCTGATGAGCAAGCTGAACAAGAACCGCCAGAGACTGCGCTATGATAACAACAACCAGAACAAGGTGAGGCAGACAAGCTCATGATGACCAGCCACTGACTGCCAAACACTTAAAGAGGTACATTTTATTAGCACACCCGGTGGCACGGTGTTGATGAAAGACAGTAAAATTATATATTTTTTTCCTTTCAGATTTGATTTCATATGCTGCATCATTTCAGTTAACTGGTTTGAGCACTGACATAGGCCTCTAAGTGCTGTATGAATGATGTCTGCTTGCGTGGTTGTAATCAACAGTCTTGTGGAATAACAGGTCATATTCTGTCTCTTTGCCCCTTCACATTCTCCTGTCCATCCTGGCCTCATCCTCCCTCTGTGCTTGATATTTTTAAGGGCAAACCTGACTTGAACACATCACTCCCAGTCAGGCAGACAGCCTCCATCTTTAAGCAGCCTGTTACCAAGGTTACTAACCACCCAAACAACAAAGTGAAGACGGACCCGCAGAAAGCTGTCGACCAGCCCAGACAGGTGAACAGTCTCCATCTGTTACTGTTAACACCATCCCATACAAACCAGAAACCCCTGATATCTGATGCTGTGCTAATGCCGGATGGGAAACTTTGAAACTGGATGGACCAGACATGAGTTTTATTATTTTAATGATGTGTTCATTTCTTTCTGTACTGGAAGCAGCGGCATATTTTCATTTAAATGTTTTGGTTTATTTGTGTCAAAACTGCCTGCAGCTAATATTACTCAGTTTTTTGTCTACAGCTATTTTGGGAGAAGAAACTCAGTGGTCTTAATGCCTATGACATTGCAGAGGAGCTGGTGAAAACAATGGAACTGCCTAAAGGTCTGCAAGGTAATATACACAAGTTAAACATTGATTCTTCAGACAGAAAAAAAACATTCTGAAGTGACATTATTGCTCAGCAACAGTTTAAAAATGTTTTTGTATAAGATGTAACTAATTCTCAGCAGTTACTGCTGAGGTGTTTCTTCAAAATGTCCTTTAACCATGCGTTTGGTCCTTCAGGTGTTGGTCCAGGCTGCACAGACAAGACTCTCCTGTCAGCCATTGCGAGCGCTCTGCACACTAGCGCTGCTCCCATCACCGGCCAGCTGTCTGCAGCTGTGGAGAAGAACCCAGGAGTCTGGCTCAACACCACACAGCCGCTGTGCAAGGCCTTCATAGTCACTGATGAGGACATCAGGTGGGCGATCACAGAACACATCTGTACATGGATCACCTGTTGTTTATTTTTTGTTTTCTGTACTAGGTGTTAGAAGCTGATATGTTAATTGCTGGAGCCAATATCAAGTCAGATCCAAAATTCTATTTTCTCATTTGAACTTTTTGCTTTGAG
This sequence comes from Sander lucioperca, assembly GCF_008315115.2. Taxonomy (NCBI): domain Eukaryota; kingdom Metazoa; phylum Chordata; class Actinopteri; order Perciformes; family Percidae; genus Sander; species Sander lucioperca. The sequence continues at coordinate 37,701,576 of NC_050183.1, read as the reverse complement.
CAAAATGTATCCGCATGTGTGTGTCTGTGAAACAGTTGTGTTACAAATATTGCTCAGATCTCCTTCAGTGTATTTAAAAACAGGAAAAAACTACAGGCAGTGTGAATAATGGCATATTGTATCTGTTTTTCCCAGTCCATGAGGCTTCCATATTGGCTTCCATTTTATATGCTGAAGCACAATAACAACTATGAAAAGGCTGAGTCACAAAGACATAATGGAGAAATCTTTGGATTTTGAAGATTTCTTCATCCCTTTTTGTCTTCTTTGACCCCCCCCTGAAGTTGATGGAGTTGAGTCTGTTCCACAGTCCATAACAAGTGACCCTGCTCTTTGTAAAAACACACCATCTGTTCGGTGCTGATTCAGTGGCTGTTATAGGCAGCTGAAACTGCCAACTGTAACAGCTTCCTGTTGTGTTTGTGTGTAGGAAACAGGAGGAGCTGGTGTACAGTGTGAGAAAAAGGCTAGAGGAGGCACTGATGGCTGATATGTTGGCTCATGTCGAGGAGGCTGCCAATGAGGGAGACACTCTGAAGGACGAGGGCAACGGCAGTGAAGATATGGAGAGCGTATAGCACAGGTTGGTTAAGGGACAATTTAGGCAAATTATATCGACAATGTATTACCTGTCCCACCTGTGGCTAGCTTGCTGCAGGTAAAAAGGCATATGAGTTTTGTACTTAGTGCATATACAGTGGTGCTCATAAGTTTAGGAACCCATGCTAAAGTTGACAAAAAAGAGGAATAAAAAAAATCATCTTGTGGAAATTGATCTTAATGCCTTAATTAAAAAAAATAGGAAAAATACAACCTTTAAGGACACCAGTTTTCTTTGTTAATGAATAATGTATCGTAAATAAATAACTGTTCTTCCTTAAAATACGGGGCATAAGTGCCTACACCCCTATGTTAAATTCCATCATCACATACCCTTCACCATACCTAGAGATTGGCATGGGGTACTTTCCATAAAATCATCTCTCAATGCAAATCAAACCAGCTATTAGGCTAACTGAAATAAAACCATGCCAATCTCTAGGTGGCCTTTTTAAAAATAAAAATCTGCCTGCCTCTATAGGAATTTAACATAGGGGTGTACTCACTTATGCCCCCTGTATTTTAAGGAAGAACATTTATTTATTTACGATACATTATTCATTCACAAAGAAAATTGGTGTCCTTAAAGGTTGGATTTTTTCCTAATTTTTTTAATTAAGGCATTAAGATGAATTTCCAAAAGATGATTTTTGTATTCCTCTTTTTAGTCAACTTTAGCATGGGTTCATAAACTTATGAGCACCACTGTATTATTACACAATATAAGATGCAACCTAGCAGTCCAAAAAAACTAGAGAATGTTTTTTTTTCTAACTGTCAATCCTCTCTTCTTGTAGGGTTTTGTTCAACACCTGTAAACATGACCATGAGCAGTCGGAGCCATACAGCAGTCCTGCCCTGATGAACTGTCCCTGAGTATCTGCGTCCAACTTTAAACCTTAACCCGACTTACACCAGTCCAGTTCAACCTAAAGAACTGTCTTCTCCTCTCCTGAACCCACAAACGCTTGGCGTCTCAAATGCGTCTATTCATCATTAACTCCACTGGATGGGACTCATTGACTTCAACTGCAATTAAATTACTCGACGTATTTCTGAGCTTGGTTGATTTTTTTTGACTGACATTTTTAAAAAATTCCCCTGAACTTTCAAATATTAAAAAAATAACTTATCTACAGTGTGACAAATTCAGTGTTTGATGAGAAGTGTGTTTTTTACTGAAAGGCTTTGAATGGGTTTGTATTTTTTGTGACAATCATGTCAAATTCAAACATTTTATGTCAGCAAAAAGTTGATCTGGGTGCTTTTTTTTTGTTGTTTGTTTTGGGCAGATTGGAAATGAATGTTTTGTATCTTTGGCTCTTGAATTTTATGATGCACTCCACAAGTTGTCAGACACAAAACACTGTCTTTTCTAGTGGAACCAGTTGAGATGTAACTATACTGAGTTGATCTCATTTAAATTAGTATCGGTGCCAACCTGCAGGCCGGCTGATGTTACTAATGCAAATGGTGACGTTTTTAATCCCTTGTACATCCATTGGAGGGGATAGAGTCAAGTTTTTATTGTTGTAATTTCAAAGAAATATTGTACTTCATGACGGCTGTGTCATCCTGTGACTCATGTTCAGTATTGATCCTAAAGGAGACATGTCATTTTGAAGAGGGTTGTTTGAAGTGCGTTTAACTAAAGTCTGCTTGGTATTTTACCCTAAGCGTAAAATGTGCTGTACACATGATGGTAAAGAAATGACTTGAAACCTCTATCTATTGTACAATTATGTTTTGTAGTCCTAATCATTATAGGTGCTTTACTGTGAAACATCGCTGTTTAGTCTTTGTTTCTATCAGTTTCAGTCCATGTTTCTTTTTAATGTGTCAATGTTACCACACACATGCTGCCTCTTAGTACACCCACGCACAGAATTGGTGACACAAGCAAATTATGGTTAAGAAATTGAGTTTAAATGTCATTTAGCATCTGAGGAATAATGATTTTGTATTTTTTTTTTTTTTTTTATCCCTGTCAATTATTGATGATAATGTATCCAGCTGAAATCATGAATATCCCTTTTCAATATCAGCAGGCTGATTGCTGAAATGAATTTGATTGTATTACTTATTAAAAATGAGTCGATATGCCATTAAGTCTGCTGCTAGTGTTCCTTTTTTTCTTTTGAAAGTATTGGAAATACTATGGTTAAACCTGTGTTGAGATGCATCTGACCCCCCAAAAGTAGATCTTCTAAGGGCCACCCTGTCTGGCAGTAATGATTCACACTGCACATTTAAATGGAGAATCTCCTCCATCCAATCACTGCATCCTCTCACAGATTAACAGTTAACTTGTCTTTGTGAGCCTGGACAAAGTGCAAAATACTGTCACCAGGACACAAAGTGGCTGTTCTGAGTTGTGGAGGATACAGACTTTTCAAAGGGACGTGCTGATGTTACCCCTGTTGATTGTTTTTTAAATGATGTCTATCTGCATGCTTTAAAGTAGTTAAGATGACATCACTGGAGCTATACAGCAAGGTAAGACTGTCTTGAGGGCCTACCATTTGTAGGTCCCTAAAAGAAGAGAATTGATTATGATATAAAAACTGTATTGCTAATGAGGTTAGCATTATTGTGTTTGCATGACATACTGTATCTGGTATGTGTGTCAGCCTTTCCCGTCATGTCATCATGTCATGTCAATTTTTTATAAAATGTTTTAGTTTTAGTGAATGATTACTGGTAGAAGAAGTGGTAGTTCCTCTCTTATATTTTTGAGCCAAAAGGTTACAGTTAATGATAGATTTGCTGTGACCAAATCTACAAATCTGCGTTTTTAAATCCTTATTTCTGTAAACTTGGTGGTCAATAAGTGTGGATTAATTTCTAAAATGCACACATTAATAAGCAAATTACATATGTTAGAAGTAGGTAATGGCTAATCCATGCGGGCAATTTAGAGTAGGATGACCGTTGTTAATTTTTAACACCGTTTAGGAGCCTTTTATGCTGATGGATGACAAATGTCTTGTCTGGGTGGGGCCAGGAAGTGTTACATGTACCTGAACAGTGTCGGGAGAGAAAATGAAAAATGAAATAAAAATCTCTTCTTTTCTGCACTCTAACCATACCGAGTGTTTTCAACCTGCAGTATCTCTTTCACTCTTCACACTCACCTGAAACAATCTGCTCCTTTCTAGGGAGCATGTGTGTGGGTTCCTGACCCAGATGCAGTTTGGGTGTCAGCCCTGCTCCTCCAGGACTACAGTCCTGGAGAGAAACATCTACTGCTACAGCTCTCTAATGGAAAGGTGAAACATGCAGTAACATTATATTATCCAAATATCAATGTGAATGATCTAGTATCGTGGTCCTCATAAAACAGCATAAGCCCAATGTCCTCTCTATATTTTTACACAAGAACTCCTAACTTCCTTCTCTATTGGTAGGAGACCCATTATCCAGTGGCGTCCCATTCTGATCTCCCACCGCTGGGGAACCCCGACATCCTGGAGGGGGAAAATGACCTGACAGCTCTCAGCTTCCTCCATGAACCTGCTGTCTTGCACAACCTGCAGGTTCGATTCCTGGACTACAGCAGCATCTATACGTACTGTGGTGAGCACTGAACTGGCAAAAACAGACAGATTTAAGGAAGTCTAGCTAAAATAGGGATGATTGTCTGAAAGTGGGACAACATTAGTAACAGACGGTCTCTCAGATTTGTAGTGACAGCAGCAAACAGCTCCTCTGTGCTTCTGTCTGCATTATTACAGCTCATAATGTCAACTATATTACAGTAGGTCAAAGGTTGAGCCAGGGAGGCAACTCCCTCGCTGCTACTGGTTCAAGATGTAATTACATATTACTATTTAGATAATTTAATCCTAGATAAGATTAAATTTGTGTAGTTTTGTCATGACAAATGTTTTGTTTTACCCTTAAATCCCTATACATTTAGAAAGGTTGTGTGTTTATTTTCACTATAATTATGAGTGACATGTGCTTTGTTTAATTTAGACTTAAAGTAGACGGAGTTTTAGGAGATGTTCCTCATTTGGATTTAAGTGCAGATGAAAATGATATAGTTATTGCAAAATATTTCCATCAACATCCAGAGTCCCTTGCTAATGTGACTTTCTTTTCCTGTCCCTCCAGGTATTGTGTTAGTGGCCATCAATCCCTATGACCAGCTCCCCATATATGGAGAGGAGGTGATCGATGCTTACAGCGGCCAGGACATGGCCGACATGGAACCTCACATTTTTTCTGTGGCCGAGGAAGCCTACCGCACTATGACCAGGTCAGAGGTCAAAGGCTAGGGGGTCATGTTACAACAAATTGTATACAGTAGAACATATACATATACAGTAAGAATATTTTCCTATACTGTCTTGTTTATGGTGCACTGCAACAACACTGATGAACTGACTGAACTATCTCAGTATAACTACACTGTGTAGGATTTGATAGTCACACTATCTGTGTGTATAGGGAGGAGAAAAACCAGTCTATCATCATCAGTGGAGAGTCTGGCTCAGGAAAAACGGTCTCAGCCAAATTCACCATGCGATACTTTGCTGTGGTTGGAGGAGCAGCACAGCAGACCAGTGTGGAGGAGAAGGTTTTGGCTTCCAACCCAATATTGGAGGTGATGGTTGAACACATTTGTTACTTTTCCTGTCAATTGTGTTTTTTTTTAAAGATATAAAACAACACATAATTTTGTCTACAGTCGATTGGGAATGCTAAAACCACACGCAATGACAACAGTAGTCGTTTTGGGAAGTACATCGAGATCGGCTTTGGCAGAAAAGGGGACATCATTGGGGCAAACATGAGGACGTATCTGCTGGAGAAGTCAAGGGTTGTCTTCCAAGTAAGCTCTAAAGCCAGAGTGATGATGAAAACAGTTTTTGCACATAAGAATCTTTCATTTGTCAAGATGTGAAATGTTACACACCTATTTATTATGGATCTGTTCATGAACATTGTCTGTACGTTTGTGTGCATTTAAGGCATCAGCAGAGAGGAACTACCACATCTTCTACCAGCTGTGTGCCTCCAGGGAGTTACCTGAGATGAGAGCCCTTAAACTGGGTGAGACTTAATCACAAACAGCCCTCTCTGCTTGTTCTCAAATGTCCATTCACGTTTTGTGTATTATAATGTCCACGCTGCATGCAGTCTGACTATGCGTTGTCTTTTTGCTGAAGATGCACCTGAGAATTTCCGCTACACCAGCCAGGGAGGAGAGATGCAGATTTCTGGTACTGATGATCTGTCAGACCTGGAGCGCACTCGCAATGCTTTCACCATCCTGGGTAGACACACACACACACACACACACACACACACACACACACACACACACACACACACACACACACACACACACACACACACACACACACACACACACACAGACAGACAGACAGACAGACAGACAGACAGACAGACAGACAGACAGACAGACAGACAGACAGACAGACAGACAGACAGACAGACAGACAGACAGACAGACACACACACACACACACACATACATACACACACCCACACACATACACAATGCATACCAGTGGTGGAAGAAGTATGTAGGTCCTTTACTTAAGTAAAAGCACTAATACCACACGGTAGAAATAACTCTGTTACAAGTAAGAGTCCTGCATTGAAAATGTTACTTACGTTAAAGTATGTAAGTGTCATAAGAAAAATGTAATTAAAGTATTACTGTAAAAGTAAAAATACTCAATGCATAAAAATCCTCACATTTAAGAAGCAGGAAACAATCAAAACAGTTCTGTCAATCAACCAATTATAATCAACGTCATGTGTTTTGTATGCAAAAATCTTAATTTGTAAAGTAATTAGTAACTAAAGCTGTCAGATTAATGTAGTGGAGTAAAAAGTACAATATTTCCTTCTGAAATGTAGCGGAGTAGAAGCAGAAAGTGGCATGAATAGAAAAGACTCAAGTAAAGTATAACTATCTCAAATTTGTACTTAAGTACAGTACTTGTGTAAATGTACTTAGTAACATTCCACCACTGATGCATACACAATGATGTTTGAGGATCCAACTCTTCAGGCTCTGGTAAGATTTTTATGTAACTGAATCATGTCATTGCTTATGAAGATGTTGGTTTATTTGTTGAAATTGCAGATGTGCAGCCTGACCAACAGATGGAGCTCTTCCGGATCCTGTCAGCTGTTCTGCACCTGGGAAATGTCAACATCCAAGCCAGTGGGAGAAGTTCTGATCGGAGTTATATTGATGTAAGAAATGTATTTCTAATGTAATCTATGTCTCCTCTCACCTATAGTGCCTTAGTTCTTCTATAAATATGTTTTTTCTCTCAACTGCCATCATATTTCCTCTATCAGTGCATATAGTATACTGTTACAGGTGTAGTCTTTTGTTTCTTTCTCAGGTAGACGACCGCCCTCTGGCTGTCTTCTCCAAGCTGTTAGGAGTGGAAGGACCTCATATAGCCCACTGGCTGTGTCATCGCAAACTGGCTGTAGGTGGAGAGATGCTGGTCAAACCTGTGTCCGGTCAGCAGGCAATAGAAGCCAGAGATGCACTGGCCAAACATGTTTATGGCCAGATGTTTGCATGGGTTGTCCAGAGGCTCAACTCTGCTCTGCGCACCCAGAGGGGACAGGCCAAATCCTTTATAGGCGTACTAGACATCTATGGGTGAGTGATGAGCTTTGTAAAACTGGATACAAATTATTTTTGTGGCCTTATTACAACTCTAAAGTTTGCTTTAGTATAGTGTATTCTGAAGTGTATTGTTCATTATCTTCAGTGTGTTATTACACAGTTGGACTGACAATTCTTTTTTCTCGGAGCAGGTTTGAGACCTTTGACCTGAACAGTTTTGAGCAGTTCTGTATAAATTATGCAAATGAAAAACTGCAACAGCAATTCAACAGGGTAAGTTATGTGACAGGCAGACATGTCTATTATTCTTGTTAAACTCTTCAGGGAATCAGCTCTATCACCACTGAACTCTATCATCACAAATTCCAATTGAGTTTGATTTAATGATAATAATACTACAAATAATGCATCAACAGATGTTTCTTTCCATCATTTTCTTTCATTGTTAAAGTCCATCTTGTTTTTTAGTTTTGCAAGTTATTGCACATTTGAATGCATGTGTGGAACACTACAGTGGTGTGGTGTACTTTTTTAGGGGTGAAAAGTTTTCAAAATCACGTTAAATTATTCAGATTTTAAGGAATAAAGGGGTGTCTTCCTCATACAACATGCAGGAAGAAGTGCTGCTCTGTCTGGGCCTCTCTGTGATGATCTCTTCTTTATAGCCAAGCTTCCCTCACTGTTTTTATCCTCAGGATGGTCAGGTCGTCTGCCTCCTTAATAAACTTTCTATATAGAGTCATTGCATTTTTTTCTCATTTTTTCGCATCTTTAAGTTGATGATTGATTAATTTTTATATATGTTTTTGTGTTTGTCTGCAGCATGTGTTCCACTTGGAGCAGGAGGAGTACGTCCGGGAAGAGCTGGCCTGGAGCAGGATTGAGTTCAGTGACAATCAGCAGTGCATCAATCTCATAGAGGGACAACTGGGCCTGTTTGATCTTTTAGACGAGGAGTGCAGGGTCAGTCCCCATCTGTCTCTTTGTTAGTCTTAATTTGATCTGTCTTCTCCTCTGTTTGTTACACTAAGTGAAATGTAAAAGGTTCACTGTTATTTTAGGCACTGGATAGTTTTGAATTTTTAACTCACTGGTTTTAGTAATATTCTCCCTCTAAACTCTGGTCTCTGTGATCACTGTCTGTGTTTATGGTCAGATGCCCAAAGGTTCAGATGAGAGCTGGGTGCAGAAGCTGTATGACCAACACCTGAACAACAAGCCCCACCCTCACTTCCAGAAACCTCGCATGTCCAACAGCGCCTTCGTCGTTCTGCACTTCGCGGACACAGTGAGTGATGAAGGTCAACACACAGAGAAACTGTAGTGAATTAGTAGTGAAGTCTTAATATGTGGAAAAAGTCTCTTCTCTTTTCTTTTTTTTTTTCATCAGGTGCAATATGAATGCAATGGCTTTTTAGGCAAGAATCGAGATACAGTCTTTGAGGAGCTCGTTAATATTCTCAAAGCAAGTCAGGTAGGTATTTGTTACGTATTCAATTTCATTTCATTTCTATGTGACTATGTGATCACTAACTTGTGTCTGTGTGTGTTCATGTGTGTGTCAGTCTGAGCTGGTGGCTGAGTTGTTCCAGCAGCAGGGAAATGTTTCCTCTGTGGCTAATGGAAGTGTTCGTTCAGGGAAAAGAGCCACCAAAGAACATAAACTGACGGTGGGCTTCCAGGTGAGCTGTTATGGCTTTGTTCTTATGTTCACTTCATTTTTGGTGCAGCAAACTTTAACACTATGTTTTTGGTGCCTGTCAGTTTCGTCAGTCCTTACAGATGCTGATGGACACTCTGAACAGCACCACTCCTCACTATGTCCGCTGTATTAAACCCAACGACCTCAAAGAACCTTTTATGTATGTCTTTGTTTGGCCCGTCTTTACAAAATTAAAAGTTGATGCATTTGATTTTGTGTTGTCCTTGACACTGGTGCGTGCACCAAGCAGCCTAATAGCCTTGCTTTGTTAGGTTTGACCCCAGGAGGACAGTCCAGCAATTGAGAGCCTGTGGGGTGCTGGAGACAATTCGCATCAGTGCTGCAGGTTTTCCATCCAGGTACGGAGTACTTCCTAGACATTCAGTAAACTCTGTATAGTTCTCACACAGTATGAGAACTCAGTCTTTAAAGTCATGTTAAGAAAGTCATATAAAAGAGGATATCAGATGTTGCACTTCTTCTCTTCTAAGGCATTGATGAAAGACATATTGACCAGAGTTGGGTTTTCCTAAAGCACCTTAATCTTAAAGGACTAAACCAACCATTTGTGGTTAATAGACCATTATGTGTACCTTGTAGAAAATAAGGTCTTAGATTTATTTCCTACCTTTTAGGCAGCATTTGTTTCAGATTGTGGTTATATGGTAAAGCAATTTACAGAGACATAACACATGCTTGAGATAGATAATCCATGACAATAACAATTTCATTGTCTTTATTTATTTACTTAGTTATTTACTGTTTGTGTTCAATATTTCACCTATCGGGGCGCCCCGGTGGTTCACCGGGTGGAGCACATACCAATGGGGCTGAGTCCTTGCCCGGGTTCAGGTCGGGCCTAATGCCCTTTGCTGTATTTCTTTCCCTCACTCTCCCCTTTCCTCTGTGTCACTATCTAAATAAAAGCATAAAGTGCCTAAAAATATCTTTTCCAGTGTCCAGTATTTTAGAGTCAGCCCCTGAACCTATAAACGATAAACAAACATGGATGTTGAGGAAGGAGTAATGTAGATTTGTTGCAACAAACCAACTCTCACGTCTCATATGTCCAAGTTTCGTGAACGCACCCACATGAAGTCAGAACAATCCCGGATGGGTAAAAGTGTTACCAAATAATAAGAGCATAAAATAGTATAAATGTCCAGTAATGTAATATATGTGTCTCTTTATTAATACTTCATATTTGTATTTTCCCTACAGTGAACTAGTCACTAGAGTCAAATTATGTAAACGAAAAAATTAAATTGAAGAGTGGACCAAAACAAAAAGACAGAAACTATCTTAACAGAACTAATAAGCTGTTTTCTCTAAGATTTCTGTTCAAAATCTTTGTTTCCAGATGGACCTACGAGGAGTTCTTCAGCAGGTACCATCTTCTGCTTCGAGGTTCTCAGGGCCAGGATCAGGCCCAGGCCTCATGCAGACAAGCCCTGCCTCAGCTCATCCCAGACCCAGACCAGTACTGCTTTGGAAAGACCAAAGTATTTTTCCGGGCCGGTCAGGTGGCTGTTCTGGAGAGGCTGAGAGCTGAGAGGCTGCGTGTTGCTGCTGTGATCATCCAGAGCCGGGTCAGAGGATGGCTTGCACGGATTAGATACACCAGGATCTGCTGGGCAACTGTCACCATACAGAGATACTGCAGAGGAGCTCTGGCCAGACGGTGAGGATAGAAGAAGATATATACAGTACATGTTGCAATGCAATCTTCATCTGTTTTCTAAATATTACAGTTTAGCCTCACTGCACTATATTATTTTTTGAAAGGAAAGTGACCGATTTTTTAGAGAAACTGATTTGTCAATGATAGAAAGTGTAATTTAATCTTCTTCTTTTTATATATTTTTTAAATATATTAATGATATATTCAGTATAGCTAATGAAGACAGGTTTACGTTTAGAACTCTTTCATGTGAGCTACAATGTATTTTACACTGCACAACAACTATTACCAGATCTGTTATTTTTCTGTATTTGTGTAAACTCTATCAATCTCCAACACAAAATTGCCAGACATAGCCCAAAACTTTTTTGTTAAAACACTTACATTTCCTCTTTGTCACTTTGGCTGCAGACTTGCCCTGACCCTGCGCTACACCAAGGCTGCTTTAATAATCCAGAAGACCTACCGCATGGTGATGGTCAGACAGCTGTTCCTCATGATCCGACAGGCCACCATCACCATCCAGGCCTTCACCAGGGGCACGATGGCGCGCCACAGATACAGACTGGTCAGCATTTAATTTCAGCCTTAATCATTACCTGCTTAACATTGCACTTCTGATCTGTTTAGAAGATCATTTAATTGTGACTACTAAGTTAATGTAGGCAAAGCCTGAACTGATGTAAACCCAATTCTCCCTCCCCAGTTGGTGGCGGAGCGGGCTGCTGTATTGCTTCAGGCGAGAGTGCGTGGGTGGTTGGCGAGGCAGGCGTACAGGCGAGTACATGCGGCGGTGGTGTTCATGCAGTGCTGCGTGCGCCGCAGGGCTGCCAGGAGAGAGCTGATGAAACTAAAGACGGAGGCCCGCTCAGTGGAGAAGTACAGAGAGCTCAACAAGGGCATGGAAGTCAAACTGATGCAGCTGCAGTTGAGAGCGGACCAGGAGGTGTGTGTGATCCTGTGATGTGATCCTTGTAAGAGTTCATTTTATTTTCTACTTTCTACACAATAAAGTTGTGTTTGTTTGTTTGTATTTGTCCAGGCCAGGGAGAGTGCAGCTTTGAGAGAGACCCTGCACGCAGAGCGAGAGGCCACCAGTGCTGAGCTGGCGGCTCTGAGGGCGACGGTACAGAAACTAGAGAGACAGAAACAGGAGAAGCCTCAGCCCTGCACCGTCATTAGCGAGAAGAAGGTGGAGGAAAGAAGGAGAGCTGAAGAGAAGGCTGCCCAGGAGATCCTTCAACTCACACAAGTAGGTCTACTGACCCAAGAATAATTTGACACATTTTACACGGTGCTGGTGATGTGTTATTATAAAACATGAAGAATACCAGATGTCTCATAATTTAAAAAAAAAATTCCCCTGACCAGCAGTTTATTCTCATTCTCTCTTATTGTCAAGGAGTTACAAGCCCTGCAAAGAGAAAAGGACCGTTTTTGCAAAGAGAGAGAGGATCTCTCTGCTCGCTTGTTTGAACAAGAAAAAGCACAAGAAGGTAGGTTCTGTTAACTTTCCAGCATCAAATGTCTGCATAGCTTCAAAGGTAAACCCTTGGTCTTCTTCCTCTCTTTTTCTTTATGTGTGTGCAGAGTGTGTGCATCAGGCTGTGTCTCAGGCAGGTGCATCTCTGAGGGCGGCGCTGGATGAGGAGAGGAGAAAGTATCAGGGCCTCCTGAGAGAGTTCACCAGACTGGAGCAGAGATACGACAACCTCAGAGAGATGAGTCTGCTTACTGAGGTTCATAACTACACCTACAGACACACAAAATACTATTTTGGTCTAAAACTCCATCTTGGTTGCTGATGGTATTTTTTTCTTCTTCCTCACAACAGCACTCCAAGGGCCACAGAAGGACTGACTCCACCCAGAGTCTGAGCTTGGAGCCTCTCTCTCCCTGCCCCACTGTGCTGTCACCCCAGTCTCTCAACCCATTCACACCCTTCCCATCTGCCTTCCCTTCCCCGGAGGAGGTCCGCAGGGTCAGTGTGACGTCTCCCTCGTTGGAGAGGAGAGCCTCAGTGTGGAGCTTGGAAACGCCAATGGTGAGAGAGTGTAGGAGTAGAATAAACTGAAAGAAGAATATCACAAAACCTCCCTCAAGTTTGGTGGCAAAAACATTTTATGAGCATTGAGTTAGGATTATTGATGCTCAGAGTATGCGTGGGCACTTTTCCAACTTGCAACATTTGGAACATAGGGTCAGGCAACAAAAATGTCACACTGTGTTCATGTGTGTGCTGACAGGATCAGTTGATGGAGAGGATGGATGTGGCCAAAGACCCGGCGGTGAAGATGAAAGGAGAGGACCTGGCACATGCTTACGATGCTGTACGAGTAGCCAACAAGTCAGTCTGTCACTCGTTTATCAACTTGCTTCCTCTTCGATTTTATGCTGTGATTTATATTTGTTTGGATGAACTCTGTGATCTTGTTTCATCTCTCCCCTTGTCTGTGTCAGGTTTCTGGAGAGCCAGCTGCGTAGTCAGCGCAGTCAGAGAGAGGAGGAGCTGGAGGCTCTGAGGTGCCAGCTTAGTCAAGCGATCTCTGATTCTTCCTCTGCTGTACAGCGACAGGTATCGACTTATGAAGGCAGTCATCTGTGGTGCATGAGGGAGTCTGCTGAAAGACTATGTATACATTCTAAAGTCTATTTATTATGTTATTATCTCTCTCTCATAATCACTCTGCAGTCTATAAAGTAAGAGCCAGTGGATTCCGGCTGCTTGTAATCTTGTTAAAAAGTTTAAGCTTTTTCTACTGTTTCCGCTGGAAGTCAGTTTGGTTTCCAAGCATTGGCTATAAGCCACAAATCCTGTGAGTGTGTTTTTGTGTAAAGGAACTGCAGGAACTACTCGAGGCCAGAGAGCAAGAGTGTGTCAGATTAAGAAGAGAGCTGAAGGAGCTTAAAAACACAGTCTCACTCAGACAACTCCTGACACAAGGTAAATTTCATCACAAGCTTAAAGTCAGAGCTTATGGTTTGCTATGCACTTTCAGAATAAAGTGTTTAGTGGGTTTTCTTCATCGCTGAAAAGACGCCATTTGTGAAATATGAAGCTTTCACTTAACGTCACATATTTGGATCATTAACTTATGTTGTTAAATATGATGTTAAAGTGTACTTGAGAGCAGATGAGTAAACACTTTTTACAGAAATATCATCACAGAGTTCTCCCAACAGCTTTCACCCAAGAGACATCCTCCTGTCAATCAAAACCGAAGCCAGCAACAGTCACTGGTTTGCTGGAATGTAGGAAGAGAGATGAAACCAAGCTCATCAAGAACCTCATCACAGGTGAGACAGTATAAACATTAGCAAACACTATATTTAGGTTTTAGTACATAGAAGCATTCGAACTTTTACGTAGAAAACACACAAAAGTAATCTGCATCAGGCTATAGTTTATAATTCTTCATAAGTATGTAAGTTTAGTAGGTGAGTTTTTATTTAGAAATTCCACTAAATATTTTGTTCTCTAAACCTGCATACATTTGTTTATGTTGGCATTGACCTAGAATACAAGCCGTTTCACATTTGGTGTACACATGACATATATTATATTTAAAAAGAAACTTCTCTTGCCCCTCAACTAACATTTAGTTTCCTCATCAATTAACCTGCTGACTATTTTCTTGATTATCCATTAATCATTTAGTCTATAAAATCTCACAAAATAGTAAAAAAAATGCCATTACACTCCTCAACTATCTATCTATCTATCTATCTATCTATCTATCTATCTATCTATCATAGTGACTCCTTGAAGTTATTTTGCCATTTTCATTTGCTTATTGGAAACATCCACCAACCACTGAAATATGAGTATATTGTTCTCTGGAATGACATGATTGTCTCCTACAACAGTTTTAAGAGGACTCTTTAAATGCTTTAGAAACCCGTCTATGGGATGTTGAGAGACCACCATTTTGTAGCGTTGCCTCTGAGGATGATGTGACACATAAGAATAAACTTTAACTTCAACTAACTCTTCTATGGCTGACAAATATGACCTGGCCATGTTCACTATGTCATTGCTGCTCTCTGTCTGTGGTCCAGACATCCGTGTCGACAGTGCCCTGTCTCTGCCTCCTGGCCTGCCTGCCAACGTGCTCTTCCTGTGTGTCCGTCAGGCCGACTGCAGCGGAGACCAAACGCACGCCCGCTCACTCTGTAGCGCTGCTGTCACTGCTATAAAGGCAGCTCTGAAGGTAACCTGAGCTCTAAGTCTGCTTGGTGCACCATATGCTTGAGGTTTAATGTGTAAGGGCAGATCACATCATGTCGGGTAGCTTGTCACTAAGAGGGAAGCGTCGACAACTGACTTTGAAACCCTTTCAAGTGATTGTTTGCAGATTGTTTTGTCCAACAATCTGGCCCCCTAAAGTAAACCACAGCAAAGCCCATATACCTCTCACATACACACGAGAGCACATAGCAGCACTGAGATATTTTTTTTTAGATTATTGTTGATCTTCAAGTGACAATATAGCCTTTGTTTATTCTGTCTGTCCCTGCAGAAACATAGTAACGATGTAGATATGACAGCTCTGTGGCTAAAAAATGCCTTTCTGCTGCACGACCTGTTGACCCAGCACTCCCCGAAACAGGTAGGATGAACATGTATTTATTATTATTTACATCTTATTAACTGGGAGCATCTTTGTTGTCTTGCACACAGTCCAGTCTCTGATGAATAGAATTAATAGAACATAATCTTTGTAATAGTTGGGGATTCTTTGATATCGATGAATGAATGCATGGATAATTACTTTTCAGACCCTTGACTCAGACGAACTGGTTCCATTGGCGGCTGATCTGAGCGACTTGATCCGCACCCTGAGTGACCTCTGTATCCAGGCCTATCAGCAGCTCCTCTCCATCACTGAAAAACGCCTACAAAACATCATAGGTACCACTATAATGAAAACAACACTGATTCTTTTAATGCTCCCCCCTCTTATGTTACCTCCTGCTCCCTCTTTCCCTCAGTCCCTGCTCTGTTGGAGAGCGAGACCATCCCAGGTCTGTCTGGATCGGCAGTTAAGTTGGGAACGTCTAGAAAGCGAGCAGGTTCTGACCCCAGGACTGTAGGAGGTGATGCTCCCACAATGGCGGCAGTGCTGAGGGAGCTAGGAGCCCTTCACACCGCTTTGTCCCATCAGGCTCTGCCACCGTCACAGATGGAGCAGGCCTTCCACCAGCTGACCTACCTCATCTCTGCCTCTGCTCTCAACAGCCTGCTGCTGAGAAAAGACATGTGCTGCTGGAGTCGTGGGATGCAAATACGGTAGAAATTTACATATGCAACATTTTTTCATATCATATTAAGGTATGCAACTTTACATTTATTATCTCTGCCAAGGAGGTTATGTTTTTGGTTTGGTTTGGTTTGTCTGTTTGTTTGTTGGTTTGTTTGTATGTTAGCAGGATTATGGAACAACTTGTGGCCTGATTTTCATTTAACTTGGTGGGATGGTGTAGCATAGGCCAAAGAAGATTTTGAAGCAAATCCGAATCACAGGGCGGATGCAAAAAATATTTTTCAATTTTGTTAACATTGCGAGATAGGGCGTTCATTCATGTGTTATTTACTTTTTTTCGACATTTTTCAACATAATATACCATGACTTTTTTTCGACATACAAAAAAACACATTAAGAGAAACTTTAAGGTAAAAACAGGAGGGTATACATCAAAAGGGCAACACTATGACTTCTTCCAACATACTATACTATGACTTTTAAATACCTTTTTCGACAGACTATACTATGACATTTTTTATTTCATACTATACTAACAAAGATGGAATGCCACACATCAACAATTTTCTTCTGGAATATTTTATTTACAGAACAAAAAACACATCACATGACTTTTTCAACATACTATACTATGACTTTTTTCGACATACTATACTATGACTTGTTTTGCGACTTTTTTCGACACACTATACTATGACATTTTTTGACATACTATACTATGACTTTTTCCGACTTTTTCAAACATACTATACTATGACTTTTTTTGACTTTTTCAAACATACTATACTATGACTTTTCTTTTACTTTTTTCAACATATTATACAATGACTTTTTTCGAAATACTATACTATGACTTTTTTATTGACTGTTTTCGACACACTATACTATGACATTTTTCGACACACTATACTATGACTTGTTTTGCGACTTTTTTCGACCCACTATACTATGACATTTTTCGACATACTATACTATGACTTTTTTTTGACATACTATACTATGACTTCTTTCGACATACTATACTATGACTTTATTTAGACTTTTTTCGACATACTATACCATGACTTTTATTCGACATACTATACTATGACCTTTTTGGATTTTTTTCGACACACTTACTATACTATGACTTTTTTCGACACACTATACTATACTATGACTTTTTTCGACATACTATACTATGACCCTTTTTTTTAAACTTTTTTCGACACACTATACTGTGACTTTTTTATTTCAAACTATACTAACAAAGAAGGAATGCCACACAGCAACATTTTTCTATGCTATACTATAACTATACTATGGCTTTTTTATGACTATTTTCGACACACCATACTTGGACCTTTTTTCACTTTTTCAGACATACTGTACTTTGACTTTTTTCGACATACTATACTATGACTTTTTTTTGACTTTTTTCGACACACTATACTATGACTTTTTTTGACATACTATACTATGACTTGTTTTGCGACTTTTTTCGAAAAAGTCATAGTATACTATGACTTTTTATGACTTTTTCAACATACTATACTATGACATTTTTTATTTCATACTATACTAACAAAGATGGAATGCCACACATCAACAATTTTCTTCTGGAATATTTTATTTACAGAACAAAAAACACATCACATGACTTATTCAACATACTATACTATGACTTTTTTCGACATACTATACCATGACTTTTTTTCAACTTTTTTCGACACACTATACTATGACTTGTTTTGCGGCTTTTTTCGACACGCTATACTATGACTTTTTTCGACATACTATACTATGACTTGTTTTGCGACTTTTTTCGACACACTATACTATGACTTTTTTTTGACATACTATACTATGACTTCTTTCGACATACTATACTATGACTTTATTTAGACTTTTTTCGACATACTATACCATGACTTTTATTCGACATACTATACTATGACTTTTTTTGACTTTTTCAAACATACTATACAATGACTTTTTTTTGACTGTTTTCGACACACTATACTATGACTTTTTTTGACATACTATACTATGACATTTTTTGACATATTATACTATGACTTTTTTTTGACATACTATACTATGACTTCTTTTGACATACTATACTATGACTTTATTTCGACTTTTTTCGACATACTATACCATGACTTTTATTCGACATACTATACTGACTTTTTTCCGACTTTTTCAAACATATTATACTATGACTTTTTTTGACACACTATACTATGACATTTTTTGACATACTATACTATGACTTTTTTTGACATACTATACTATGACTTCTTTCGACATACTATATTATGACTTTATTTAGACTTACCATGACTTTTATTCGGCATACTATACTATGACTTTTTTCCAACTTTTTCAAACATATTATACTATGACTTTTTTTGACTTTTTTCGACATATTATACAATGACTTTTTTTGACATACTATACTATGACTTTTTTTAGACTGTTTTTGACACACTATACTATGACTTTTTTTTGACATACTATACTATGACTTTTTTCGACATGCTATACTATGACTATTTTCAACTTTTTTCAACATACTATACTATGACTTTTTATGACTTTTTTTGACACACTATACTATGACTGTTTTCGACATACTATACTATGACATTTTTTGACATACTATACTATGACTATTTTCAACTTTTTTCAACATACTATACTATGACTTTTTATGACTTTTTTTGACACACTATACTATGACTTTTTTTCGACATGCTATACTATGACTATTTTCAACTTTTTTCAACATACTATACTATGACTTTTTATGACTTTTTTTGACACACTATACTATGACTTTTTTTCGACATGCTATACTATGACTATTTTCAACTTTTTTCAACATACTATACTATGACTTTTTTTGACTTTTTCAAACATACTATACAATGACTTTTTTTTGACTGTTTTCGACACACTATACTATGACTTTTTTTGACATACTATACTATGACATTTTTTGACATATTATACTATGACTTTTTTTTGACATACTATACTATGACTTCTTTTGACATACTATACTATGACTTTATTTCGACTTTTTTCGACATACTATACCATGACTTTTATTCGACATACTATACTGACTTTTTTCCGACTTTTTCAAACATATTATACTATGACTTTTTTTGACACACTATACTATGACATTTTTTGACATACTATACTATGACTTTTTTTGACATACTATACTATGACTTCTTTCGACATACTATATTATGACTTTATTTAGACTTTTTTCGACATACTATACCATGACTTTTATTCGGCATACTATACTATGACTTTTTTCCAACTTTTTCAAACATATTATACTATGACTTTTTTTGACTTTTTTCGACATATTATACAATGACTTTTTTTGACATACTATACTATGACTTTTTTTAGACTGTTTTTGACACACTATACTATGACTTTTTTTTGACATACTATACTATGACTTTTTTCGACATGCTATACTATGACTATTTTCAACTTTTTTCAACATACTACACTATGACTTTTTATGACTTTTTTTGACACACTATACTATGACTGTTTTCGACATACTATACTATGACATTTTTTGACATACTATACTATAACATTTTTTGACATACTATACTATGACTATTTTCAACTTTTTTCAACATACTATACTATGACTTTTTATGACTTTTTTTGACACACTATACTATGACTTTTTTTCGACATGCTATACTATGACTATTTTCAACTTTTTTCAACATACTATACTATGACTTTTTATGACTTTTTATGACTTTTTTTGACACACTATACTATGACATTTTTTGACTTTTTTCGACACACTATACTATGACTTTTTTCGACATACTATACTATGACATTTTTGGACTTTTTTCGACACACTATACTATGACTTTTTTCGACATACTATACTATGACCTTTTTGGATTTTTTTCGACACACTATACTATGACTTTTTTCGACATACTATACTATGACCTTTTTGGATTTTTTTCGACACACTATACTATACTATGACTTTTTTCGACACACTATACTATACTATGACTTTTTTCGACACACTATACTATGACTTTTTTCGACATACTATACTATGACCTTTTTTTTGACTTTTTTCGACACACTATACTGTGACTTTATTTAGACTTTTTTCGATATACTATACTATGACCTTTTTGGACTTTTTTCGACACACTATACTATACTATGACTTTTTTCGACATACTATACTATGACTTTTTTTCAACTTTTTCGACACACTATACTATGATTTTTTTTCGACATACTATAATTTGACTTTTTTCCGACTTTTTCAAACATATTATACTATGACTTTTTTGACTTTTTTCGACATATTATACAATGACTTTTTTCAACATACTATACTATGACTTTTTTTTTACTGTTTTCGACACACTATACTATGACATTTTGTTGACATACTATACTACGACGTTTTTCGACATGCTATACTATGACTTTTTTCAACTTTTTTCAACATACTATGCTATGACTTTTTATGACTTTTTCAACATACTATACTATGACATTTTTTATTTCATACTATACTAACAAAGAAGGAATGCCACACATCAACAATTTTCTTCTGGAATATTTTATTTACAGAACAAAAAACACATCACATGACTTATTCAACATACTATACTATGACTTTTTTCGACACACTATACTATGACTTTTTTTCAACTTTTTTCGACACACTATACTATGACATTTTTCGACATACTATACTATGACTTGTTTTGCGACTTTTTTCGACACACTATACTATGACATTTTTCGACATACTATACTATGACTTTTTTTTTACATACTATACTATGACTTCTTTCGACATACTATACTATGACTTTATTTAGACTTTTTTCGACATACTATACCATGACTTTTATTCGACATACTATACTATGACTTTTTCAACATACTATACTATGACATTTTTTATTTCATACTATACTAACAAAGAAGGAATGCCACACATCAACAATTTTCTTCTGGAATATTTTATTTACAGAACAAAAAACACATCACATGACTTATTCAACATACTATACTATGACTTTTTTCGACACACTAAACTATGACTTTTTTTCAACTTTTTTCGACACACTATACTATGACATTTTTCGACATACTATACTATGACTTTTTTTTGACATACTATACTATGACTTCTTTCGACATACTATACTATGACTTTATTTAGACTTTTTTCGACATACTATACCATGACTTTTATTCGACATACTATACTATGACTTTTTTCCGACTTTTTCAAACATACTATACTATGACTTTTTTTTTACTGTTTTCGACACACTATACTATGACATTTTGTTGACATACTATACTACGACGTTTTTCGACATGCTATACTATGACTTTTTTCAACTTTTTTCAACATACTATGCTATGACTTTTTATGACTTTTTCAACATACTATACTATGACATTTTTTATTTCATACTATACTAACAAAGAAGGAATGCCACACATCAACAATTTTCTTCTGGAATATTTTATTTACAGAACAAAAAACACATCACATGACTTATTCAACATACTATACTATGACTTTTTTCGACACACTATACTATGACTTTTTTTCAACTTTTTTCGACACACTATACTATGACATTTTTCGACATACTATACTATGACTTGTTTTGCGACTTTTTTCGACACACTATACTATGACATTTTTCGACATACTATACTATGACTTTTTTTTTACATACTATACTATGACTTCTTTCGACATACTATACTATGACTTTATTTAGACTTTTTTCGACATACTATACCATGACTTTTATTCGACATACTATACTATGACTTTTTCAACATACTATACTATGACATTTTTTATTTCATACTATACTAACAAAGAAGGAATGCCACACATCAACAATTTTCTTCTGGAATATTTTATTTACAGAACAAAAAACACATCACATGACTTATTCAACATACTATACTATGACTTTTTTCGACACACTAAACTATGACTTTTTTTCAACTTTTTTCGACACACTATACTATGACATTTTTCGACATACTATACTATGACTTTTTTTTGACATACTATACTATGACTTCTTTCGACATACTATACTATGACTTTATTTAGACTTTTTTCGACATACTATACCATGACTTTTATTCGACATACTATACTATGACTTTTTTCCGACTTTTTCAAACATACTATACTATGACTTTTTTTTACTTTTTTCGACATATTATACAATGACTTTTTTCGACATATTATACAATGACTTTTTTCGACATACTATACTATGACTTTTTATGACTTTTTTGACACACTATACTATGACCTTTGTTGACTTTTTTCGACACACTATACTATGACTTTTTTTGACACACTATACTATGACTTTTTTCGACATACTATACTATGACCTTTTTTTTAACGTTTTTCGACACACTATACTGTGACTTTTTTATTTCAAACTATACTAACAAAGAAGGAATGCCACACAGCAACACTTTTCTATGCTATACTATAACTATACTATGGCTTTTTTATGACTATTTTCGACACACCATACTTAGACCTTTTTTCACTTTTTCAGACATACTGTACTTTGACTTTTTTCGACATACTATACTATGACTTTTTTTTGACATACTATACTATGACTATTTTTTGACATACTATACTATGACTATTTTCAACTTTTTTTAACATACTATACTATGACTTTTTATGACTTTTTTTGACACACTATACTATGACCTTTTTTGACTTTTTTCAACACACTATACTATGACTTTTTTCGACATACTATACTATGACCTTTTTGGACTTTTTTCGACACACTATACTATACTATGACTTTTTTCGACATACTATACTATGACCTTTTTTTTAACTTTTTTCGACACACTATACTGTGACTTTTTTATTTCAAACTATACTAACAAAGAAGGAATGCCACACAGCAACACTTTTCTATGTTATACTATAACTATACTATGGCTTTTTTATGACTATTTTCGACACACCATACTTAGACCTTTTTTCACTTTTTCAGACATACTGTACTTTGACTTTTTTCGACATACTATACTATGACTTTTTTTTGACATACTATACTATGACTATTTTTTGACATACTATACTATGACTATTTTCAACTTTTTTTAACATACTATACTATGACTTTTTATGACTTTTTTTGACACACTATACTATGACCTTTTTTGACTTTTTTCAACACACTATACTATGACTTTTTTCGACATACTATACTATGACCTTTTTGGACTTTTTTCGACACACTATACTATACTATGACTTTTTTCGACATACTATACTATGACCTTTTTTTTAACTTTTTTCGACACACTATACTGTGACTTTTTTATTTCAAACTATACTAACAAAGAAGGAATGCCACACAGCAACACTTTTCTATGTTATACTATAACTATACTATGGCTTTTTTATGACTATTTTCGACACACCATACTTAGACCTTTTTTCACTTTTTCAGACATA
This sequence comes from Sander lucioperca, assembly GCF_008315115.2. NCBI lineage: Eukaryota > Metazoa > Chordata > Actinopteri > Perciformes > Percidae > Sander > Sander lucioperca. The sequence goes on along the minus strand of NC_050183.1, from coordinate 37,678,137 downwards.
CTGTACTTTGACTTTTTTTGACATACTCTACTATGACTTTTTCCAACATACTACACTATGACTTTTTAATGCCTTTTTCGACATAGTACACTATGACATTTTCATGACTTTTTTCGACATACTATACTATGACCTTTTTTCACTTTTTCAGACATAGCCTACTGTACTTTGACTTTTTTCGACATACTATACTATGACTTTTTTCAACATACTGTACCAAGACTTTTTGCAACATACTATACTATGTCTTTTTTCGCCATATAATACTATGACCTTTTTTTGAGTTTTTTCAACATAGTTCGCTATGAGTTTTTAACGCCTTTTTCGACATAGTATACTATGACATTTTCATGACTTTTTTCAACATACTATACTATGCCTTTTTTCAACATACTATACTATGACTATTTTAGGAATTGTTTTGACATACTATTTTGACTTTTTTTGACATAGTATACTATGACTTTTTAATCACCTTTTTGACATACTATACTATGCCTTTTTTTGACATACTATACTTTGACCTTTTTGGAGATTTTTCGACGTACTATATTATGACCTTTTTTGGAGTTTATTTTAACATACTATACTATAACTATTTCATGATTTTGTTCAACATATGACTTTTTCATGCCTTTTTTTCCACATCCTGACTTTTTTATGACTTTTCAACATCCTATTCTATGAAATTTTTGTGAGTTTTAGTCGACTTAGTATACTATGACCTTTTTTCACTTTATCGACATACTATACTATGAGTTTTTTTGACATACTATACTATGATTTTTCTATGAATTTTTCGACATACTGTACTATGACTTTGTTCAACATTTGACTTCTTCATGACTTTTTTCGACATACTATACTATGAGGGTTTTCGACATACTATACTATGACTTTCTATTAAATATATTATACTATAACTTCTTTATTGCGTACTATACTATGACTTTTTATGATATACAATATTTTGACTATTAATATATTGTACTATAATATGATTTTTTTCTAAATACTATGACTTTTTTTCGACATACTATACTATGACTTTTTTTTTACTTTTTGTGACATACTATACTATGACTTTTTTGACATTTTTATGACTTCTATACCAATACTAACAGTTATTTATGACATACTATATTATGACTTTTTGATATTTTTATGACATACGCCTTCTTTGACATATATATTATATTACCTTTTACAACATACTATACTATGACTTTTTATTTTCTCACTTTTTAAAATATCTGATAACATACCACATTTTTAAATATCTTCATGACATACTATTCTATTACTTTTTATGACATTCTAGTACGACATGACTTCTATATTATATTCTATATATTCTATACTATGACTTTTTAAAATATCTTTATGACATACTATATATTATGACCTCTTTTGACACTCATATGATGTACAATAATATGACATTTTATGATACACTATATTATGACCTTTTGGACATAGTATTTAGGACTATGATTTTTTTATGACTTTTGACATTTTTATACTCTGACTTTTTGTATGACATACAATTGCTTTTTGTGATTTCTTTCATGACATACTATACTATTACTTTTCATGACATACTGTACTATACTAAGACTTCTTTATAACTTTCGATGACATACTTACTTTTTAAGACATTTTTATGACATACTAAGCTATGCTTTTTTATGACATACTATATATACTATGACTATGACTTTTTAATGACATACTATACTATAACTTTTTTTATATGACAATTTATGGTATACTGTATTACGACTTTTTGTGACATTTTTATCCCTGTGTGTGTATTCATATTATTGTGCCCACCCCTTTTAGATGAAGTTATATGTGTAAACATATTAGATTATGAATAAGCCTTTAGGTCTCTTGTCATTAAGCTATAATGTGAGTCTGCTGGAGGAGTGGCTGCGTAGCCGAGGTCTGCACTCAGGGGGCGCTGTGGTCACACTGGAGCCCCTCATCCAGGCGGTTCAGCTGCTGCAGGCTGGGAAAAAGACTGAGTCGGACGCACAGGCCCTTGTTCAGACCTGCACTGCCCTGTCCAGCCAGCAGGTGGGTCTCTATCTGCATCTGGCTTGAAGATAGAGCAAATTTTAGTGCAGGTGAAGTGTATATAACTTCCTGTTGGTATGTTTTCTTTAACAGATAGTGAAGATTCTGACCCTGTACAGTCCCCACAGTGACCTAGATGAAAGAGTCACACTGAATTTTATCCGTACTGTCCAGGTACTTTCTACAGCTGCAAGGGTTTCATGTGTTTATCAATTTAAAATGGTGTGAAACTCCATGTGAATGGTCTGTCTTTGCTCTTCTAGGGGCTTCTCAAAGGCCGTTCTGACGGTCAGCCTCCACAGCTCCTCATGGATGTGAGACGAGTGTTTCCTGTCACATTTCCCTACTTGCCTCCCCCGGTCCTCCATGCCGAGCAGTTAGTCATCCCAGACTGCCTCAAGATTTCCTTTCTACGCAGAGCCTAGTGAAGGATGCCTTGCCTCTTCAGGGCAAATATATTAATGTTTTAGCAAATTTTAATTCCCAATCTATTGAATTTAATCCTTTGAAAGTAAAATTACTTCCTGGAGGTGTTGTGAATTTAATTCCTCTCTGATTTTTTTTTTAGTGGCACTAACTTTTTAATCTGTTAATTATCAGTGGCTTAGTCTGTACGCTGTAGAAGGTCAGATAAACTGAAATGGCATGAATGTCAAAATGTTTCTTTAAAAAAAAGAGTAAAGATTTGAATAAAATAAGGCAGTTATGTAGTCAAAAAATAGTGGTGTATAAAGGTGCAGCTATATCTCAGTACAGTTTGATAAACACGAGTGAGATTAAGCTTTTTTTCCCATATTTTATTGGAAGCAGAAACACAAGAGACTGCAGTCGCAGTCACCTCAACCCCCAATAAGAACAACCAGAATTAAAAAAACGCAAAAAATTAGAAACATCTTGTGTATAAAAAAATTCTCATGCTAGTACTTTGTACCACTACACATCAGTAATGCATATTTATATATACACAAACATTTGAAAAATAGAAAACAAAAATGAAATCAATCAAAATAAAAGGAGACAACAATTGGCAATTAACATCAAATAATTATGCGTGCTGGCACAATACATTATTTCTTTTTGTTTCATCGATCCTATCATGCACCTTTTCTGAAAGTACAGGACCGGCGTCGCTGTGCAGCTGTCTGTGTGGCCTGGTCAGCCAGACACAACAGATCATGCATGTCTGTCTGCTCTTTGTTTTTGTGCTTTTCATTGTGCTTCTACATTTATCCTTGTCCTTAACGTCTGTGTGCATTCCTGTTCCACATCCCAGTCCAACACACAAACTGAGCCTCTGAAGGAGGAGACTAATGTATCATTGTCAACAGCAATAAATAAAGATTTTTTTTTCGTGGCATTTCCAGCTTTGTGACAGTTGTGTACCTGCTATTTAAAAGTTATTAAAAGACAGTGCAGATGTCCCCTTGAATAAAAAGACCTTGTACACACCAGAGAGTGACAACAAGTTTAGAATTTCTTTACTTAGATGGCTAGTTTTCCTTTTATAGTCTATATGACGGTCTATAATGGCAGTGTAAAGGTCAGAAGCTAGCGGTGTATTTTTTTGCCTCTTAGATTGAGCCTATTAAATTATCAGATTTGTACAAATTGCTTGTTATTTATCTCCAGTGTGTACATGGTCTTCCTGTATCTTTCAATAATAGCTACATATCCAGATGGGGCACCCACACACACACTTAATCCCCAACTGCCCAGTCACCCAGAGCAAAAATTCAAGTCTACAAAAGAGCAGCAAACTTCACTTCACATAGTCTGACGTGTTTGTTACATCCGAGCTATTTACAACGCCCAACAACAGCAATTGATCGCTCTGTTCCAGATTATTTTTCTCAGCGCTGAAAAGCTGCACAAACAAGTCTCTAATCAGCTCTACTACAGCTGTGATATTTGGCCCATTATAGAGACAGCATGTACAACATATCAGACAAACACTTGTGCTGATATAGTAATAATAATCCACAATGTAAACATTATGCGACTGCTTCGAAAATGACTATTGATCTACATAGACTTTTATAGATTAGATGCATAGAGTTCAGTTCTTACACCTTGTTTAAAAGAGGGGGCCTGTTATGTTATCCATTAACGATCAAGTACTTTGGGGCAAAAATATAAAAAACAAACAAAACACCCTGTCATTATTTAACTTGGACATTCCTCGCTTGAATGCTTTTTTTTTGCAACAAACACACATACACCTGTTAAGAGATAGATAAACCAATCAATCTTATAAAAAAAGGGCATTCATTAAAATAGAAGTTGAATTAAGAGACATGCTGGACAGTCAATAGTCAAATCAAAACATTTAGTTTTACATGATATTGACTCTAGATTAAAGAAATTAATTTAACTGTAGGATGATTTGAAGCCTTCCTGTCATTCCAACAATTACTGACAAAAAGAAAGAAAAGATCAGAGTATAAATGGGTGCATCAAAACCCTGTGCTTCTAAATCTTCACACTACATCTCTAATAAGCTGTAGGACTCTTTTAAATGTCTGGATCTGCAGCCCTTTAGCAGAGGTCTGACTTCTGGGCATCAGAGATCAGGGCCAACAGCACCTGCAGCTGGATCAATGGGGGATCATGGGTGGTAGATCATTACTGATTCATGCTCTCCCTGGGGTACAGCATGTGTGGTTTTATAACTACCTCAGTGCACGTTGCTCAGGTTCTTAGATTATTATGATCTCCTTACATGCAGGTTTTGATTTTAAGAAAAGGAAGTGGCAGTCAGGTTATTCCTCCTCCTGCACCTCTCACACACCCAGTACAGGGCTGTTGGGAATGTTTACAGTAACACAAAAATGATGGAAATACCCATCATAAGATATAAATTGCATCCTCCCAAGAATAAAAGACACTTTGAAAATCCTCCAAAATCTAATCTGAATATGGATAACCCCCTCTGTGTGATGTTCTTTACTTGTGATGGCTTTCTGTGATTACATTTGCAGGTAACAGGCAACATGGGCGGCTACATGAGGTCAACATTAGAACATCTTATAAACACGCTCGCACGTTATGAGCTCCACACATGCTCAAAACGCAGATTATACATTCACTCTTGCACATTATCTCTTTTACACACACACACACACACACACACACACACACACTCTCTCTGATGGATCACACAGTGCTTGAAGGCGTGTTTTCATCAGATTCATCTCTCTACACAGTCGCTATATAGGAGGCAGACATACCGTACAAGGGTCAACACGACAGAAGGCATTGAGGGTGTCAGGCAGTGTGCTGTTACAGGGTAGACGGACATAAAGACAAACGCGGACAATCTTTTAAGGACCACGCATCCATCAAATAATCCTGTATATAACTTCACATATGTCCTACATATATTATATATTATGCTATATAGAATTATTTGAATATAAATTGAAAAAGGGCAGTAAATAAATATTAAAAGTATCTTAATTAAATAGTGCTTTGTCCCCGCCCAATATCTGGAATGTTTGAAGCCTTGCAGCCAGTGTTGTTGTTGTTATTGGGTCAGTTGGACAGTTGGTCCTGTTGTGCTTAGGGCTGGTCTTGGCATATTTCAGCGATTATCTGTTGGCACTTGCGGTCCCTTCTCTGAGGCGGTGCAGGCCAGGGAAGGGGCCAGAGGAAGCCAAAATATTAAAGGCTACAAGATATTTCTCACCTTAACCATTAACACGAGGTGTGTGTGTACGGAATGACATGACTCACCTCTACGGACAGAGGAAAGTAGATTTATGCTCTGTGATTGAATGTGTTCATCAAAAGGATGGCTGATAATACCTGCAACACTAAAGACACTGGTGCTTTTTAAAAAAAAATGATTGATGATTTGTTTAGCACTATGTTCTTTCCACTGAAATGAATGTATTTACAGCACTGGATGGATGTGTGGTGTTGTCTTATGTGTGCTTTTACAACACTGGATCAGCAGAGCAATGGCTAGCAGTGGCTCAGGAGAGGTCCAGGGCAGTAGGTGGCAATGTCTGATTGAGCTTTAGACAGGTCGTTTTAAATTCTGTCATGTCTCTTAGCTGCGGCCCTCCTCTGCAGAGCGCTGGTCCGACTTGAGCTTGACAAACTCCTTGGCCACGTCGTCGTTGTTGCGTTGGGAGAGGATACGCAGGACGGTGAGGCCCGTCTCGTCCATGTGGATGCGTTTACCCAGCGGCAGCCAGCAGGCGACGCTGCCTTTGGAGGCCATGTCCTTCAGCTGCAGGACGGCCATGCCCACGGTGCGGTCCTCTCGCGCAAAGCAGTAGTCCTTCACACACACCTGCAGCTCGTAGCACTCAGGACCCACCTCGCTACTCAGGGTGCTGCAGTGGAGAGGAGAGAGAGAGTTACCAACTATCTGTTGATTAAAACAAAACAGCCAATCATTATCAGTATTATTACTCACAAGGTGAAGGTTTCATTGTATTTGGGAGCCCAACTGTTGTTCTTCGACTTGGTGGCATACTTCCTCTTCTTGTCGCTGAGGTGAGGGCCGATGATATAGACCTCCACAAATGGCCGGAATATTCCCTGCGTCTGCCACCTCAGGTCATTGGCAGCCACCACTGAGACAAGGACAGATGGAGGGAACGACAGTGGGAAGGTGTGGGTCAGAGACAGGGAGAGAGATCCATGTGGAGAAAATGTGGAGCGGTGATAAAAAGAGAGAGTGAACAGAAAATTCAGAACAAGAAAATACTGTCTCTCCCTCAGGTATCATATTCAGTTCCTTGTGAAAGGGAAGTAACTGTCCTTAAAGCCAGGAAAAGAATAAGTGAATTAATCTGCTCTCTCATCAGGAAACTATTCATAAAATATTTCTTTGCTTTGTTAAAGTCAGATTTAAACTGACTCATCCATAAGTTTGATGCTTGAACACTACTGAAAAAAATCTTCTTGCCTATGTGATTTTGGTTGTTTATTTTTTTGAAGAACTTTTTTCTTTTTCTCAATTCTACTTTTTGGCGAAGGGTACATTCAAAATAGCATATCTTGATGGTACAACCTGTTATCGTATGTCAAATAACGTGCTGTGTCACATTTCAAACGTGATATGATACGGTTGAAATGGAAAAAGGTCGTAAGTGGACCTTCAGTTGGGATTCTTTGATTGGGAGGTGAAAATAAAGAGGGGTTAGGGTCCTTTACCTTTTACTGTGACTTTGTGCTCTCCAGTGTTGGGGTGAGTGAAAATCTCCACATGGATGGACACCTCCCCCACGGCATCGTCCACCCCAGAGCCTGACGGGACACACAGACAGGAGAGTGAGGGGTGCGTTATTGCCTTTGAATGTGGAGACGTGGAGACGTCTTGGTGCTCCTATCACAGACCAAACACTCACACAAACCACTGTGCCCAAATTGTCCTCCTCAGGACTCTCCTGAAAAATCACAGACCAATTGGATTTCAATTGAACTGAACATTGAAAATGGATTTGACTATAACTTTTTGGATACAACACAGAATATTGACTGGGCAAACATTTCTTTGTGCTATTAACTAATCACTGTGTAACAGGAGGACTTAAAATAAGGCAAAGTGATCTGCTTGTGCATATGTTGTGGTCTGAAAGTGGACAATCAGACAGAGCTGCTATTAGTGGGCATATGTTTTTAATATAGGTAGTAACGCAGTTTAACTATAATACATTAACTGATGAAGCCTCTTGCGGCAAATCATCTCTTAACAACTCTACAACAACAGTCCAGTGGATAGTTTTGTACTGACCTGAAAAAACTGTATTCAATCCTTCAGTAAGGCATTCTAATCATACTCTTATGATTAGATGCTGTCTGAATAGCCATTGTACAGATTCAGCAATTGAAAGGTAATAATTTGGATCCAGTGAGGACAGTAATTTGTGCCCACTCATAGATGCAAGTTGTCTGTTCAGATGCAGGGTGGTTAGTAAGAGGCAGAAAAGAAGATAGGAGAGAAGCTGAAGAAGGTCAACTGACAGTGTGGTTCCCCCGACATAGATCAGGTCAGGACATGCTCAGATAGATCTAGATAGGTAGACACACCCATTCCTTGGTAAAGACTTTTACCCAAGCATGGCAAGAGGAGGGACAAGAAAGGGGAAGGAGCTGATGGAGAGAGAAGCAGCTCAGCCTCTCAGATCTGTCGGTGAAGGACGGCACTACTTATACCCAACTCTCTCAATAAAGCTGTACTGTGGGAAGAGTGTCTGGAGGACTCAAATTCAAGTTCCATATTTTTCAAATATGTTTTTCTTTATTTGAGTAATATTGTCATTATGTTTCTCCACAGTGTAATTTTACTATTGCTGTTTCTATCTATCCTATACTGTACATAGGACATTATGGCATGAGTTGGTCCACCCCTATCCTAGATAATTAGACCTGAGTCCAAGTTCAGGTCTTGGGTCCTTTGGCTCCATACAGTACTTCTAGCTGTAAGACTATTTTAGGGCAAAGAAGACAGTGATGGCTTCACTCAGCCTCCAACTCTTTTGTCTGGGAGGGAGATGGTGGTCAAATCTTTCCTCAGTGTCTCTGTGTGTGGTTTTGTGCTGCATGTGAAAAATTGGTTGAGATCCACATACATCTCCAGAAGGATATGGTGACAGATGGACATTCATTTTCAATGTTTTAATTAGTGTCTTCACTTTGTCAACGGTATCTTTGTGGTGACGACAAGCAGCCTGTGTGTGTGTGTGTGTGTGTGTGTGTTTTAAACCAGCCGCCCACTAAACAAGGTGTCTGTGGGAGTTAGACGGCAGAGTGTTCCTGGCATGCAGCTCTCTGCATCTCTCCAGGGAGCAGTATGGGATTGTTGGTCTCGCTGCCAACAGGACCAAAGAGAGCAGCAGTCGTCCATCTGGCCTTGTCTACTCTATGGAGAACGTCCATAAAAGATGGGAAAGAACTGTGCTGGCTGGGAGGCAGGGAGATGTTACCAAGAAAACACAGACTTTTCTTCTTTAATAAACACTGTAATCAGAAGTGCAAATATTTCTACCATATCGCAAATTTTCACCAGAATAGACATTAAATCCCAAACTTGTACTGTGATCGCGTCAAAACATCGCCCAAGTTTACTGCATATTCACAAATGACCTTTGCTTACTTCTATTACAAATAATGCAGCTCATAGACTGCAGTATGTAAGGATGACAGTCGTCACTGATCAGCAGCAGTCGAGCTCATAAGAATAAATTCCACTCAGCCTTGATCAGTCATCTTGCTCTAATCATCTCCTGGCATGAAAAAAAACTGTCAAGTGAAAGCTGCTTGGCAGGAAGTTAATTTGCACCCTTGTTACAGTCAAGGACATCCAGCAGCTGGCATGAAAGCTGAAGACACGCTACTTTGTTTTCTATATATACCTTCACTATGGAAGCAAAGAAAGACCGTGATAATTAGAATTTCATAAGCAACTGAATACATAACTTTCAGAAGTCAAAAGTTTCAAGTTTTGCTATCAAAAACTTGACTTAAAGATTATTTTACACAAATTCAGATAGAAAATCCAAGTCTAAAAAAAAAAGAGTGTCAAGATGCTTAAAATAATAATGTTCGAGTCTTAAAAGTCAAGTCAAGAAAGTCAAGTAGCGTCTTTTGAATTGGTGAAATTCAGACACATAAAATCAAGATTAAAAAATTCAAATTTAAACATTCAGGGATTATCAATGATAAGCAATTGAGTCTCAATTTAATTAATCACACTTCCTTACAATCAGGTTACGTTCTGTCAAGTCATGTGATATGCTCAGATATGCGAGTGAAATGACCTAATAGAAATTTCAGACGGGGCAATTAAGACCACACAAATTCAGACAGATGGTTTTCAAAGTAAAAAATGAATGTTGTCAATTCAGTGGTTTTATGTTGTACTGTTGTCCTTTAAGAGGACTGTCAGTGTGCTGGAGCTTGTGCAGCATCAAATGAAGTCATCCTGTGTGAGTGTTAGTAAGCAGGCGTCAAACCTTTTGATACTAATCTAAAATGACAGAAATCAGACCACCTGACCTGAAGGACTTTCTCTGATTGGCTCAATCTGTAGGGGAAGAGAGTTGAGCATCCTTTGTCGTCACTGCTGTAGAGCGGGCTGCACCGCATGTGGGAGCTGTGTGTGTGTGTGTGTGTGTGTGTGTGTGTTTGAACGTGTTTGTCTCCGTCTGTGTTTGTGTGTGATGATGATCGAGCAGGCGAGGACAGGGAGCCCTCCCAGACAAAAACTGAGCCAACAGCCATCATTAGTCTATCCTTATCCTAGTCCTCTTCATCAGCGTCTTTCACTTCAAACAGATTGGCCAGGGGTGGTAACGTGGGGGTTAAGGATTTCCTCTCTGTTTTCCTCGCTGGAGACGGACAATACACAGTGCTTCCGCTTCAACAACCTTAAGGACAGTTTCACTCAGTCACATTGGCTCTGCTCAGTCACTCGCTCTTCCGCTTGTCCACGTGTACACACGCACGCACACACACGCACACACACACACACACACACACACACACACACACACACACACACACACACACGCACACGCGGCCCTTGGGCCTCTCTGGGTGACATCATGCTGGATAAGGATTGCTCCACACTTCAATGCATTTCTACTCTTTTTGTCTGATGTCAGCACATCATGCTTTAGTGTCTGCTCATACATACAGTCCATGGCGTATGTATTCAGTGCAGTTCCGTACATACAGACATCAGTGTGTACATTACATGCATGAATGCATAAAGTCTATGTTTGTATTGTTGCGGTGGGCATGTACAATATGTTTGTTCAGAGACAAAGATGTTCAATCTGTGCATTGCATTTGTCTGTTGGGATGAGTTTGAGCAGGCAGGGGAGTTACGGGATGCACATGGGGTGGGGTGGAAGGTGGAGGGAGTTGGGCTTTGTTCTGGAGGCTTTGGTAGTCCTGAATGTCTCAGACCCCGAGCCTGAGTGCCACATACCCTTGTCTGGGTAAACATCCTCACTAGTGGTGAACCTCACCCCCTTCCCGCCGAACACTGGCCCACAGATGGGGCAGAAGGAGGGAGTAGACAGAGAAAGGAGAAACACGTAGAAATGTGAGGACTGCAGAGGTTGAATTTAAGAATAACAGAGTAGAAAAACAAACCAACATTTACAAGTCTTGTCCCTAAAGATGGGAGAAATCCTGATAGATACGTCGGTATTAATTCTTCTGATCTGCTGTGCAATACTGCAACATGCAAAGCTCACACAGATCTACTGCTGTAAAACGGACTTAGATATTGGCATTTTGCCAATTAAATTTTGAACGTCCTCCGCTCAAATGGCATTTCTACCAGCGGTGCTCAGGGATAGCACGTCAGCATCAGCGTTTCCACAAAGAGGATGGCTGTTATGTAGCCATCGGATGGTAGGATGGAGGCTGAGCAATAGAATCAAAGAGCGAGAAAAAAGAGGGGGCGGCTATTTATTTTTTCATTGCAAATAGCTGTCAGATCATGTAAAGAATAATCTCTGTGTTTCCTGAGGCTGGCTACCAGGAGACTCAACTTTATGCTCTACAAAGCAGCATTTGGGAAACCCTAATATCAAGAGAGGAGTGGGAGACACTGAACAGAGTGGCTTCTCTGAGAGAGAACAGCAGACTTACGTAACATTAGACATTCATTTCACACTTGGAAAAAGAAAGATCCTGAAAATAAAAAGAATCACAAGTCTCCCAAAGATAGAGAAAGGGAAGAGTGTCACAGAGAGTAAGGACCGTTAGGTTACCTTGTGCGTTCTGTGACTGGACAAAGGTCTTAATGAGTTTGTCTGTTGCCTGTGTGTAGAGCGACAGGGCGTAGTGGAGAGACAGGAGGTCAGGACTCTTCTCCAGGAACGTCTTCTTCAGACCCACACCACCAGCATGGAAATATTGCTAACACACACACAAAGACAGGCGGACAAAGTAGAAGACAGCTGTTAACTTACTTCCTGCTGCAAAATATTACTGAAGAAGAGGCACTTTCTTTGTTCTTATAAGAAAAAAAGGGATTTTAAAATGTTTACACAACAATCCAGAGCTGCAATGATTGGTCCATTAATCAATGAGTTGATTACTCTATTAGTCGATTGACAGAAAATTATTTATAAACTATTTTGATAATAAATGAATCCTTCTTTTTCAAGCAAAAATGTTAACGTTTCTCTAAGCTCAAAAATGCTTTTCTCTGTCTAAAAGTATAATAAATGAATTGTTCTTGGGTTTTGTACTGTTGAAAATTGTAATGGGCATTTTTCACTGTACTCTCATGTTGTATAGAACAAATGATTCATTTTTTTTTTTTTTTTAATTTGCGAATACTTTGCAAACTTAGCTACAAGTGATGATGGTTTCTGTCGCTGTACGAGTTAAGCTCTACCCACCTGAATCTGCTCCGTGGTTGCTTGTGTTATCTTGTAAAAGAGATGCTTTTTGATTGAAATGTCCGTTTTAAATACGTCTTATTTTCCCTTTCTTAACCCATCTCAAAGGTACAGGAAACTCAAAATCCTGAATTTGCAGCTTAATAGGTGTTAATTATAGAACTTGCAAAGTGACTGTTACTTGCTCCTATGGTTTTTCTTTACCTACTTTTTATTTTTTTTAATGTTTACTTCCTGGTTCAATCTCTGAATTTTAAGCCTGTCTAGTAATCTTTTAACCGGGAATAACAGGTCCAAAGAGGGAGCATTCTCTCACCTGAGCATATATGGTTTCCATGGTCATCATTCATTTTATTTTCATCTAATTTTAACGCACATAGTGTCAACACAGGGATTTGTTATTATTTAAATGTGTTTTGTTACTTAAAATGCTTTGCCTAGTACATCACGTGCTCCTACATATAGATGTGGAAGAAACATGATTCTAAATTAAGTTTTCTATAACTTAAACAAATAAAACACAAAGCTGTAGAGCCGCAAAAAGAAAGCTCAAAGTCTTAAAGGTTGGGCTATTACACAACACGTCCTTCACGATCCATCACATCGAGAGTTTGACTTGACAAAACCAAAGCACATACTGTAATTTACTGTCATTTCCATGAGTCATACCTGAGTCTTCATTGTCAAACATTTAAGGTGGCCACTAACAGTGAAAGTCTGCACATACTGTATAGCAGAGTGTTTCTACCTTGATGGTGTCCAGGGCCAGCTCTATCACAGCGCACTGCTTAGGTGTAAGCGCTTTGGCCTCCTCACGAACCATGTGCTCCTGAAGATGACAACAATAGAAGCAAAGACCAAAATCATTCGTATGTCCTTCCATATGCCCTCCCTTATATTTGCTAGTCAATTAGAGTCTTAATCTGAAGCACTGATGCCAGGCTCAGAGCATAATGGTGTAAAAACATTTTGTACCTTCAGCTTGGACAGCTGTCCCAGCTCCTTGGCAGCGTTAAAGATGAGCTGAGTGCCCTGGAAGAGACAGAAAGATGGATAGAAGAAAGGTAGACACGAGAGAAGTATTGTTATTATCACCACAATGCAGGACAGCAGTAAACGGCTTAGTGTCACACAGAGGACAGCGACGTTTCTGACACACACATTCATGAACAGTCACTCTGAGCCGCTATACAATTGTCAAGATACTTTTTCCTTCAAGTGCTGTTATCACACTTATCTGTATTTTATTCCAAAACATTACATTCCACTGCACAACACACACACACACACACACACACACACACACACACACACACACCAGTACGAAGAGAAGGGAAAGTGGCTCAGCTCGTAGTGAGGAAAAGAAAGAAGACACACTCGTGCACTCATGAACACACAAATGCAAGTACACACACACACACACACACACACACACACACACACACACACACACACACACACACACACACACACACACACACACACACACACACACACACACACACACACACACACACACACGTTGCACTGTGGTGTATGCAGGTATTTACTGGATGTCCAGCCTAATGCAATACTCTGGTAAGATAATATATCACTAAGTGCTGCTGACTGCACCTTCAAATCCTATCCTTGGTTCCAGCCTTAGGTATGAAATAAGCTTTTATATTTGCCTTCTGAGAATAGAACCTATTGAAGTTTAAATAATCTTACAAACATCATTACAGTAATATGAGAAAATGAAACAAAACCTAACATTCATTATATAAGAAAAATGTAATTAGTATTTACTATTGAAACTGTGATGCATCTAGTTATTTAAACTGTTTACTTTAGATTCAGTCAGGCAAGCGAAGACGATGTTAAACTGACAGAAAATAAGGTAGATAGTTGTAGCTCTTGTTGCAGGGGCTGCTGTGATGAAAACTACTTTATGCCAACTGTTCTCACCCTATGAGCACACTTTTGCAGATAAAATGCACCACAAGTCACAGGTCAAAGTGCCAACCATCACTTACTTACTACTGACTTTGCCTTATGAGGCTCATGAAGCTCAGCCGCTGTCTGTGTTGCATTGCAGAAATGAACAAAACAGCGCATTGTATTTGAAATCCAAGTAAAATTAAGTGCCGATTAAACTCTTTGACTTACGATTTGTGGTGCGTTTGAGCCGCAAATGTCTACAAGTAGATTAGAGTGTATGACCTGCGGTGAGGCTGGGAGTGCAGGCAGCTACTGCTACAGTATTTCTCACAGCATATAAACAGCACTATAAAGGAATGTTGTGTAAAAAACAATAGTGAAAAATCTATATTTCCACTGCTTTATTTGACTGGCGAGCTGAGGGAGGGACACGGAGACACGGAGAGAAGACATTGAGAGACAAGACATATTGATCTAAAGGGGTTTAGTCCTTACATCACTGTGAGAAGCATTCTTCAGCCTCCCCTGGAAAGAGAGCATGTGGTTAATACTTCAAGCAGTGGCCAGTCCCTGCAGTCTGACTTCACTCTCATTGGCTATATGAGAATATGCAATCAAAAGTGCATATGTTGCTTTGCAAAATGTGAAATGAAATTTGAGGATATTCGTCACTGCCAGAGACCTCCCTTCAGTTAGCTAATTAGCTTGACCTCCAAAGCAACAACATCAGATGATTTTGTGCCTAACCACAAAACAAAGAAAACATGGTTTAACAAATTGCTGGTTGGCAGAGCATGAACAGCATACATGTTGACAGGAGTACATGGATGCTGACAACATATACTTAGTAATTGTCAATTTAACATTTCTGTTTGTTTACTGATTAAAAAAACAAGGTATACCATGTTAATTAGTGAGCTTTAGAGGTGCTGGTTGGTGGATTTTTGAACTGGAGAAGCTAGGCTAGGTGTTTGCCAGTCTTTAAGCTAAGCTAAATTAAGCTAATTGACTCTGGCTCTCGCTCCATACTTAACACAGATATGAGAGTGGAATCAATCTTCTTATCTGACTCTTGACAAGAAAGACAGTACGTTTATTTTAATAAAAAAGTCAAACTATTCCTTTAAAAGAAGATAAGATAAAACTCATACATAAAAGCTTGTTGTGATATCTTGGACAGAAGGTCAGAATTTATTCATGTGACTGTTGCACTCACTGGTTAAAACTAACTAAATTGACTCAATGTCTGTAGTTAAGTACAATTTTGATGTGCCTTATGATCATTAATGAAATTAGTTGTGTTGCATATACAGTATATTGGATTGAACTACCCAACAGTATATTAAACAGTTAAAACATTCACAGGTGCATTCTTCTGCCTAATATGTACTTTTACTTTTGACACTTTAAGCACATTTTACTGATAATACTTATGTACTTTTACTTGAGCAACATTTTCAGAACAAGAATTTTACTGGTAATGGATTATTTCACAGTGTAGTGTTGCTTTTTTTACTTTTAACTTTACTAGTAAAAGGAACTGAATGCTTCCTCCACCATTGGTTACACTTGACGATAAACAAGCGCCACAGATCATGTGGACGGAGAAACGCACGTCAATTCTGTTCATTAGAAAAGCCATCACTTCCTGTGTGGCACTACATTTTCTTGCCTGTGTACTATCATCAAGTATACCACAGAATAGACAATTCTAAAAGGTTTTATTTCAAACTAGATGCTTCGTTATATCCTGCAAAAGTCAGTTCCAACACTGGTAAAAAACCATCACATACAGTAGAGCTTTAAGACATTAAGAGTAGGTTTTGCATAGTACGATGAATGCACCTTTTTTGACCAACATCAACTCGAACCAACGTCTTGTAAGAAAAGCCATTCTGTGCATCAGAATCAGTGACATAATACCAGCATTACAATTGTCATAGTAACAACAGAACATGAAATCAAACCACAACAGACCAACATGACAGGTCTGCAGAGACATACAGTACAGTGTTGTACAGTATACTGAGAGAAGACTGCAGTGTTGAAATAGATCAGACGCAAGCAACAAACCCACAGTGGGCGGTGGAGGGGGGGGACACAGTTCAAACAGGTGGGAAAGGTGGGGACAGTGGGGCAAAGGCTTAGAAGGAGGGAAAGGGGCTGGGGGTGGGGCAGGACACCAGATACCAAGCCATCGATAGATCAGAATCACCCCACCAGAGTCCCAGTAAAAGGATACAATGCATGAGAAGATACAAGGCAACACTAGGCGCAAGAGAGGAGTACCACTTCCTGTTTGAGGAAAGTGTTCAGGAAGAAAAGACAGCAAAAGAGGGGGGGGGGGAGGGCATTGATTGGTGGAGATTGTTGAAGGGGGTGTGGGACCTATATCAGAACCAGTCAGGAATGCACCATGCTTCTGTCTACTCAAAAGAGAGACAGTGTTGGAGGAGAGAAGAGAAGAAGAAGAAGAAGAAGAAGAAGAAGAAGAAGAAGAAGAAGAAGAAATAGAGGAAGGAGAGAAGAAGCAGAAAAATGAGAATAAAAGAGAAGAGAAAAGGAAGTAGAATAAAAAGAAGGAGAAGAAGAAGATGAGGAGGACAAAAGAAGAAGGAGCAATAAAAAGAAGAAAAAGGAGAAGAAGAAGAGACAGAAAGGGACAGATCTGAGAGGCTGTGAGAAGGGAGAGGGTGTGATGTGGGGTAAAAACAGGGGAAGATCGCAGCCACATATAGCAGAGAACCAACCACCGTGGACGGACAGACAGACACACACGCAGGAGTGCTGTACTTACAATCATCTGTGGAGGGAGAGCGGTGGGAGCGGGATGTAATAGTAATCACAACAACAACAACAACAACAACAACAACAACAACAACCAGAGAGAAGGGTCAGTCAAGCTGCAAAGAGCCCCACATCAATTAAAAAAACACAAGTTTGGGCCTCAGGGCTGGAGGGACGTGGACCAATTGGTACCTGTCTAAAGCCTGGACTAAGTACAAGTAGAGCAGTAAGAGGGGTCGGCTAATAAGTAACTTTACTCCTACAATTATTTTTTAGAATAGAGGAAATAAGAGTTTTAGCTTTTAACAGCACTTCAACTTCAACTGAAAAAAATGCTTTGCTAGAGATGGTCATGTGGCATTTGCACATATTCAGGAATAACTATCTTCTCCTGTTGTTGTCCCTCTCTCTTTTTCCTAATCGGATAAACTCAATTGGACAGGGACTAACTGCAGACCTACAGTATGAGGCTGAACCAGTTGTGTTGATAACTGGCTAGCACTGTACATGGTTACCAGAGATTCATTATTACCTTATTAGTAGTGATATGAGGCTCTTTAGTTAATAACCAAAACACAAATAAGAACACATATATCCAAAACAAAAGAAAACAAGAGGCTGCTTTCCAAAATGATGTTTTGATGATCGTTTTTGAAAGTGGGCCAGATCCTTTGGGCAAATATTTTCTGCCACTCTGTTATGAGTTACTCATAAATCAGAAATCTCTCCAGATAGTTGGCTGACATACTGGAGAGCAGCCATGAGCTGGTGTTAGAATGATATGGTGCACTCCTTTTGTCTTTCAGCTTTAACAAAAAAAGGGGTTTCAACTTGATTGTTTGGACGAATGAAGGCACTGGGGGCGATGCTAAATATAATGTGTGGATAGGATGCCATGTAGATAGCTTGATCCTTTGTTTATAAGAGGGCCATCTTGAATCACAACACACACACACACAAAATGTCTGCCTTTGTAATCCATTTCCTTATTCTCCACCTCCTCCTTTTTCTTTTGATGCTGCCTTGGCAGTTGGAGCTGTGTGCAAGTTTGTATTTGTGCATGCGTGTATGTGTGTGTTACAGGATTTGTTCATCATTTTTCTTCTGTCTACCTTATTGCTGCGGTCATCATCAGATCAAATATTCGTATCTCTTCGTAGCAGCATCCATGCTTACTTAAAATAATTAGTAAGCTTTCTGGAAAACAGATCCTAGTGATGTGTATGTGTGTGTGTATATGTGCATCTTTATCCACACTAAAAATGTTAAATCACTTCTTGCATGTAGCGCAGGCAGAGCCAACAATGAGTGTAGCTTAGCATCATTATTGTGTGTATTTGTACGACTGTATGCCTCTGTATGTGTATCTGTACGACTGTGCGCTCTCACCGTTTGGTCTGTGAGTGGCGGCAGAACGATGGTCTTCTCCATGGTGTTCATCACCAGCTTCCACAGCTCCTTCAGCACACGTTTCAGCACAGTCTTCTCACAGATCTTAGCAAACAAAGTCAGGCTGGCAGGAGGGGGGAGACAGGAAGGAGTGATGAATAAAAATCAGCTTAAGAAGGCAAATTACCACCTTGCAGTTGTATGCCTCTGCCCACCAGTCAGGTTGCATGTTGTATGTTGCATGATGTTGTTTACATTCGTGTCTGTCCAGACTCCAGTAAAGACTTTGAAGGAGTTTAATAAAAGATATTAAGTGTATTTTTTTGCGAGTGGAAGTTATTGCTATATTAACATGTATGATTCCAGTGAATCATTTCCATTGTGAAACATGCTTTCACTTAGAGACTATTTTACAGAGAAGTACAGAGGACTAATAGAGAGCTGCGTCACACTGACAATCACCTGAAGCTCAATATCAGTAAAACCAATGAGCTTGTGGTGAATTACCAGAGGGAACAGGAGCTCCCTCATCCAGGAAGGGGAAGTAAAGAGGGTGGGCTCATTCAAGTAACTGGGTCCAATTTGCCCAATATTGGGAATTGTTCCTCATTTCAATTGAGGGTCTAAGGATAGAGGTTGTTGTTTGCTGCTTTGCTGTATGACCATTAGTGTGGAAGTTCATTGAGAACACATCTTTGATTCCAAGTGGACGTTCTGCTCACCTAGAGTCAGGCCAACTAATAGACTTGGGTAAAGAACTACATTTACTCTAAAGTAAATGGGTAAAGAACTAACATTTTCTTAGTCTTTCTTATGTCTGGATGAACAGTTTGAGTTATAATATTAGCTTGACACAATCCAATACATGACTATGGAATCAAGTAGAAATTCCTCTCAAAAGTAGGTAACTTACATAAAAATATGAAACACTTGTGTGTGTGTGTGTGTGTGTGTGTGTGTGTGTGTGTGTGTGTGTGTGTGTGTGTGTGTGTGTGTGTGTGTGTGGATTGCTGGTATAACTCCTCCTGAGCTGCAACTTAACATCACTTGATGATGATGATCACGTTGATGTGAACTATGCTAACCATTCAACATACCTTCAAATTGCACTCAGAGAGAAAATAAATATCTATGAGTAAGTAAGGAGGTAAAAATAATAAAATGCTCCCAAAGGCAAACTATCCCTTTTAGACTCCTCTAAAATGTCAGACCATCTCACTTGCTGTCAAGGAACTCCATGATGGGCTGCAGGACGTTGTCAGCATCCTGGGCCACGCTGCTGGCATTTCCCACATTTGAGGTTCCCTTCACCTGAGCCAAGATGTCTCCCATCTGCTTCACATTCTCCTCTATGTGAGGCTGGAAACTACAGAGGAAAAGTAGAAAAGGCTTTTAACAAAGTCTGTCGGTCGGTCTGTCTGTCTAAATATACATTATACTATATATTATATTATACAATACACATTAATGTCACACTCATGTTTGAATGACTTTTTGTGTGAGTGTGTGTCTACCTGACAGAAAAGACCCTGCTGAGATCATCCATGACATTGTTTAGCTTCACCTGCAGGTCTTTCAGGATATCACTGGCCTCCACGCACAACTAAAGTACGTAAATGGAAACACACACACACACACACACACACACACACAGAGCTGGATGGAGTCTTAGGGCAGGTGGGTTAATAATGACAATAATGGACACATTGGAATTAAGAAGACTGTATGAACTAGGCAACTGTGATCAAATACTAACATACGCACACAAAACTAAGCTGGTGAAGAATACCGGTTGAAACTCGGGAGAGGACAAAAAAAAGAGAATCACTCACATCTTTTCCCCCCATGGCTTCAAACATCTTCTCCAGCTGAACTCGTAGCTGTTGGATGTTGTTGATCAGGATGCAGGGCTGAGGACAGAAAGACAAATGGATCAGCCTTCTTGTTGGTAAATAGAAAACAACAGTGTTAAACTTTTCTTTTTTTTTATTGACCCAGTTAAGGTTGAGTTAAGTCTTTGACCACTCACCACTTTCTCCATGGTGACATAGTTTGCAAAGAGCTTTGAGATGATATCAGCATAGGACAGAAGCACATTGCTGATGGTCTGGAGAGGGAAACAAACAAGAGCAACAAGTCATCAATCATCAGGCTGTACTGAAAACTACATTTAAAGACCCCTTTGTTGTACGCTAATTTTGTAAGGTATGATTTGACTGCAAATTGAACTGAATCTACCTTCGCAAATCGCTTCATGTAGTGTCCTACAATCTGCGGATCTGGACACTCAAGCTTCCTGATGATCTCAAAGCTCTGGTTGAGCTGGGAAAACACATCCACCACCGAACAGGAGAACAGAGCATGTTCTGATGTGACCTGGAACTGTAGGGCAGGAAAGGTGTGCGAGAAAATAAAAAATCGGGAAGAAAATAATGGGGAAGAGGCGTAAGTGATTAGGGATGAGTAGGTGTAGCAGGTGAGAAGCGTGGATTCGAAAGAAGGCTAGCAAGATGTGTCCTCTGGACACATTAGACCTTAGATACGGACCACTAGAGGCCATTTTAAACTGAACCTTTGATATCTTTGCCCACATGTACTTCACCTCAGACCCTGTGGTGCCGAACCAGCCATACAGCCAGTTAGACAACCATCTGGTGACAGGTGGGGGCTCCTGTCTGTCTCCTTGTAATTGGCTGCTGGTCCCTAATTGGCTATAGGTGAGTGTGTAGGTGCTCTTCTGGGGAGTCTGGGTAATGAGGTGAGGACCGCTTTCCTGCAGTCAAAACTCTGGAATAAGGCCATTAATTCACAAAATCTTGCTGTCACAGACTTCCCTAAGTAAATGCACATCTCAAACACACTTCTTTAAACTTCCAAAGAGTACTTTGACTGAAACATTCTCTTAGCCCAAACACACTTTCTGCTTTGAGTCCACGTGTGTGCTGCTGTGTCCATGCCTTTCTTTTTTCCTTTGCAGAATGCAGAAGAGGCACGGGGGAAGTGTGGGAGGTAGTGGTGTGTGATACTGAAAAATTTGGTATCAATCCGATACCAAGTAAATACATGGCCAGTATTGCCAATACTGATACGATACCGATACTTT
Organism: Sander lucioperca; assembly: GCF_008315115.2. NCBI lineage: Eukaryota > Metazoa > Chordata > Actinopteri > Perciformes > Percidae > Sander > Sander lucioperca. Next base: position 37,656,483 of record NC_050183.1, on the reverse strand, counting down.
TTAATAATTAAGGTTGATTCATCATCAAATTGCTAAATCTGAATGAATTTTAATGACCCTTAAGTGGTTTTGTGATTTTTACTTTGGATTATTAATAAGTTAAACCCAGGACAGGATTGTCATATGCTTTGTGTACTTGTTTGTATATTTGTTGTGTTCCCACTGTATCTTACAGCCTTTTTACAAATTAAACAGCTTGCCATTGTTTCATTTCTGGCCAGAAAATCTAGCCACACGGCTTTATTAAAATTATCGATATTTGGATTGATCCGGGGAGGGAGGATAATAATAATACTTTGGCTAATAACTTTTGAGTGTGACAGAGAAAGTACGAAGGATGGATTACAGTAATTCTGCCTGAACAACAGCGCTTTCAGAGGAGTGAAGTGGAAATGAGGGGAAAGAAGAGCTGAAAACCTTTACCCCATCTTTTTTGTCTCTCTCCAAAGCACCGTGCAAAAAGTCCCGAGACACTTCCTCATTTTCGTCCAGCCACTGAATAACAAATGGCTCAAACCACCTATGGAGAGCAGAACATATTATTAATACATATCTAAAAACTTCTTCTTCTACTTCTCTTCTTTCTAAATGTCTATTGTTATTTTTTTTCACTTTCTGTTTTCAGTATAGGTCGATGAGTTGCTACTCACGCAGGATATTCAGGCACTCTGCTCTTGAAGAAGGGCAGGTCTTTGCAGTACTCATTGTACAGCCACTTGACTTTGAAGTGCAGGTTCATGTAATCTGCACTCTTGCACAAGCGATTTTTTTCATGTTCTGAGAGAAAGAATAAAGTGGACAAATGCAGGTTGAGTAAGAAACACATTTCTCTCCTGGCGTTTAAGCTATGTCTACCTCCAATTTCCACAGATCTATAATTGTGCATACAGAGACATTGACCCACAGTTAGCGGCTACATTTATCTAATGAGTCTTCGGTGTTTTGACAAGGCTTGGTCAGTTCACAAGCTCAGTATATCATTGACTTGCACTCACCCTCCATTGCATACTTCATATCCTGAGCAAACAGGTTCCACATCACTTCAGCACTAATTTTACCCACATTGAGCTCCTGGGGAAATCTTGATGGAGGAGAGAAGGAGAAAGGCTTACTCTATATGCACTTAGAGAGAGAGAAGGTATTTGAAACTGAGCGAGCAGATAAGAGGCTAAGAGAAACTGTGCAGAAGAGATGGAGAAGGAAATGTGACCACATTTGAAAGGTTCTGGGAGTAGAGAATGCGTAAAGGAGGAGTATAGAGACTCACTGGTTTAGGCAGGGGGTATAGGAGTTCTTGTCCTCCTCGATAATGGAGACGATAAGTGTAATGAGTTTGGACCAGAAATCCAGATTCTTGATGCTGGGTCCCTGCTCCTCCGGAGGCACAGCCCCCTGTTTGGCCTGGAAAAGCAGTGACACAATTAGAGTCACGATCTTGCCTGCTGGTCACTTTGTTGAGTGTATGATGGGAAGATCAGCACCTTTGGCAACAACTGCCAACCTGTAATCTGCAGATTATTGTATTCTGCTCAATCACTTGAGCCAAATCAAGTCAGTTTTTTTAACAATTTCCTCATCATCATGCAACAAACTTTAGAACATACTGCACACACCAAACCTCTACTCACATGTTGGATAAAATACCCAAAGGGCCAATCTTCCAAAGGTCAGTGTAGATATTTAATTGTGTGACCATTTAGTACTCTTATGTGAATTTTACTTATGGTACTTTTTTATTGTCTGAGACTTTTTGTGGGGAAATCTTGAATGTGTTGTTAATTAAACAACTCATACATATTCAACATTTGCTGCTCAAACAGCTTCAAACAGACTCAGAATGTTAACTGTTTGGACGACTTCTTTGAAACAGCTGAAGATGTGCTAGAAGAAAAGGAAAGAAAAGCTGAGTACTGCAGGGGTTGAAGAGTGAAGAATGAGCTTGCAGAGCTTATACAACAAAATATAGCAACGTCCCTCAGGATGAAATGTTTTCTTCAAAGGGAAAATGCTTATTTGAAATTCATGAGGGAGTCTGAATGGAGTTGCTGCTGTAATGAGGACTCAAAGCACGTTTTAGAAATTCCTGTTGAAATCTGAGTGACGGATGGGAGAGCCTGGCCTACCCAGACTGAGAGGATGATGGGGACTCACCACACACACACACGCACACACACGCACACGCACACACACACACACACACACACACACACACTGAGCAAAATACAGAAATCAAGCAAAGGGGGTACAATAATAACATTAAAACAAAACTGGTGGTCAAGTTTAAAATAAATAGTTAGTCCAACTATATCAGTAAGCTTTGAGTTAGGCAGTGATTTATCCTGCTTGCTTCTTCTGAGAGAGTGAACCAAATTACAGCCAAGGAAAAAGAAAAGTACATCAATCATTAGACATCTACGACAAAAAAAGAAAAGTAAACCTTAATGCTTTTTAGCACTGAACAGACTATACACAGCGACAGATTATCAGGGCACCGTGAGCAACCAGAAACTCAGAAAAACATCAACTAAATACTGGTTGAGTGATCACATCCTGGCCACTGACACTGGTGGAGACAGAGCAACACATCCTGCTACAGTGTAGGCTACACCGTATGAAGAGATGACAATTTGACCACAATTTAATTCAGTATTTGCTAGACAAAACCAGTGGAACAACACATGAAGACTTTCATTGAAAGTCTATGGAGCAAGGAGCAAAACCATTTGTTATCTCTGAATTTTTTTACACAACTATTATACTTACATGGCCTTTGGCAATACTGTACTTTATTACGGTCATGCCAATAAAGCAAACAGAAATTTGAACATTGTAAATGACAGAAAGGGAGAGACATTAACCTCACACCTACAAAGATATTCAATAAATTGCTGTTTCTTACCGGGTCTGTCTGATATTCGCGGCTGTACAGCTCATGACAGTTATTGAAGATGTACTCGTAGGTGGAGTTGAGACAGGCTTTGACACAATCCTTCACTACCTGACTGGCTCTGGGTGGAGACTGAAGCTCTTGGACCTGAACACACACACACACACACACACACACACACACACACAACACAACACACACACACACACACACACACACACACACACACACACACACAGTTAAAATAGGCAAGTACACTGAAATTAATTCATCAAATTATGTATATAATATATTTTAGAATTGTCTTCATGTTTGTCTTGATTGCAAAGACAATATTTTGAACACCAAATATATACAATATAATCTAATGATATATTGAATTCTGCTTTTTAAATCAGAGCAAGGAGGAAATTGGGGATGAAGTTCATTATATCCTATATGGGAAACACATTGAGCAACATGGAAGTCTGATGGGTAGGTGCAGCGCTTAAAATACAGAAGAAAATCAAAAAGGCTTTGACAGATGAAGACAAAGGGACGGTACCTTCATTCTGAAGAAGGTGATACTGGTGAGGAGGTCCACTGTGGACTTGAGGTCCTGCAGCCTCTCAGGACTGCTGGCAGGGAAGTTGTTCTGGAGTCAGACGAAAAAGAAAAAAAAAATACAGTGAGGCACAACACATGACATCACATCCATCCTCGTCCACTGTGTTTGTGTGGCACGATCCAGCATAGGCAACACTTGTTACTGTGTGGGTGTGCGGTGTTTCCTGAATGTGTCTGTGCATGTTTCAGAGTAGCTGTCAGTCTAATTAACACATCCGCCTGCTTTGTTTCGCCTGCTTTGTTTCACTGTTTCTCACAAAGGGAAAGAAAGCTACAGAATAGAAAAAAAGGGGAGGTGGGTTGATGTTCTATCATGCAGTTTGACTGTCCAGCCACAATTAGTTGTCATCTACTATAAACTTTGTGTGAAAAGTAAAACGGAGTGCAATCTTACGCGGTACATAGACAGGTCAATCCTCAGAGAGTTGTGAAGCTGGTCTAGAAGCTTGACAAATCGCTCTTTCTGTGGAAATTACAACACAGATTTTAATATTTAAAAAAATAAGCAGACACACCACACTGCTTTACACATTAAGGCCCAGCCAACCAGTACCAGGATAACACATACACATATAGTAAAAAGGAAATTATGAATTCAAAACAAAACAAAAACTTTTACTTGTTTGCAAAGCAAAGACACAATTCAGTTTTTTACTTTTTTAAAGGAAATTATGATGTTGCGGTTTTTCCTTAGCCTTATGGTTGCATTTATTGATATTGCTAAATGTTTCTGCAGTGACTCACCCCAAAGTTAGAAGCAGCAAAGCGGTCAGAGGCAGAGACATTGTTCGTTGCCTGGGTAGTGTGAGCGTAGTAGGCATTGATGTTTGCCAGCAGGGTACTCATCACTGCAGGCACACCTGGGCACATGTACTTAGATGACAGGCAGGCAAAGTGACTGCAAAAGAGGGACAGACGTATGAGCAAATACAGAATACTTTACACAGAGCTTGATGCATGAAAACAACCAGCAATGCACACAAACACACACACATACATATATATATATATATATATATATATATATATATATATATATATATATATATATATATATGCTTTCAGACGGTAACATACGTCATGGCCTGGTATATGGACTCCACTCCATAACGCATGGCAAACTCATCAACAATCTCCTGGGGAGTCTCCTCAAAGTAGACCTTCCATGCATCATCCCCTTTGGCATCGGGGATCTTCACCACACCGTTGTTCTGGATATCTGTTACATAGTGGAAGAGGTTCTACGCACAGTAAAATAGGAGAGCGTTAGAGAGTGAATGGAAGGAGGTATATAGAAAAAAAAAATAAGCAGAGAGAGTGAAAGAAAGTCAGTACAGAAGAGGCAAAGAAATAAACAAAAAGAGAAATGGCAAAAATAGAGACTACAGGTTCAAAAAAGAGCGATTGAGAAGTGTCAAATGGCTATAAAGAGCTTTGTCAGCATTCAAACATCTCTCAGTTGTAATCAAAGTTTCTATATGTTTCATTGTACAAAAACAGAGCTGTTTACAACCTAAGATCTGTTTATCTTTAAATGGCTGTGCTACATAAATAGCCATTAAGCTATATTATGAGGCCAACACAAGTTGCTGTCTCGACTACTCAATGATGAAGTTGCTGTAAAACATTCCAAGTTGGCTGCGTGGCCAACAGTGGTCATTTGTGTGTTAAGGTTCAGCTAATATGCTCTGTTGAGTAATGGGCTGATAAATGACTCCATACAAGGCTGTGATTGGTCTACAGTCAAGCAGCAGAGTTTTCCACACAGAGCCAGACTGCAAATGTGTCTGATGTCTTTGCTGTTGGAAGAGGTCTTTATCTCATGAGAGTAAAGCAAACTTCACAGAGTATTAACTCAAGTTTCTTTTGAATGGAGCTTAACATCAATCAGTAAATTAACCTGTTTGGCATGGGTCATTAGGATGACTTTGCACAGAGATACTCACAGATGCACAGACAAACACAGTAGTAGAAAAAGTACTACAAATCTACAGTAAAAGTAGTGATGCATTAATCAAAAATATTGTTTTTTATTTAAATGCCCAACCTGCCATTAGTGTGCAGTGCATGACGTATCCACACACAATACAGGCCGAAGAGACTCAAAGGCATGGTCTGCATAATGTTGTGCATGTTGTTATGGAGACCAACAATGAATTTACCACTGCACACTGACTGACAATTGGGCCTTTTAGTAAAAGCACAACAATAAGCATGAGCTGTAAAATGGACTAAAAACAAATTACAATATTCCCAGAGATGTAGTAGTAAAGGTATAAAGTCAGTCAAAATGCACATATAAAAACACCAGTACCTAGAAACAGTATTTAAGTACAGCTCTTTTATATATTTTATTACGTTCTGCCTGTTTAAACACACACCACACTGAGCTTACTTCATGCAAACAGGTGTACTGAACGTGATAGGGGGCGACCGTCTCCTCTCCTTTGATCTCTACATTAATGTGCATGCGGATAGCTCCAGACACAGCTGATTTGTCTGTACGCTTGTCTGCGAAGAGCACAAGACATACAGCAACACAGTTACCGAACTGAAAACATCTAAATCAGAGAAGTTAGGTCAGTCAAATAACTGCAAAGTGAGGTGAACGGTGGTATCAATACAGTATTTGTGACTATAAATTTAACTGACACAATGTGGTTCAACTGACCCAGATTGTACCAGACGTCCATCTCTCCGCTCAGAGTGCGGACCTCGATGATGGTTTGACCGAGAAAGTCGTCCGACTCCCGCTTGAACTTCTGCTTTACGCGAGACTTAATGTCGTCATCCTCATCCCACACCCGCACCTTAATGCGGTCTGAGGAGTTGTGACATTCACTAAAACAGACAAAGTCAATCACAGCTACTAAATATAATAGTTACATTGACAGTTGGCCAATAAGACCAGATGGACTACTATCATGATTCATGACTCATTAAATATCAAAAGTGTGAAAAAACTAGCCTTAAACAAATAGATTTAATACATAATCAACAGAAAGCAGATAGAAATGTTTAACTGCATCAGTGAAACAATTAAAGCTGAAGGGTTTAGTTCATTGACAAAAAAAGGAATTCAAAATGTTTAGAATCAATTAGTCATTTTAGTCATTTATATATCAAGCAAAAATGGCAAACATTTTGCTAGTTTTCTATCAATTTCAATTGAAAATCTTTGGGTTTTTGACTGTTTGGAGATGTCATCTGGAGCTACTACTACTAATATATGACATTTCATTGGCTAATCAAAAAAAAACGATTAACTGGGAAAAATAAGCTACATATCATTTTTCTTAACTTTTTCTTAACAACACATTGTGATATAATTAAAGTAGAGGGAGACAGGTCAGTACAGCCCGATCCGGTTGGGGAGAGTTCTAGCCCGACTAGGCTCCTCTCCTTAACCTGTCTCTCTTAATTATGCTGCTATAGTTTTAGACTGCCGGGGGACTTCCTTTGACACACTTAGCTTCTCTCTCCTCTCTCTTTCCATCTGTGTTCATCCATGTTCCAGAAATGGTTGTTACTAAGCTTATTCCCCGGAGTCCATATGTTTTCTTTTCGCCCAGCATGTTTCCTTGGATTAGGGTGGCCCCTAAATCATGGTTGCAGCCTGTCGCCGTGGTCCTGCTGCGCGCCCTGCTATGCCCTGTTACACCTGCTATGCTCTGCAGTGCCCTGCTACGTCCTGCTACACCCTGCTACGTCCTGCTGCGTCCTGCTACGTCCCGTGACGCCCTGCTATGCCCTGCTACGTCCTGTGACACCCTGCAGTGCCCTGCTATGCCATGAACTACTACAGCTACTATTTCTAGTCACTGATCCATTATCTTTATTGTGACTATTATTGCCACTGTTCATCACACCCCCAACCGGCACCGTCAGACACCGCCTACCAAGAGCCTGGGTCTGTCCGAGGTTTCTTCCTAAAAGGGAGTTTTTCCTCGCCACTGTCGCACTAAATCCTTGCTCTTGGGGGAATTACTGGAATTGTTGGGTCTTTGTAAATTATAGAGTGTGGCCTAGACCTACTCTATCTGTAAAGTGTCTTGATATAACTATTGTTATGATTTGATACTATAAATAAAACTGAATTGAATTGATGAAAACAATCATTGTTTGCAGCCCTGACGCTTACAAATGTCAAATACTGTATACATCCAAGAGGTCTTGACTCACAAATTAAATGTCTCCTCCCAGACAGGGTTGAGGTTGCCGTAGATGGTCTTGGTCCTCTTTTTGGTCTTTCCCACCTGGACAGTGACGTAAGGATCACTGGAGCCCGTTTTATCCTTAGCTTGTAGACCCTGGGCACACAACACTAGAAAGAAGAAACAAAAAAGGCAAGCTGATCAGCCACTGTGTGTGTGTGTGTGTGTGTGTGTGTGTGTGTGTGTGTGTGTGTGTTCGGATGCAAACAGATGCCTGTTAATCATCTGACCTTCTGCTCTACTGCCCCACAAACGCCACCTGTGCTCTCTTCATACAAACGCCAGCCTGTCTCTTTTTATAGACACAAACAACTGACACATGCCGTTTCCTCTGACTTTGATGTTGACAGTGTTGGCCAGCTCCGCTCAAAGCTACTGTATTGTACTTATTTGACTCCACTCTCACCTGTGATGCTGATCTTGGCCGACCATTTAGAGGTGCCATCGAGCACACTCTGTTTGATCTGCTTCATGTGGGTGACGTGGGTGGACTTGGGGGCTGTGAACACCTCCTGAATGAGTTCGAAGATCTCAGGTTTGTTCCTCTCACGGATTTTCATGCGGTCTTTAAGAACCATGATGATGTTCTGGGTTCGGTCCTCCGCGCCGTGTTTGGAGCTCTTCTCTGCTGCTCCTGGTTAGCGTGAAAATTAAGACGAGAAAGAAAAGGATTTAAGACGTGTAAAAGCAAATAGAAGAGTTAACATATGAGAGGTGTTTGATATATGTTGGCTTATAGTTTCCATACAGTCATTACTGATAACAATAACAGAGCAGACAATTGCATGGAGGGTACATTTCTCCAATTATAGGAACATTTGAAACTGAGATTTGAATTTGAAATACAAAAGCAGAGAAGACGACTGTGTAGGAGTTGAAAAACTTGGCTATATTTCTTGAATGAGAGGACACATTTGCAGAGCTATGAAATTCTGACTAAAAGAGAAATGGAAAAGAGAGGCGGATGACAACAAAAGACAAATGGCTTTTAATATCCTCTCAAAAACACAAGGAAAATAAGAAAGTAGGAGTGAGAGACGGAGGAGGGGGACTTTGTCATAGATCACATCACAAATAGAGATAAGAGGAAATAGATGGACTAGATAGTTTACTATTATTAATTTTTTTTAAACAGCATGATGCAGCAATAATTTTAAAACAAAGTCAGCAAATGACTGTTCAATTTGTGTAAATATTTTATGCTATATTTTAGCAACCGTTTTCACTAAACACACAATACAACGAGTCATCAAAGCTTTAGCTCTTATACTGTATATAAGCCAGACTATTATTGGCTATGAAAAGCCAATTTTAGGTCAAGCTGTAAATACATAATTACACATTTAAGAAATAGTTAAGAAATGTTGGGAAATATGCTTATTAACTTTCTTGCCAAGAGTTAGATTGATACCACTCTCATATTTGTACTGTAAATATGAAAGCAACAAAATCTGCCTACCAGCAACACTAAAGCTCACCAATGAACATGTAATGTCTCATTTGTCTAATCCATACAAAAACCAAAGTAAAACTTTTTTTTTTCTGGATAGAGCCAGGCTAGCTGTTCCCCTTTGTTTTCAGTCTTTATACTAAACTAAGCTAAATGTCTCCTGGCTGTAGCCTTATATTTAAAGCTTTAGTGCGTAACATTTTGATATTAATGAACGTCCGTTACATTCAACCCATTGCCAAATGAGTTGCTACAAAGCTAATTCAGACTATCAGCTCCACACAACTCTCTCTGTATTTCTCAGTATGGCTATGTTCAGAAGATTGTGTCGTCCGGCGACTTTCGCACGCAGAAACTTGAGTGAAGATAATGACCTATTTTGAAGAGTCCATTATATTTTTTTAATCCTCCGTGTCCTCCTTGGCTACTAGCAACTGCGTGGAGGAGGGGTGGGGGTGGTGCGTGATCACGGAAGGCTTGTATCATGTGGATGCGCCGACAGTTTTGTTGTCATTACTTAGAATTCCTCATGGGGGCGACAGAAACTACGCATTATAGCTTTAACGTAGAGACGTGAGAGCGGTATCAAGTGTGTGCTGCTATCTTTAAATGACATCATATTGTATCATATTTATATATATCATATGTTAATCCAGTCTCTTATCAATGCTTTAGGGGCTAAATTATGGGTAATGTTTTCCGACACTTTGCTTACTTTGCAGACAATCAGCATTGAGTAGATCTTGGCACTTCTCGTGGCATTTGACTCCACACTCGGTACAGCGCATGCCCTGGCGAGCGATACCCCACAGCAGCCCCTCACACTCGTAGCAGTAAGTAGGCGTGGTGGCTGTCCACACCTCAAAATTGTGTGGGGTGGTGCAGGAGATGGGATATATGAGGGCCTGGAGGGTCTTCTTGTAGACATGACTCTTCTACAAGGGCCAAGAAGAGAGAAGTGCAGGTGTCAGCAGAGTGTGCTCGAATGACATTTTGTGAGATACTTTGAATTAATATTGTAAATGAGTACTGACCAGTTCTTCGTTATGCAGGGTGCTGGACGTCAGGGCCGAGGTGATGCCCGCCTTCCTGGAGTTCTGAACCAAGGACTGAGTGACAGGAGAGAGGAGGGGTCAGTTTCTCTCAGCTCGCATCCCAATATCTTATTTATTAAGACAAAGCTCAGAGCAATGTGTATTATTACTGTCTGTCTGGCAATGTTCCCCTGAATAGTTACAGCAAACTAGAGGTGACAGCTGCAGAATTTAAAGTGCTTCCTCTTATATCGATAACGCTGGTGATGAGATGAAAAAAGTATAGTATACCTTCATAACCTAAGTGTTTTAAATGCAAATGGTGTTGGTGTTACTCACCATAGCCTGTGGCAATGCAGTGAAGGTGGGAGGAACAAGGGAGAGATTTAATATTAGAAAAAGGCAAGAAAGAGGGGGTGGGGGTTCTATAGAGAATTCAAATTGTTGCGAGAAGGTGCATTCATTGTGCATATACTGCAGTTATTGTGATTAAAAAGGAATGGACATCCACAATTAAAGCATGGGGGGAATCAAACAAGGTGAATCTACAGACTTTAAGGGTGAGGATGTCACAGCTGGGACCAGAGTTGAGTATTTGATGTGTGAATGAGGTAGCCTGCGATCACTGCTCATTAAGCCAGACCCTATCCTGTCCGATCAATTACCTGGGAGACTCTGACAGGTTGTGTGTATGTGTGTATGTGTGTGTGTGTGTGTGTGTGTGTGTGTGTGTGTGCGTGCGTGTGTATGTGTGTGTGTGTGTGTGTGTGTGTGTGTGTGTGTGTGTGTGTGTGTGTGTGTGTGTGTGTGTGTGTGTGTGTGTGCGTGTGTGTGCATGAAAGCAAGAGACAGAGAGAGGAAGAGAAACATTGGTGCACCTGCCTGTGAATGTCAGTCAGTGCTTTGTGACAGCAAGAATTATTAATGAAGACAGCATCTGAGCTAATTACTAACGCTTGGATCTGGTGAGTTTAGGAAAATGGCACACTGAGGGTTGCCAGGCAGTTAATATAAAGAGCCTAGTTGCTGTCCTATTTCAAGGCTGCCTTCTGCTTCACTAGCATCTACTACAGAATGTGCTTTTGCATTACAAGCAATAGTTCGACATTTTGACAAAGACTGTATGATTGCTTTCTTGCCTAGAATTAGAGAAGATTAAAACCACTCTCATCTGTCCGTTAAATATAAAGCTATAGCCTGCTGCCAGTTAGCTTAGCAAAAAGACTGGAGACTGAAGGTAATCAAATCTGCCTTCCTGCAGCTCTATGGCTCACATTAGGATGTTATATTTTATTTGTATAATCTGCACAAAACCCAAAGTGTAAAGATGACAAGTTGTGACAGGTTGGAAGCTGTTTCCCCTGCTTCCAGACTTCAATATTCTCTTCTAACTCGCAATTAGAAAGCATCCAAGGGTATTTATCAAAATGTGGAACTATTCCTCTAAGGTTTTATTTTTTATTTGTCAAATATGAAACATGATACTGTGTGTGTGTGTGTGTGTGTGTGTGTGTGTGTGTGTGTGTGTGTGTGTGTGTGTGTGTGTGTGTGTATTCATAGTTTGATCGTATCCATACTTGCTAGTAAAATTAGAGCCTCCTGTCTTTTTGACAAAAGCAGAGACGTGATAATGCTGTCAGCCATATTAATACTCTCAGGAAGTGACTTATATGAATGAGTTACAATTTTCTCGGGAGGATCTATATTTCTTACTGTCTTAACTCTAATGAGGCAGTGTCAGGGAGGCATGGGGACGATGGCAGCATGGGGTAATGAAAGGTATGTTATATGACAGCATCTAACAAACATCCATGTCAGTCTGGGGGAAACCTCTGGCCTTGCCAGTTGCCCCTTAGCCCTGCAGCTCGACTTGGCAACAGGTGCTGTAACAGGAGGGAAAGCAGAGTGGATGTGCAGTGGGCTAAAAGACATTGAGGAAGAGAAGTAAAAAGAAAGAGAAATGAAGAAAAGAATGAGGTAAAGAGATGAGAGCAGTGATGGGAATAACAGCATTATAAATAACGGCGTTACTTTTTTCAGTAACGAGTAATCTAATTCATTACTCTTCCCATCTTAATAATGCCGTTACTGTTAATGCCAAAAAATGCGCCGCGTTACTATAATTGAAGCTGTTTTTTTCATCAGACCAACTAGATCTCTGAGCCGAGAGGCAAAGACTTTTTTTACTGTTCTTCCTTGGTTAGTGGGCAGTGCACGAGACAAGCGCATAAATGCTGACGAGTGGCTGAGGTTGAGTAAAATTTCATGGTAAGCCAATCAGAGGTAGAGTTGGGCGGGTGTTCGAAAGCATGCATACTCGGACACACAACGAACAACACAAGCGAGTCACTCATCGAGAGACAGGTATGGCGAGCCCAAATAATCCAAAAGTAGCCTTCTCTAAATGGAAGTATAGCCATTACTTTTTTTACAAAGTGTATATATTTGTTATTTATTTGTGGTATAGTGCTTAACAAGCATAATTTAATTTTGCCTAGTTGTGGCCTGTTGAGGGGCAATAAATATCAAAAGTTTCAAAACATCTATTGTGTTAATTGTATCGCTCCACTATATAAACATAATATCTACATACATGACATTTGATTGGAGGCTAGTCTCACTTTGTTCCACAGCAACATTAAAATAGTTTAGATTTGTGTACATTGTTTCTGTTAATAATGTATTGTATTAAGTGTCCATTTCATTATAATATTCAGATTTATCATAAATAATTGAACATGCATGTGTATTTTAAGTTCCGTTAAAGAGGGGTGGAGGTAGGGTCACATTTGAGCATTTAAAAATTTACTTGAAAGTAACGCAATAGTTACTTTCTGAAGTAACTAGTTACTTTTATAATTTGTAACTGAGTAACTAATTTAGTTACTTAGTTTTTGGAAGAAGTAACTAGTAACTGTAACTAATTACTTTTTAAAAGTAACTTGTCAACACTGGATGAGAGTAATGAGATAAGAAAGGGCATCAGACAATCAGATGGAAAACAGGAGTAGGTTTAGTAGATGAGAGCTCTTACTGCTGAGCCGAGTGATAAATGGATATGGGGAGATGTGAGACAGGGGAATATAAAGAGATTAGTGCAGAAACTCACCAGATCTCGGACGAGAGGCATAGCTTTCCTCTTCCTGAGGTCTGGCATGCTGTCAATGCTATACAGAGCGCCACCCATCCTGGAGACGAAACATGCACAGAGCAGGATTCAACACCAGCTATTTATTCAGCTATAGTCGTTAGAACATGGACAAGATCAATCAATAAATGCATTCAGACATTAAAGCCATGGGTTTGCCTTTCGGTTGGTAAAGTTATAGATTTTCAATGACCGTAGTAGTAACAGCGTCATGGTTACTTACCCTGCTGATAAAAGCAGAGAGGCGATGCCAACACTTTCTCCTCGGGCCTGAGGATAAGATGATGAAGAGAGGCAAGAAGAGTGCCATTAGAGCTGTGAGAAATGTACTGTACAGAGTGTTTTTATATACTGAGAACAACACAATCAAGACATACTGTATGGTCTTCCTTAGCAAAGAGAAATATATCATGTTGAGTTTCATTAGTAGTTGTAGCCACACTGACTGCAAGTGTTCCCAGAATTCACAAATGGACAATACAACAGTAATACAAGCGGGAGAAGAAAAAGGGGGAGATGAGGAGGTGGCTTCTCTCTGTGTTTGAGAATCATAGTAAAAGTAGATTACAGCCAGATGGCCATCCGTGTAATCACTCTTCTAATTCTATCTGCTCTATTATTGAAAGGCTCTTTGTTGTCTGTTCAAAGAACACACAGCATCGATACTCACGTCACACTGACGAACTGAAATAGTCACGATTGGTATAAACGTCAGGCTTTAGAAAAGACATTTTGCAGGCTTAAAGCAGTTTCCCATGTGTTGCTTGGGCTCCCCATAAATATCTATGAGCCACACAGGATACGTAAAAAAGAAATTAGATTGACTACTGGCCACACCCACCTGAGCGTCTGCTCCAGCCATGGGTAATCGGAATGGACTACATGCAAATCGCTACGAGGATGGCAAACAACTGAAAAGAAAATAATGAAATGGCAAACAGTACAAGGGGTAAACAGAAACTATCAATCAAACACAAGACAATATCATCCACAATAATAACCAAAAACAGGGAAAAATGGTGGACCAGTCAACAAAAGCTGGAAAAAAAACACAGGACATGCAGGGACTGATGCAACAAGTCAGTGAGCTCAATATTAGACTTATGAATTTAACAACAACAGAAGACAGATTATTACCCACTCTTATAAGCCCAGGCATTCACCTGGCATGAATGCATGTTGCACACCTATGTGCACAAGGTACACTCAGAAACACACACACACATACACACACATGTTGTACCTCTTGCAGCTGTAGTCGCACTCTGCTGAAAAGTCGAAGCCAGTTGGCTTTGGCTCTGGCAGGACCAGGCTCCATGATTTCCCTCTTTGGGAAACTAAAGAATGATTGGAGAAGGAACAACAAGTGTTATGCATATATGTGCTAGTACGTGCTCTATTAGCTAATGTAGTGAATGTGTAGAAATTATAGAGATAAACTATCATTGACTAATAGTGGTAAACACATTAAAGGGACACTCCGCTGATTTTGCACACAATGTAGGAGAAAACGTGATGATTACAAAAATGTAGATAATCATTTTAAAACTTTGCTGTTTTATTAGAATGACACTGGTTCATCTAGACAGGCACTTATGTTTTGTTCCTATTCCTACGCCTTCCCCAGTGTCTGTTTCCTATGTTCCTCTTAATTAATATGTATATATACTGTATGTGCTTATTGTTACTTGAATGAACTGCCAGATGAAAGTCTATGTACAAAATGTAGCTGTGTTAGTATTGACAGTGAGTGAAAGCTTTCTTTTCCTCTATGAGGCAGACGGTGTATGGACAGTGTTCACCTTGGAACAGGTGGCTCCTCTGTTCTCTCTTCAGGTGCTGGAGGGACACTCTTTGCCACTGGAGGCTGCTCGGGAGTTTGAGGTTCCTCCAACGGCACCTCAAACTTGGGTTCAGGCTCCAGGGGCCCGGTATCTGGAGCTGGAACCTGCGATGTGGCCGTGGGGGTGGATGTAGTGGTGGCTGACAGAGCTGGCTGGGTGGGTGCGAACGGAGGCTTGGTGGATTTTGCACTGAAAGGGGGCAACGTGTCATTGTGTGTGACTGGAGGTAGACTAGGAGCTGTGCTGGCGGGCGGGAGCTGATCAGAGGCTGGCCGCTGCTGATGCAACGACGCCTGCTTCTCCAGCGGTGGTCTGGTGGAGGACAGACCATCACAGGGGGGCATCAGGGGGGGGGCAGTGCTTGTGGGTGTGGGGGTGTAAGGCGGCTCCTGGTCTTCACCGAGTGTGCCATCAAGTGGATACGTATCTTCATCTTCCTCAAAAGGCATCTCCTCCTCATCTTCGTAGATGTACTCCCCTTCCTCCCCGTACACGTCACCTTCGGCATACAGCGCCCCCTCTTCCCCTCCATCTTTGAGGTAGCCTCCCTCGTCGCTGTAGACGCCTTGGGGGTCCTCGCCATCCCAGCCTGGGGAGTCCTCTTTGCCGTAGCTGACGGAGGAGTGGCAGGAGTGGTAGGAGTCGTTTTCATCGTAGAACTCCGAACCTCGCAAGCTCTCACCATCCTCAGGAACAAACTCCTCACTGAGCTGAGAGCTGCCTCGACTCAGCTCGCCTGACGAGGCGTAACGACTGTCTGTGGGACTGAGGGGAGGGGGAGATACAAACACCTGTTACATAAACACACCCACACAGGTTTAAAAGTAAACTAGGGGGGTTCCAACACTTGAACAATACAGAGTGTTGATGTCACAGTGACACTTAAGGAACTTGTGTTGGGGCCAGAGAGGGAGACAGCGAATCAATAGGAGTAGAGGAGTGACTTTAAACCAACCAATACAAAAAACTCAGAGGGGGGGTTGGGATAGTGATGCATCAATGTAACTGCAAGGGCAATCATCTTTTTAGTAATGGTTAAGGTTACTATGGATACTAGTTCACACACAGGTTAATACGGAAGCACACACCATACAAAAGCACACAATTAGCAAAAACATAAGGACACTTTTTTCATAAATCTAAAATATAAATAGAACTATTTAGTGAACCTGAAGAGGTTGAGGGTAATTTATTAGCCTGGTGGAACAAAAACAGTCTCTCTTTGCAGATAAATAAGTGTAATTTATTCACGATGATGAATGAGGCTTTGAGACATTAAGACGGATCATGAGTCAGAGAGATTTGAGACACATGCAAAAACTATTTCTTACACACACACACACACACACACACACACACACACACACACACACACACACACACACACACACACACACACACACACTTTATTGTGTTGTCTCTATTGATTACAGTCATGTTGGTTCAATAATGCATGGTGCAGGAGCAGTAAAGAAGCTAACTGTATTATGGCTCTAGGCTGTGAGCCAGAGGGAATACACAAGTTTGGATGAATGGACACATAAACACACAATCACGAAACCCCTGTTCTTTTCTATTCATCACCTAAATCACAATCTCTCTCTCTCAGCCAACACAAAGACAGTGACAAATGCTTGCACAATGTTTGAGTCTAAATACATGTCTGCCCTTTTTCTTAGCAAAGAATATAAAACAAAAAACATGATGCAATGAAGATGAAAATGAACGTAATCTGTCTTGGCTTCTCTGCAGCCCCCATTATTAGGCTGACGGCCTCCTGCTGATGTATGGGTGAAAATTAAAATGTGTATAATTATCAAGAATGGGACACAAAGAATAAGACAGGGCTCTTCTAAGTGTCTCACATACAGGATGGGGGCTGTAATAACAGGCTGCCGCGACAACAGATTCACACACACAGAGATTCACACAGGTTCTTACACAATCTCCAACAATTAACCTCTGACTGTCTCTGACTGTTACGAAACAACACACACATACACACATCTTGTCAATCACTCGCCCACACACAAAACTGCGCGAAACTTATTAGTTTAACAATGGCAACGATGAGTGTGATACATCATTTGTGATACTGATTCGTGATTCTTCACCAGGAACACAGTAAATGTAGATGCAGGACCAGTAGGTTTCTATCAATAGTATAGAATATACATAGATAGGGTAAGAGCGCATGCATGCAAGCACAGCGAGCGAGGAGGACGGGACAAGTCCACCACTGACGTCACAGCGAGACGGAGTCACAGGCCGGAGCAGGAGAAGGAAGAGGATCAGGAGAGGAGGCACAGAGACCCACCTATCGGACAGTGAATGCCTACTGTCTAGAGAATACTGGCGACTGGTGCGGCGGCTCGACCCTGAGCCTGAGTCGATATCGCTGCGCCCGTTGGTGGCCGAGTCTAAACTATCATAGCGTCTGGTAAGAGGAGTAAGGAGGGAGGTTGGGAAGAGGGGAGAGGTGGGAGAGGAGCATCAGTAGAGCTCAGTGCAAATCTTTCAAAGAAGCCTGTCCTAAACAATAGTCAGGTGTTCATCTGAACATTGAGGCAGGTTTCGCTTGATGTAATCATTCCTTCTGTTCATACTGGCAAGTAAAAGATCCCTTCCTATTGTGCTCACAATGCAAGTGATGGAGGGGGGGAATCCACAGTTCTGTACAAAATTCCATTCCGACATTAATACAAGGCTACAGCAGTCTGAGTTTTTCAAATCAAGTGGGTATGTCTTTTGTCTATCTATTGTCTCTTTAGTGCACAATGTCCTTTTTGTGTTACTGTCTCTCCCCTGCAGCTCAACAAGGAAACACAGAGACACAAAGAGGGAATTTTGCACTAGAAAGACACTAACTTTAGAATATACCTACTTCATGTTGTTCCCCATCACTTAAATGAGAAGAGCAAAGGAACGGATCTCTTAATAGCCACTATGAACAGGAGGAATGATTACAGCATCAAAACCTGTTTCAATGTCCATATAAACACCTGGCTATTGTTTAAAGACAGACTTGAAAAATTGTGAACTTATCCGTTAAGTTTCTGCACAATGACCTCTCACTGAGGTTGAGCACCTGAAGATGTATTTTACCCATCTACATCTAAACAAATGAAAAGGTCAAACTTTCCGTTTCAGTTTCCCTGAACAAAAATGTTCAGAATCACTGTTATTTTCTGCCCAAGTTAGCGCAGAGGTGATCACATGGGGGTTCTGACACTCACACACTCAATATGCACACAAAGATGCAGGCACACGCACGCACACACCCATTCACACATGTACCCAAAAGATAACCACAATGGCCCACTTCATACATGACCTGTATACAAGAACTGTGTGGCCCAGCATGCTTGTATACACTGAGGCCAGGGTTATTCTCTAGAGGAGGAGAGCACAGTGGGACAACATGTTACCTTGTACAATACAGTGAAACAAAACAAGGCCGCTGGGGCTGAGCTGTCTCAGGGCTAAACTAGACTCCAAATAGGAATATTTGCTTAAGATGGGGAGTGTGATAATACAGCTTCAACATTAAACAGTTTTGTTCTTTAGGTTTTTTTTTCCTTTCTGTTTCACCAAAACAAACCCTTTCTCCCTGTAGATACATTATAACAACCCGCCATGGTAATCTCATTAAAAGGAAACCATTCGGTCTCAGTTATGCCTACGTAGTGCCTGAAGGGTGCTTGTTACCTCATGACTCTGTGGTCGTAGTCCAGCTCATGGATTTCGTCGCTGTATGAGTGTCTGTAGTTCTCAGTCCTCATGGGATACTGGTGCATGGAAGCGTTGGGCTGGGAGGTGGTGTAGTAGGGAGGCGGGATGCTGTTACTGGTCTCACTGCGGTAGTCGCTGTCCCGGTCGTCCACGGCGCTGTCTGGGTCCTCGTCTGTTCACATAAAACACAGCGGGAGACGGGATGAAGTGACAAGACGATGATGGGTCAGAATTGTATTATAAAGTATTTGTATAGTGTATAGGGGGCACAAATGCGTGGAAAAAACAACAAAAAAACATAAATAAATCAAGTAATTAACATACACTACATTTCATTTCTATAATAATGGATGTTCTAAAGCTCCCTTTATACAGTAGATACCTGATACTTTCTGATAGATAGCTATTTTATTTGTATCTTTACTACAAAGAACATTATCTATTTACTGTCTTATATTACTTCTTTTAATTCTAGTGTGTTTTAGGATAATATTATCTGTAAATTAAAATATAATCATTGTATAATGTATAGATATTATATAATTTTAATATCAGGGCATAAAAAGTCACCTCGCTGCTGCTTGTTAAACTACACGATAATAATTGAAGGCGACTCAGATGAGTGTCTCAACTCAGATCTTCTAGCATCTGGACTTTGGTGGCACAACAGTAAAACAATGTTCAGTAATAAAATCAACCTGAAAGTATAAAAAGTCCCCCATCACTAGTGGAAATTACGCCTTGGAAAAACTGATATTTATCTTCACCAAACACCACCAGAGATTAATTTACTGTAACTTCACTGATTTTTATTCTTCCAGCTCATCAGGAGAATATGGATATGAGGTGAAAGGAAGTTCAGAGAGGACGCGTGGGGAAAAAAATATATATTTTCATGGCAGCTCATGGTCTCTGAGGAAAACTACACAAGGAGATCATTACATTAAGTGAGACATGGACAATAAATACAGAATTACGCCATTAGCAGAAGCGCATGAAAGAAACTTACTTTGCTGATCCCCCCACAGACTCCAATTACCTGCAAGGAGATAAAGGGTTGGGGAAACCAAATTAGGTTTGGGCCACACATTAAACACATCAGCAGTCCACAAAACTGGGTAAGCAAACATATCGAGATTTGTAGCCCTGAGAACTATATGTTTTAAAATGTAAATGTGTGTGCAGAGGGTCCAGAAATGAGTGTGTATGTACATGTCTGTGGGTAAAGAAAAGCACAAGGTCAGATGCTGCTGGCCTTGCTGCTCAGTAACTAAGAACAGAAAATTACACGTGCTGTTATCATCTATATACACACAAGCATCACGCCACCATCCAACCCTTCTGTCCACAGATTTAGTGTATACTATACACATTTGCTCCCTGTGTCATCATCACTATACAGACAGACAGACAGGGTGGTGTGTGTCTGACTGCCCATCGTACGTCAGTTCACATTCATCACACATCGCTTGCATGCATGATTCATCACATCAGCTTTCCTCCCTTCCTCCTACACTTCATCTATCAGCCTCATTTCTACCTCCAGTCTAGTCTCGTTTTGGAGCAGAGGGGGTGAGGGGAGGGGAAATAAGGAGGCATAAAAAGGACACAGTGGGGGAGAGCACAAGAGGAGGTTGACGCAGAAGTGGCTTATGACACTCACAGCACTGTGTGGTTGGTGCATGCAGTGGTCGCTCCTGTTCTTCTTGATAGGCATACTGAGGGGGGGAAAAAACAACATCTTAGAAAATAAGACCCAGCACTTCTTCTTAGGAAAATTGCTGGTAAAAATATATTGACTCTGTAATTCTGCTGTTATTGGCAGTCACATAGAATTAGAGCGAGTATGGTAAAGGAAGAATGAGGTGGAAAGGAAACACAGAGTAGGAAAGGGGTTATGAAAGAAAAAGGAAGGAATAAATAGATAGATGACGAAATATAGATGACTATAGATAGATATGGATGCTGCAGAGAGAGTGATGTGGAATGTGGAGTCAAGTTCTTACGTCTTGATCTCTCATGGCATTTAGTTGTTCAAGTTTCTTGGCCCAGTATCTGGCCTCTTCCTCAGGAATGTCTGCAGCAAACATACAAACACACAACATGATCCTCTACTCAGCACATACAATACATGTCTCTCTGTATAAGCATTGCAACAGAACCATAGAGCAATGAAATTAATTCATTTTAAAGCCATGGCAAAAGTATTAGAAAGTAATAGATTGACAAAGCAATCTCAAGTAACAGCGCTAGATGTAGTGTTAGTACTATAGTAGTAGCAGTAGCAACAACAGGATATGTAGTAAATGTAGTATTATTGGGACTAGCCATACTAGAGGTGGTAAAAGTGATAGTGGTTGAGATAGTAGTTGCATGTTGAAGTCACGATACTAATACTAACAACAGTAGAAATGGTACTTGTTTTTTTAGATTGTATTGAAACATATGTATATATTCAAAATCTAGCACAAACGATTTACAGAATTAGGCACAGAGAATAAATATAACTATGATGAAAGGCCAAACCTAGAGGCAGTTCAAAGCGGGTGTCAAGCAGCAGCCTGTGAAAGGTTGGGTCTTTGGTTCCACAGATCTCATTCTCGGCCATGATCGCATTGGAGTCCAGGGTCAGCCACTGGCCTGGACCCTCCTGGAAAAGATAGAGGAAGAGGGGCAGAGAAATATGACTTAGACTATTCTTACTGCATGATAAATATGCCGTTTGGCATGCGAAATCTGCAAATTGCCTCACAGTGACGACACGACTCCTGGAAGTCACTTCCCTTTGCCGCTGTTCACCGAGATAATTACTGCACATAACCCCCTGAAACCCCAACTTGACATTTTTACATTTCTGTTTGTATATGGAATAAAAAAACTTAGATACAATTAGTAATCTTTAGAGGTGTTAGCAGACATATTTTTTTTAATGATGCAGTTCCTGACAGAAATCTGATGAGAACCACTCACTCGATCATCTTGAAATAAGGGAATGTGTCCACTTCTTAGTATTAAGTGGCTTATTTAACCAATTCCAATTCCATGTGCACAAAAATAATAAGTGAATGTGACATTTTTTTATTGATTATGCCAAATACAGTATATTTCACAAAGGAAACAGGTGTGCTAAATTATTGAGCAGGACTGCATTATTAATGAAAGCAGTATGCAGTTGAAAACGCTATCAACAAATACTGAAACAATAAAAGAAAAACATAATACTAATGCTAACCACTTTGAAAACAAAATACACACTTTCTATGAAGCTAAAATATTACTTTCCCACAGTGACTTGTTTATAATATCCACAATTACGACAACAATTTATCCCTTGCTTCTTTAATACATACTGTTTAGTTACTATTTGTATATTTCAAATACAGGAACATGTAGCAGCTATTGATCTGCACATAGCAACTGTGTTGTGTGAAAAGTCCCTAAAGTAAACATATTTAAATATAATAATAAAAAACTCAAAACACTGCAAGTTTCACATAATGGCCTTAATTAAACATTAAATGTTACGTGTTTTCATAACTCGTCTGTTGATTAGGTTATTTTAATAATTGCATTCATTCATCACTCAGACTGGAATATTGGTTAAATGCACAGTAATGTAGCTAATAAAACCTAATGCTGGGAACCAGAGAGAGAGAGAGAGAGAGAGAGAGAGAGAGAGAGAGAGAGAGTCTACCTCATTGGACTGCCGTATGTTGCTCAGGGGGATCCATAAGGTGCCCACCATGGTGTCCCAGATCAGCCCTTTATTCCACACCTCCACTGTTAGGCCTAGATCCAGGCGGTTTATTTCACTGCTCAGCAGAAAGAGGAAGAGGCGGATTAAGGAAAGAGAATGAGTTAGAAAAAAGCAGAGGGAAGAGAGTAAAATTATACAGCGTTAGAAAAAGCTGAGTGGAGACAGGGTTGTATACAGACACCTCACTGCACAGAGGCCTTTCAACAGAAATACAGTCTATGCACTTAAATCTGGTGATGGATATGCACTGGGATTCAATCTGCAGAGGGAAATGAGTCATTCAGCATGAAGATGGAAAGAGTAGGTGATTGTCTACTAGGCTGCCGGCAGGATAGAAGAGAGAGCACAGACTACCTATATTTCTGTATGACAAACAGCAGTGCACTCTATGATTAATTTTTCCATCAGGCACCACTCATACACCATATATAAAGCTAAGGTCTGGACTAGTTAGGAATTGTAAAGTGATTACAAATCTGACTGGCAGGTTATCAGCCCACTAAGCATCTCTCATTGTCAAGCAATGCCTCTTCTCAAGCCCACTGGCTGTTTTAAGTGAAAACCTAATAATAACCACAGCGTTAATATGGAAATACATCTTTCTGTTTCCTTGGGAGCCAAGTGGGTTATTTGGAAAATGGATGAATATGCTGTTTTGTTTGGAAGATATGGCTGTAGTAGACTAAACATAAAAGCGGTATCTGTTGTGTTTTGTTTTTTTTCCTTCTATTTAGTCACTTTCAGGAGTTATGAGGAGTAATGAAGCCAAGAGAAACCCTCTACACTTGGTGTGTGAACTCTGCTGGAGCAGGTGTTATAATAATAATAAACTTTATTTCAATAAACGTTATGTCATCCCCTCACTCTTCAAAGGAAAAAGTGAGGAATAGGGCAAAAATAACTCCTTTTAGGAATTATAAATGTCACAGCTGACCCTGCTGCTCTGTGTTGCGCAACATCTGTGCTGAATTGAGCCCCTGAGGTGACATCTCCATTCATGTGAATTGACAGTATTCATTCCTTATTTAATGCCTATGTTGAAACTATTTATATATTCATATGGACTTGCATCTGCCAACGGATATTGACATTAGATGTAGATTTTTTTGGAACTTTGTCAAACTAAATGTACGACCATAATATCAACAGCAAATATATTGCACTCTTGAAATACCTTTAAGTTGAAAAACGTTCATGTCTTGCATGAAAGTCCATTTAATGATAGTTTCACTCTTTGAGAGTAAAACGATATGTTCAAACTAAAAAGCTGCTGTGGCAAAATTAGCAGAGAGCTTAATACTTAAAAGAGTATTTCACTGGTTCAGCAATGCACTGCTTTAACGTTGTGACACTCACAATAGATAGTTAAAAGTGTGATCAAAATCAATGCAGCAGAACCAGACAACCATGACTTTTTGGGTCCAAGGGAAGGTGAAGAGAGAAGGCTCACTGCAGTACAGGTGCTTTTAAAGGAAAAGGCAGTGAGGGGAGAAAGGGAAAGAGGAGGAAGACAAGTTGGTGAAGAAGAAGATTAGGGAATGTAGTAAGAATGTCGAAAATGTGCAGCAAAGACTGTCCCCCAGTTAGGCAACATTGTACTAGTGTAGATTTACAGAAGAAGACAGGGGCTAAAAGAGGGAAAGACATAGCAAGATAAAAGGGGGCAGATGATGTGAGAGAGGGCAAGAAGCACTCACAACATGAAGTCCTGCTCCCAGCATGGCTGACTGCCACGCACAGCGATGGTTGTGCTCTTAACATTCTGCACCTTCAGGGTCACGTATGTGTTAAATTTCTCTGTAAAAAAGTAAAATACAAAAACAATGGCCATGCTACTGTGTGCGTGTGTTTATATGAAACAATGGACAACAAATGGACGCTATCCACGGGTCACAACTCACCTTGGGGTCCATCGAGCTTGGCTTTCTTCACTGCAAAGCAAATTGAGAAAACAAAGAAGGAATTAGTCTAACTAGAAAAAGTGAGTTCAAATATCAAATTTGCAAACATGCGAACATGACAGTTCAGATTTCACATTTTCATGCTGCAAATATAACATTCAGTGAACCCTAAAAGGCTTTTCTCAGACCTAGGGTTACATTGTGATGGGACTTATACAGTTCAGGCAGGCCTCTGCCTGTAACTCATGTGCATAAAAGTATCAGTTGGCAGGTGATTGACAGGAGCCTGGCATTTTAGAGAGAGGGGGCGGGGGGGGCAGTCTTTCATATTTCTCAATATGTCAGGTTCTCTGAGTCAGAGGGCCAGAAGGACAATCTGTTTGTGCAGGTGAGAGTAAAAGCTGATGCCATGGAGGAGAGCGGTCACATGCATTGTCCTCTCTGAATGATGTATGTGTATGTATGACAACAGGGGGTGCTGGATAAAAGACAGAGCAGTGCTGCTTTATGTCTCACACAGTAGATGAGGCTCAGCTGACGGGCCACTGCCAGCAACTCCAAGCAGAGACCTCTGGAAGTACTAGACTGACTTTAAAACCACAGTGACGTCAACGGGCTATTCATTATTCAATCAATCCGGCACCCTGCCGATGCCCAGCATCCCTATGTTCAGCAGTGAGGTATTAATATTCAGAGCTCTGTTTTTTTGTTTTGTTTTATTTTCTTATCCCTGCCTCTTTTCACTGATGTTACATGTCAGGAAAGAAATAAAGGGAATAAGCATAACTAAAAAAATCAATCTAATTGGGCCTCAACAGCAAGCCCATAAACATTCTCTGAGCATGTGGCTGCAAGAAGAATGGCTTTATAATGTATAACCTACAGTCTAACTCTCTAAAATAGAAAGAACTAAATAAATAAACACTCCCTCTTCTTATTCAAAAAGCATAAAAATGAAGGTAGCAAAAGTGATGCTGACAAAGAAACATACTGAATATTTTCGTAGTCAGTGACTATAATCATTGTTGACAAATTGGCTTCTAAAAATAGCTTCACCCCAGCAAACCCTTGGGATAATGTATTCGCTTAAATATTGGTCTGTTTCGTGAGGCAAGTGGCGGAGTAAGTGGTGTGGAGGAGCATGTGCTTCGTAGACAACTTCAAAGTAAAATCCACATCCTGATACTTAAGCTGCTGACAAGGCAGTCACACCAAAGTGGTGAGGACGGTTCTTTTCCATGGAAACCCTGAATTTACATTTGACAAAAAGGCATTCAAATGAGTTATGTCTTTGCTTTAAATAGACAGTATATGACAGATGCACCTTGGCACTGCTGCCGACTCTCTCTCTCTCATACACTGTCCTCTCCTCACCATCAACCAGTCAGTCATCGGTCCTCTCTCTCCCTCTCACTTGCTCTCACAAGCTCCCCCTGCCATGTGGCCAGTATGCACGTGTGCTCCCTTTCTATCTCTTTCTCTTGTGCTCCATTAATCTCTCAGTGCAGTCGGATGCGGGCAGAGCTAGCTGCATCCCCAACACTAAAAATAACCACGCAGTGTGACAGGGATGGGGGGTGCCGGAAAGGGGTGCGTGGGGGGGGGCGCTTACAGGCATAATACTAAACCACCATTGCTGCAGTTAAAGCACAGAGGGAAGGAGTAAAGGGGAGAAAGTGAAAAAAGGGTTACATATATGCAAACCATCAACAGAAAATGTTAGAGGAGGAATGAAAGGAATTGCAATTACAGAATTTGATGTTCTCTTTCTTTGGGATATATTGGACAAAAACATTTACTTACGCCCCAGTGCGGACGACCTAAAGGGGCTTTTTATTTCCTGATGTTTTCCAATCAAAAACTTTCCAGGAGCCTACAATTCAGAGCAACTCTACGGACACCAGGAATAACAATATAAACCGGCAGACAAGGAAAATCTAAAGATTATGACAAAAAAGAGAAATGACTCATGAGCACAATTAAGTGAAAAACAGTGTGTGAGAGTGTCCTCTGCCAAATCAAATTCGGTCACACACCTGCAGTATACCTTGGGAAATATATCAGTGACACTGATTAGAGTATGACTGCTATAAAAGTATGCAATGGTAGTCACTGATGATTGGAAACTCCTCTCATACACACAAATTAAAACCTGTGAGAAACATTATAATCAGAAAAAGGTGCAACATACAAAGACAATGCAGACTTTAAGCATCTGCCCTAAAACATTTCAGAGAATATATACAGTATATAAACAGTATATAAGTAGCCTTGGAATCATTAACCATAGAATATGAATGCTACAGTATATCTACTGTACATATTTCCATTGAAAAAACAATTGATCTTTCTTTGCTTCCAACTATTGCCAGACTCCTAATAACCTTAGTCATTATTACAGTAATGCAGTAGTGTGTTTGAAATGGTAATAAGACATAGAAGTAGCCAAGAATGGTTTGTTGCTAAATTATGTTCATTTCTAATGTTGGACTTTCTGACTCCTTTTGAAAAAGATCTCCCCTAATGGTCTGCATGCATATGTAAATAGTCTTAAATAGATGTTTGGATAATGCCTTAATGAGAGAAGGTGACAGTAATGAGGATGTCTCTCTTGGCTCACTCTGTTATAAAGTTATAAGGCATGAACTGGCATCCCGCTACAGGGGGTGACAGTAAGAGGATGGTTGCCAGATCTGAATATGCTTATTCCGCTTCTGTGGCACAGGCTATCATTTCAAAGACTACATCTAACATCACAAGACATGGAAGTAGAGCATACACACATATCTGACCATGCAATGCCATATCTACTGCTACTGCAATGTTTATCAGCCCCACTTATGTTACTGTGCAGCTCAAGGTGAACCGCCATGCTCATCATTCTATTTTATTTTTCATTCTTCTCACAGCCACCGTGGAAACGTATATATCAATATAAACCTAGCTGCAGGCTTATAACAGAGTGTGTAGAAACTGATGACAAAATGCCAGCAGAGACCTAAAATACCATTGTGGTTGCTATGTCAACAAAGCCTCAGGACATAAAGGGACCACCAACGAGCCTGGATCTCAATCCTGACATCTGTGCAATAAGCTCTAGCTCTGGTGTCAACAACATAGCAGCCTCTTCATACACACTACAAGCCTGCTCCAACCTCTCCGTGAATCTAAAGAAGAAGCCCGAAGAAATCACTTTTCCATCTTTGCCTCACTGCTCCTCGATAAATCAGGCACCGTATTTATCAAGTGTCTCAGAGAAGGAAATGAGCCCAACCTGGCCCAAAATTCTCAGAGTGCATGGTGCTAATTTTAGGCTCTGGTGTTATTACAGAGTTGTTATTAACTGTGCAACTTTGGAAACTCATTGAGGATTCAGGAGAGCTGCAGATCAGTTTTTTTTAATATGTTGAATGAATGCTGTAACAACATGGACTTCATTTAAAGGTTCTGAGAGTTGTAAAACACAAGGAGAACTTCTCCTTGCTAAGAGGCAATGTAAAAAGAAATTACGCATGTTTAATCCTTATGAAACTTTAAGCATGGTTCTGGGATCTGGGGATGACCAGAGGTTGTTGAGGTTACATGAGATGACCAGGATAATGGTATTTGCATAATGTATCACATTAATGTAATTAAATTTAAAGCTGTGAGCAAAGGACTCGGATTAATTAGAAGAAACAATGTCTTAATAAATGGAGGTATTCAGTCTTTTGATTCTAATTGGAGGTCCTGATATCTTTTTTATAAAAGTAATTGTGTGCACATCCCACCTTCTGGCAGGTGCAGGATAAATGAAAAGTACTTAAAGCGAAAAAATGTAATGTCTGCAACACTGCTTTAAACAACCATATTTAATATAAATGCGAAGACCCAGTAGGGTCGAAACGCTGCATTTATATTAAATATGGGAGTTTAAAGCAGTGTTGCGGACATTACATTTTTTCGCTTTAGGTCCTGATACATAACATGTAGGGAAACCCCAACTTCACCAATTAAAAACAACGTAGCTTACATGATATGCTCTTATTACAGTGAGAGACATCAGTGACATTTAAGGGCGTAATACTGATTCACCGATAAGCCACTGAATGTGAATGCTGCAGCCGATCGCGTGGCTTAAAGAAATACCCAACTGTAAATAAACACGGTAGGCTACTTCACACGCCTTTTTTTTGGTCCGCGCAATTACGCATGAAACTAAGATGAAATGTCTGCACTGATGATTTTTAATCAAAACGCTTCCCCGTTTTTTGACATGAATCAAAAAACACCCCACGCTTCTGTCACACGGGGGGAAACTGATAGTGGGTTACATCTTGTTTTACTATGTTTGAGCATACCCCTCCTCCGTAAATCGATCCGGTTGTAGGAATGGCAGGTTCGTATAAAATGAGCCCAAGCTGTGATCCATTGAAATATTTCAGGTTAAATAATAGTGAAAAAAGAACTTAGATTAGAAATATGATATAATACATCCAAAGGTGCCGTAAAATATTCGCCTTATTATTGGGATTTGCTTTAAATAGCGTGGCAAATAAAAAAAATAAAAAACTATTAATGGATGGATCGTTATCCTTACACGTGAATCCCCAAAAGCAGTAAAGATCAGACTTAGAGCTATTTAAACTGCTCACACCAGCAGGTCGAGGAAATTCACAGCAAGTCGTGCCAAGACATGGATTATAGTTACTTTACCTCCAACACACAGCAATGACATTTCTTATATGCGCCTTTAGTACAGGGTCCAGCTTCTTCACCAGCGTCCGTAGCCTAATTGAGCTAATTTGTGCAATATACAGCCTGGGAATGAATTGTTGGGCTGGAGATGAAGGAGCCTGCCGTCGCTGGCAGAGGCGGGTCCTGGCAGGGGCTCGTTAGCCTGACGAAAATAAAAAATCTTCACACTTCGAGAGTTAACGCCAGCGTCGCAATCCTATCTGTATTTTAATGGCGTGTCTGTCTAAATTTGAGACTCTTTCCGCCACTTCTCTCTCAGCTCTCCACTCCCCAACACACAGCCATCTTGTTCAGCTTCAGCACCGCCGATGCGTGGACAGCTCCTGGCTGTGACGTCAGAGCGGTGGTGGAGGTTGAGATGCTGAAACACCTGATTATTAGCCTCTCCCTCTTCATTTTCAACACATTTCTTAAAAACATCTTCAGCAATCCTCAGATAATATCACATTATCAACATGTTGGTATTCAGTGAAGAATTTTATGATAATTGATTCTGTCAATAGCCAGCCAGCCCTACTTCTAAGGAAACACTAGGACTGGGTAAATGGCTTGGCAGTGAACCAGTTAAAGAACATTCATCTTCACATACACCAGTGGTTCTCAAAGTGTGTGGCGCGCCCTTACAGATATTTGCAATAAATATTCAGTTTATGTATTAAATGTTAAAACGGCTTGCCATAGATCGGTGGGGCGCGAGTGACCTGGGGAAAATGTGATGCGGAACTAATGTTTTGACGTCGGAATCATTTTCACGGCGGAACAGTAGTTTTAGAGATGCACAGGTTCTCTTAATACATCCACGGTCGACCCAGCAAAGCAGCGTTCCCAATAAATCAGAAACATCGTGTGCAATAACCCCCCAATCCCTTTCCTCATGTCTGAAAACTCTGGCAGCTGACAGTATAATACCCAACAGATTAAGAAGACACTTAGAAACATGACATTGTTGTGAGAACAACAATCAGTCCTGTCTAGCGGACCTAACGAGCGCTGACGTCATCACAGGCAGTGCCCGCGTGCACAGCTGATGGAGCAGAGCAGTGAAGCAAATTCCAGAAACTTCTGAGTTTCTTCTGAGAGTACAGAATACTGAAATAGCTAAATAGATCATTTGTCATAAACCATTAACCTCTAGCTGTTCCTTGGTGTGACCGACTATCCCATTGTCAAACTTAGTCGTGTTTAAGTGTGACAACAGGCCACACCACCTTCATCCTTCCAGTTAAATAACACACCAACAACCAAACTGATACAACCTTTAACCAGATTCAAGACTTTTTCCCAGTATGGGCCAACAGCTCCCCCTGCAGGAACACAACATCCGCTGTATCTTTACAGACTCACAAAAAGGCCTATTTGCCAGTTGCTTCTAGTTGTATCCAGCCTTGTATATTTAAGAGGGGAAAACAAGTTGTTACCAGCCACGACAGAGGCGCTGGTATTGTTCAGTCAGTGTGTGTGTGTGTGTGTGTGTGTGTGTGTGTGGCAAAATGTGGTTCTGGAGACACCTACTGTTGCCGGAACTACCGCAAAGGCAGATTTGAGTACTTTGCCAGGTGTTTATATGTCTGTGGGCAGATTTTGTCACTGTGATATCATCGCAACCCTGCATGATGCATTCACAAAACTTTACAGGTGTGTAGTTGAGATCAAAATGAAGGCTGAGTTTGAAGATGGGTGTTGTCCGAGCAAGGTCGTTGGAGGTAGGGGGTTAGGAACTAGGGAAGGGGCCTCACCACTTTACAACCCTGGCCCGATTTGGCGTCGCGGGCGGATGGTGTGATCCCATCGCAATATGGTCTCTAGTTTTGTAATGTAACTTTAAGTTGAGATGGGGAAATTTAAATAATTAGACAACAGCCTCACAACAAGTTAAAAAAAAAAGCAAAATTGCACACATTCACCTTTTGTTGGAAACATTTTCAGTATGGTTTAATGAATATTTCAGAAAATACAAATATACTTCACAAATATATAATATTCTGACAAGTGAAACTGCTTGTCCATTCAACAACCTGCCATTATCAATGTAAATTCAAACATGTAAACCCCAACATTTCATTGTCACCCTTTTCAATTTTATGTTTTTCATGCATTATAAAAAAAAATAATAAAAAAAAACACTACGTACACATTCCCCACTCATTAAATGGCATTTATTGTGAACTATTATTTAGGCTCGTCTTATTGGACAGGTCACGGGCCTGTAGGTAACTGCTGATACTACACACTAGAGTTAGGGTCAATCCAATTTGACTTAATT
The DNA here is from genome assembly GCF_008315115.2 of Sander lucioperca. NCBI lineage: Eukaryota > Metazoa > Chordata > Actinopteri > Perciformes > Percidae > Sander > Sander lucioperca. Next base: position 37,624,910 of record NC_050183.1, on the reverse strand, counting down.
ATAGCAGTTCAGAGGATAAAATTACATAATACACTTTAATGAAATTCCTGAACTGTAAACACCCTCAACACCGCCACACAGATTTACATTCACAAAAACTCATGTGTATGAATACACATATTAATAAAGAAGAGGCATGTAGACATGGACTGTGTGTGTGGTGTTTTGACGTGTTTGTACCCTTGCCTTTACTATCCTTGAGAAATCCACATACTCTGTTGAATGGCACTGACTTGACCTGATACCACCAAGCCTGTCCCGTGTCCCTCTGATGCAGGAATGAAAGCGTCTCCAGCTGGAGTCTCCTCATAACTTCTCACTGACAATGAATTAAAGCATGCAGTTAGAAAAAAAAGAAAAGATTCAGACATAAATATAACATGTGGCTTTTCGAGACTTAAAAGTTAAGACTTGTAAACAAATTACATGGAAAATCCTGTTGGACTCAGGTCCAATAATAATAATGTGGATAATAATGAATGTTTTCTAAAACAATTAGATAGATAGATTTGTACTGATCCCCAAAAAATGGGAAATTCCAGTGTTGCAGCAGCAAAATATCAGACACACAGCACACATACAGAAAATACATGAAATGATAGGATACAATATACATGAAATAATAATAGGATAGAATATAAGAACAAATAATTTAAAATATATACAAGTTGGAAATAAAATGTACAACTGTTTAACAAGTTTTGATAAAGCTGTAGATAAACCCATTGTGCAAGTTGCACTTAGTGCAGTTGTGATGTCTAGGAGTCTTATCTAACACTCAGTGATGAAGTGTTAAAAAGTTGAATTGCCTGTGGTAGGAATGATTTCTTGGCTCGTTATTGATATTAGTTACCTGTCCACATGAGAAAGGACTTCACAAAGCTGGGTGAACAGTGCACGATGCTTGTGAGGGTTTCCCTCCAGCACTCCACTGAGACGACTTAGGTATGAGTCCAGGTTCCCATGAGATGCTGTCTCACCTGTACCTGTTCAGAAAAGTCACAGATGAATGAAATCCACACATCCTCTCAAGGTGAAATATCATGGAATTGAAGCACTGACATGGCAATCCAATTCTTAGGAGATTTGGGAGTTCTTAGGAGTATTAATGAATATTCACTGTCGTTGCACTGGTGGTCGCTAAAGAATGCTACCATTATCAATGCATTTATACTATAGGACTAAACAACATAAATCTACCATGAAAATATAACATAATAGCAGGAGATTTATCTAATATCCATCTATCTATATTCATGCATTTCTCCTCTGACTAGATACAGCCAACTGATTGCTGACCTGGCAGGGGGACTGATGACAGACTGTTGACCAGTGTGTGTTTAATAGCCAGCAAATGTTGGTGAAGAGCGTGGGTGCGCTTCTCGTCCAGCCCCAGTTCAGCCTCCAGGCGCTCTTTGGCATTGTACATGTCCTTAATGTGTCGCTGAAGCACTGCATTCTGCTCCTCAAACTCAATGTTGGCCTTACGAAGCCGTCGCAACTCAGCCTCTCGAGCTGAAACCACAAAGAGAAATAAAACGGGATTTGATGAGCACACAAGATAGTGTCTCACATGGTATGTTGGATTAAACTTACTTTACACTGTTAAAATATCCTATTAGCTAACAAAGTAATGGCACAATTTGTCGTAGCTTTAGTACCCATGTCATGTTAAATGGGTTTGTGATATATCAGAATGATCCTTTCCTGTTTTCAGCTTCTCTGTTACCTTTGTTCTGATCGAGGAACTCCTCTGTGAAGATAGGGATGTCAAATCTGCTTGGCAGGTCAGAAGCCTAGAGGACATAATGAGCAAACGGACAATTTAGCAGTTTGAAATGAACGTGAAAATGACATTGCAGACTATAAAGTAATAAGATATGTATCATGGGCTCAAAGCTAACTTTTTAAAGTGGTTGCCGGCTTGGCAACCAGGCATCAGCTTTTGGCTTGCCGAAATTGACAATACGGTTGCCATGTTTTAAATTGCCTATATCTGGAGCAATTCATTTCTTACAGTATGTAACTATACCACACATTTTAATAATGAAACAATGAGATAATGGCTTGCGATATAATTTCCCATCCCTCTCAAGTAGGGGTGCAACGGATCACAAAACTCACGGATCGGATCACTGTTTTGAGTCACAGATCAGATACATTTTTGGATCAGCACAAAAAAGGGGGGAATTTAAATGATTATTAAAAACGTAATATCAATAACCTTTAACAATAATTACTTCTTTCACGAATAAATTGCATACGATACCGCAAAATTTGGTGTTAATCCGATACCAAGTAAATACAGGGCCAGTATCACCAATACTGATACGATACCGATACATTTTAATAATTAAGGTGGATTCATCATCAAAGTGCTAAATCTGAATGAATTTTCATAATCTTAGTTAAGTGTTTTTGTTATTTTTTCCTTTGGATTATTAATAAGTTAAAACCCAGGACAGAATTTTAATATGCTTGTATAAATTTGTTGTTTTACCACTGTATCTTACAGCCTTTTCACAAATTGTACAGCCTGTTGTTGTTTCATTTTTGGCCTGAAAATCTAGCCACACAGCGCTCCTCTTCCTCTCTGCCATTCTTCTGCCGTCTCAGTGCCGCCTGTGTGTGTGCGCTGAGTCACGTGACGGTACAACATCAAATGACAAGAGGGAGGAGGAGCAAAGTGTGCCTGCTCCGCGCTGTGGCAGGACTTGACCACATGAAAGCAGCGGCACCTACACAGACACAGACAGCCAGGTCGTCTCTTTGATAAAACCGCAGCAGTGCATACTGGAGAGAAACTAAAACTAAAGTATTAATCTCGTTACACTGGTATTGATCAATATCAATACCAACGTCGGTATCAATATTATCGATATTTGGATCGATCCACCCACCACTAGTGACCAGTGCTAGTTTGTGTCTTTTAGCCCATAGCTTTAGCGCCAGACTCTTGTACGTCCCCTGTTAGAATCCTCTACAGTGAAATACAATAACACTTTTACACCGTTTAACTGTCAGCATTTTAACCGTGTTTAATCCAGTTACTACTGTAGCTAGCAGTAGGCTAACGTTACCAGCTGTGTAACGTGTTATTAGTGTTTACTAGTGTGACATGCAGCGATGTTTCTGTTGCCTCTAACGTGGGTTTCGGAGCATCAGAGAGAAGCGCAGACATTTAAGTGGCACTGTAATTAGGCACCGAAATTCGCGTTGCTATTTCGTCTGGTAGATACCGGCCATATTAGCACCGGATTTTAACATGCGGCGTTTACGTGAACAGAAAATTGCGTTGCCTGTATCTTTTCACGACAATTGCGCGTGTGTGGAAAGCGGTCGCACAACAGCTGAAATGTTGTGTTGCGCACGAACGTAGTGTTTAAAATTTACGTAGACAACCAAATAAAATATTGAGCTCTTTTGAAATAAATGTTCCAGTTTTGTAAGTTTTGATTTGTTTTTATATATATATATATATATATATATATATAAAAAAAACACAAATATTGAACAGGTGGTTGCCAAAGGGGGCAACCAGAGACCACGAAACGGTTGCCAATTGACTCAATCTGGTTGCCAAGGGCGAACCTGGTATGGTTCATGTACCTTTGATACAGATGACTCTGAACTAGTACTGATGATGACCGATGGAGTGTCTTCTGAAAGAAAAAAATGTATGTGCATATTACAGCTGACATGGCACAGAGTCATGAAAACAAATGTTTGCCCTTGTGGTGTACATAACATTTCTGATGTAAATACAGCTCAGTGGTCACCTTTCTTGATCCTCTTGTCTTGTATCTTAGCACTGGTGATCTGATAGGCCTCAGTCTGCTGATATTCCTTCAGTTCCTGGGCATACTGCATCTTCTCCCGTTCCGCCTCGTCCAGGTAGCGCTGTCAGTGCACAAATAATGTTGTGCTGCTTTACTGAGGGAAAAATTCGGTCTTGCAAACGGACAGGCGCTTGAGTATTTGAAAACTTTTTGAAGCATGCTTCTTGGAAATTAAGTCATGAAGTACATTTTATCATAAAAATGTTTGCCAGCATGCGCATTTCACAACCAGTGGGCTGAAAAACACTGCAGATGAGAAATAGCTTTAAAAAAATAAAATCAAACAACATCTTTATGAAAGTAAACAAGACAGATGATGATGCTCCTTACAACAAAACTCAAATACAGTGATAACACATGCAATGTTATTCGTGACTGGGGTTTGTGTGTGCAATTGTGAATACCAGCCCAATTTGCCCAGTAATAAAGCATCAATAAATACCCAGTACTCACAGTAATGTGTTGCACTGAATATACTATGTTAAACAATACATGTAACATTAATACTTGCAAAACTTGAATAACTACCTGTTTGTCATTCGGGGCTAATCGTGTCCACTCTGATCCAAGTCTCTTGGTGATTTCAGGGAAAGGCAAGTCAGGGTATCTGGCCCGCATATGTTCTCGGCGTTCATTCAGGAAGCGGACATATCCTGTTACTGGTGCCTTGGGACCATTTGGTAGCACCTTCTTTCTTTTCTTTCCCTTTGGCCAGCCTCTCTTCTTTGGCTGCAGAGAGGGGAACACCACTTCCATGAAGGCAGGGGCTGCTCACTCATCTATAGTACTCATTCTTGATCAGTAGACAACTACCAACACTAGCCTACACACTAGGGTTGCAACTAACAATTATTTTCGTTAATTATTATGCAGATTTTTATGCAGATACTTTTTTCTTATTCTACTAATCGTTTGGTCAGTAAAATGTCAACAAATAGGCAATAGACTGATTGTTTTGTCTGACCAAAGGTCTAAAACCCAAAGATATTTTGTTTTCCATCATAGAAGACTAACAGGAGCAGCAAATATTTACATTTGAGAAGCTGCAGCTGGAATTATATGGGACATTTTTTTCTCAAAAATTACTCTGATTATTATACTCTAACCCTCTACTACATACAGTCTAATACAACAACCATGTAATACATCCTACCACATGAAGGTTATACAGTTAGGTATATGTTCAACCCGTTTCAGAGACATGTCATTTTTAATTTATGTTCATTATGGAGGTTCTAGTTAGTGGTGCTGTTGAATTATATTACATTTCTGTTTTATACACTGACACAGTCTGTCCTTGTTTTTTATGTTTCTACTATTCTGCTTAACTGTTAACAGGACATTGTCATAAAGAAGCATGGAGCATGCTCAGCCAACCTACTCTGTAAAAATGAAATACATTTCTCAACAAGTGTCCAGACTTTTACCTGTAAGACGGTCGGAATTATTGCTGGTTTGTTGTATTAGTGTGATTTATTTTTAGCTACCTAACAAAATGTGAAGTGGTGAGTGTAAAGAGTTTAACTCCTTAACCAACATGCTCATTTAAATATTTGGTTGCAAACCTTGAAAGCCTTATTCCTTCAGCTAAGGAGTGAAAATTAAAGTCATTTACAAAGCCGGTTGTTGATCCTGGTCAGATGTAACAGTACCCACCTCCTCTTGTGGTTGATCTGCTGAATGGGATGGTTTGGAGTGCTGCGATGTATCACTCTGCTCTTGTTTTATCCCTCCCATGATCTCCGTGGAATGGACTATGCACTTGTGAAAATGGGTCTTAATCCGTTAGGGTTATGCCGTTGGAAGAAGTCTGTGCAGAATAACATGGGAGAAGATGTAAAAAAAAAGATGCGAACAACAGTACATTTCAGCATTATTTTCATCGCAGGGATGCCACTTCTTAAGCTAACCTGACTGCTAGCAGTTCAATGCGGCTAACGTAACTGTTCACACAGACACACATACACACTCACACACACAACGTACAATATCCAGTTAAAAAGGTAATCCAAACTGCTACTCTTCACAAAGAAATGTTGTATTGTGCATACAATAATGTTTAGTCATTCCGGACGATGGCAGTTTTATATAATTATTTCTACTTTTTTGGATAAACGTCTTCAACTCACCAGATAATGAGTCCCTCGGCCAAACAGGAAGAGAACCCTGCTTGCCATCTGATTGGTCGGCACGGAGAATCATGATTGGTTGGCTGGATATTCCCCTAACCCCCCCCTAAATGGACTAGTAGTAGAAGAACAAGTACCTCAAAATTGTATTTAAGTACAGTACTTGAGTAAATGTTAAGACGTTACTTTTACTATTGACCGTCCCTAATGATTTAAAACTATTTATGGAATCCCTGAAACGAATGAAAATCTAGAAAGCACAAAACGGCGTACTCAGTGTACTTAAAAAAAAAAAAAAGCCGTATTGATTTTCTTTTTGCTTATATTTTTACCGGAAGTGGTCATTTCAGAATCAGAATCAGGTTTATTGCCATAGTAAGTTACGGTACGCTTACAATGAATTTGCCTTGGTGGTTGGTGCATACATAAACAAACAAACACATTTATCATTATTATGAAATAAACAATACAGAAACAAATACAAAATAGCTGTTTAACATAGGAAAAGCAGGGATGAATGGATTGAGTGCACAATGTGCAAAAAGAAATACAGTAAGTGCAATGGGCAGGTGTATAGTCCAGAATGGAGGTTAATGCAAAGTGTAGTGACTAAGTGGGGGGGAAGAAACTTTTTTTTATGTCGTGAGGTTTTAGTCCTGATGGACTGCAACCTCCTGCCAGACGGGAGAGGTTCAAACATGTGCTATTATGTCTGTTTTGACGCCCTGGAGTTGATAGTTGTGGACACTGTGGACACTATTTTGTTGTTTCACTGTGTGATTTTTGAAGGCACTATATAGTGAATGACTGTTCACATTCAGAATTCAGACAATGAAATATATAACGTCTACTGTTAGCATTACTTGTAATTAATTGCAGAATATTTTGTATTATACTATACCTGCACTGCTCATTATGTTACCGTGTTTATACTGCCCATGTATATCTTATTTATACACATTGTTAATACTGCTCATACTGTGGGCTATATATGTAGTGAATTAATATCGCTTACTCTTTATTCCATATTCTATATGTTATTGTGTACATTACTCTGTAGTTTTCTGCTTTTTGCACTTCTGGTTAGATACTTAACTGCATTTCATTGTCTCAGTACATGAAGACAATGAAGCTGATATAGATATGAGTGATTTTGTAGAGAGCCTCTGAAATGATAACATTAATTGATCTGTATAAAACATGACTGGTTATTCTCTATCAAATACTTTTCTTGACAAGCAGGTCCTAATATTAATATGCATGGACAGATCTTGTATAAGCCTACAAATACATGACCACAAAAGTCTCACTCACTGATTCCAAAAAAAAAAAAAAAATGATGCAACAAAATCTGTCCGACCAAGAAAATTAAAAGATACTCAATTTACAATGATACGCAAATAAGCAATAAGCAAATCCTGTGGCCGTGGTATAAAACATGCAAACATTTGTTGAAAATGGTTTGTCCTAGCTGACACTTGAGCACAATTCGACTTGCTTCATTAGTACAGCTGTAGTTTCTGCATTGAAGAGCTAGCGGACTTCAGTTGTCTTCCACACACCGTTTACATGCTGAAAATCAACTGCACCCACCATAAACATAACGGTGGATATTTAATGTGCTTAATGGTAGAATGTCTGTAGTTAGACTTACGCATTGAAATGAGTGGCTGAGGAAGTCGTTTGGGAATGAGAACGGGCTGCACACTGTTATTGGCTGGGGTTTACACACCCACACAGAGTTGCTAACTACTTTTGATGGAAAGTAGCTAAAGCCTGCTCTAAAAGTTGCAAAAATGTTATGCGTTAATTAGCATATTCGTGACGTCGTCACGTCGTATGTGCACCATCTAGTGTCAGTTCTACACTTAGCTTTCCCTCTACTCTGTCCAGTCCACATACAGTATTTTAATACAACCGAATTTACAATAAAGCCGTTTTCATTCACACATTTTTAGTTTTTTTTGTTGTCAGACAACACAAGTATGAAATAGTGAGTAAAATGTGGCCCATTCAGACATGTTAACCAGTAGTATTTTCAAGCTGCTGCTCTGTTGAAATGATTATATAACCGCGACGCCCTCTGACAAAATCACGATATTTAACATAAGTTAAAGACAACAGCTGTGCTGCAGGCTGTATTTACTTGTTAAATGATCACAATGATTAAGGTAAGAAGCGATAGATAGAAAGATAGTCTTATTTTACTGATACTTTTGACTGTTTATACATATGGCAGGATTTTGGCTAAGGGTGCAAGTCTTTCCTCAAATTGTGAAAGTTCAATCTCAGTTCCTATAAGTCAAAAATAAACTCAAAATACATACACTCAGACCCCTAAGGACAAAAATGTAACCACGTTTTTGATCTTAGTCATAACAGCATTAAATCTTTTATTTCAGGCTTTCAATATGTTGAATATTTTCATTGTAATTTGTATGTGGTGGATGTGTGCATCTTCATAGGGACTTGTCCCTACATGCAAGTTTGTGCGATTGCATAATCAAAAGAGCTGAAAGCAAGAGCTTTGACAGATAAGAGTGAGCCATTACAGCATGAAGACATACATTATATTAAAATCAGAAGAGCCCTGGACTCAAACTTGCAGTTTCTATTTTATATCATGTTGAGCCATCTTCTCATGTTCGCCCTATGTGGAAAATTTCCTGGTTTCAAGTAAGCACATTACTGCTGTATGAGCACCGTGGCAAATGTAACCAAAATAAAGTATTGATATGGAGAAGTTGTGGAGCTTGAGAGATCGAAAAGCTGTGAAGTAGTTAACTTGGAAATTACTGAATATTTGATAGTTGTGGGTAAAATGACAACTCTTAATATTTGGCAGTTATTTCAGCTGGAAATTTTTGTTCTGACACTTGTTTAAAGTGAGACATGGGTTTGCTCTGAAATGTTGCTTCATATAGCCAATTTACATAAAACATATTGAACCCCTAAACCCTTTCTCTTAAATTCTAACCACCATATACTTCTCCCACTGCATCTTAAATGAAGTTTAACAGCAAGATAATAAAAAAAACAGCCATAACCATGAGTTTTTTTGTCATTTTATTGTTTACAATTTTTGTAGTTTATTCATTATGGTCAATCCTTTTGGCAAACATTAGTGCTCACTGTGTTCTGTACATTTCCACAATGTAGACTTCAATTTGTTGGGAAGGGAGGAATGAGGCAAGTGGGGTCAAGGCGATTACAATTTGTCCAGGTAGTTCTCCAATTCTGGGACACCTTCCTTAAGACCCTTGCGTTTGCGTGTCTCCGTGACAACAATACCAGGCTTGCTTGCGGGGTCTAATGGGTCTCCTGGGAGGATCTGCCAATGGTCAAACACACACTGTGGGAAGGCCTGGCCACCAGTGTGGGAACGAAGGTCAGCTGTGAAACCTGGGAATAGACAGAGCAGAGTATGCTTTGATACTTTCCTGCCAAATCTCCATTACATTATCACTAAAAGGGTTGCAAGGAGTGATAGTGCAGCAGGCAAAAATGTAGGAGTGAACATGTTTTTACCCTCTGGTCAAGAGCTCAGGGATTTCAATTTCATATGGTAGCTATTAATTACCTACTATACATCTGTATGGCACTAAAGATTATGTTAACATGAATGTAAAGCATGTGCATGATTGGCCCTAGATATATTTAGCAATACTGTGTGTCAATACGGTCATGCTAATAAAGCCTCTTTGAATTTGATATATTAATAAACATCAGGCCACCATAAACCCATTCCTCTACTGCAATTAACTAATGGTGTAAAAGCACAGGCTTGAGAAGTAATGTTACAGCTTCTCTGTTCACCAGCCATGGTTAAAGAGAACTTACCAAATGACTCCATAACAGGCAAGTAGGCCTTGGTAACACGCATGGGTGTTCCCATGACAGCGACCTCCTCAAACACATGACCACGCCTCCTGTTTAACACACCGTAGATTCCACCCATTGCAACCTCAGGACACTGCAAAGTAAGACAGGATATTTTGAGTCGTACAAACAAAACCCACTATTGGTGAAATGACAAGGCAAGTGAACTATGGAAAACAATTCTAGTAAATACTTGTCAATGTGTGACAAGTAAAACCTTTGTAACTTAACCTAGATAAATCTGGTAACTAAAAGAAACAAAATACAGTGTACATCGACATTGGCCCTTACCTGGATCTCCACAAGGTAGACAGGCTCCATCATTCTGGGCTGGGCAGTGAGCTCGCATGCGTACAGAGCTCTGCGAGCTGTGGGAATAATTTGACCACCACCACGGTGAATAGCATCTGTATGCAGGGTTACATCATGGACGTTGAAGCGAATGGCACGCATGTTCTCTTCACAGAGGACACCCTAAAGACAACATTGAGACACCAATTCAAGTTTTGAAAAAAGTATATACAAGTACACAATTACTTTACAGAAATATGACAGAAGACTCTCCAAACTTTTAACAAAGTGCAATAAAAAGTGAATTCTTGCCGACTTCGCCCCCGTACCTCCTTGACAGCCCACTGGAAGCCAGCCACAACGCTATCCTTGATCTCATTAAGGTACTGCACTCCCTTGGTAACATCCATCAAAAGGTTGGGGCCAGTTCCATCAGGTCCGAAGCACCAGATCTTTCTGGACTCACCGACATCCCATTCATACTTTTCATTGAGGTAGCGGGCACGTGCCTTCATCTCCTGACGAGGAGCAACATCACCCTTCTCAATGTCCTCTGCCAGGCCATCTGGGAAGGGGCAGGCCTTCATGAACAGACGGTTGTGCTTGTTGGGAGACTTTGACAGACACATAACACTTGATTCTGCACTGACTGTCTCCCTGTAGGACACCACTGGATCAGATTTCTAAAAAGAGAAATGAAAAGTGTCAATGCAGAAATTTCACTTCTAGGGACATCAAAATCTTTCACCATTTGTTTTTATTACCTTGAGTGGAACACAAGCATGATCCTCCTCCAGATCCTTCAGACAAATCTCCAGATGTAGCTCTCCAGCTCCAGCAACGATATGCTCTCCAGACTCCTCAATGATACACTGCACCATAGGATCGGACTTGGACAGACGCTTCAAACCCTCCACCAACTTGGGCAAGTCAGCAGGGTTTTTGACCTCCACAGCAACTCTCACCACAGGACTGACACTGAACTTCATCACTTTCATGTTGTGTGCCTGCTCAAAGGTGGTGATGGTTCCAGTCTTGACAAGGAACTGGTCGACTCCAACCAGACCCACGATGTTACCACATGGTACATCTTCAATGGGCTCAACATAACGACCCATCATCAAAATGGTCCTGGCAGAGAGCAATGAAACATAAGACAACTTATCAGATATTGGTCACATCTGAATTTACTTCACATTACTTCAATATCAATAAATAGCAACTATCTGATCAACAGATGTTGAAAAACCAACCTCTGAATCGGCTTCAGGTAAAGGTCGTCCTTCTTTCCAGGGACATAGTTTGGTCCCATAATACGTACTTTCAGGCCAGTGGAGACAGACCCAGAGAACACACGACCAAATGCATAGAAGCGACCCTTGTCATTGGTGGGGACCATCTTTGAGATGTACACCATCAAAGGAGCCTTGGAGTCACAGTTCTTGATACCTGGTTTAAAAAAAAAAAAAGAAAATTGGCCAACAATCAGTTCCAAGTCCAAGAACTACTACAAACTGAAGCCACATGGGGCTTACTGCCCAGGTCTTAGACATTAGCAACTACTGAAATGATGCATGTTGCGGATGGTAACATTTTATTCCTGTGCATGAGCAAAATTAAAATAGTCATACCCATGGCAGCCTCATCATCTCCAGGTCCTTCATAGAGCAGTTCGCAACGGTACCTCTGGGCAGTGACAGGGGAAGGCAGGTGGATGGTGATCATTTGCAGAAGGGCTTCTCCAGCAGGCAGCCAGCGGCGCATCACAGCCTTCAGGAGAGGCTTACCCTCCTTTTCCTTGTCCTCGGTATCCAACTTGATTTCCAGCTTCTGGATCAGTTTGGCAGTTTCCTCCTTCTTGAAGTTCATGATGGCATCAAACACCTACAAGGAAATTAATTTGAATTAGTAGACTGCAATTTAACATGACTAAGCCAAGAATATTAAGCAAACCACTATTTATGTGCCTTGCTCAGAGTAAAGGTTATCATCACTGTTACTCAGGTCAAAGTGAAGAATTTTGAAAATCATCATTTGCAGGCACACAGTAACTCATTTATTTTGCTCAAAGTTTACAGATACGGAATTATCCAATTACAACATGTACTCATTTGAACAACTCTGCCTTGAACAAACAGGCCTTGTTTTGTAACTGCACCACAACAGTATTTAAATAAATTACCTTGAAGATTGGATCCAGGATAAGAGCAACAAAGGTGCGGGGTAATTTGTTGCCATCAGGCCCATTAGGAGTCTTAAGAAACTTTCCAGTGGCCGCATCGAAGTACCTAAAGTAACACATAAGGTGTTGAGATTTACGGTTTGATATGTACCTCAGCTTTAGGGTTCACAGTTTGGCATGTTTTCAGGACAACAAGGAATACAAAAGTGCAGAAAATAAAAAAAATTCTCATTAATTAAACAGTGGCAATAAGGCTTATTGGCGAAACTTTATTAAAGCAAACAAGTACTGACAATTTGTCACTAAGAAAAAACACAAATGTCAGTAATGCTCCATAAGATTTAACCAGGAGTAACTCATCTAGATAAAGAAATCTTATAGACTGCCCTGGCCGGCAGAGGCACAAATAACGGTTGCAGACATAAAAACATTCTTAATAAAACAAATGAAAGAATTAAAAGATCAAAACACATTCAACATTCAAAACATAGTAGTACATGTCTACAGTTGTAGACAGACTATTGATGCGTTTGAGTCACAGGGCGTACTGAACCAATCTTCCATACCTAACGTCCTGTACGAAATGGTTCAGCACAAATAGACTACCACTTAAGCCCTAATAATCAAGCTTTATTAGAAACTCACCTATCACCCCACAGCTTCTTCATCATGTCTTCCACCTTCTTGCAGTGCTCAGCTGGCGTCATCTGGGTGTTGCCCTTGGCAGCAAACTTGGCTGCGTACATCTCCGCAAACTGCTTCAGTGTGAAAGCCCAGCCATGGAGTCCAGAGCCAAAGCCAACGGTACCAATAGTTGGGTCGACCTTAGAGAGACCACATCAGGACATTAGTACATTTTAAGAGATTTCTATGTTTTATTTAGCTATGCTGATTTCACTTTGGACACAAGACTAAAGAGACAAAAATACTCATGTGGCTGGATCCTCTAAATTCTTCAACAGTCGACTGAAATTTACTGCCCCAGAGAAAAGCCAAACCACAAGTGTGAAGACTGATTATTTGAACCAGTCTTACCACCTTTACTTTAAACTACTCAACCTTTTAAATTTCAAGTCACAAGAATCAGATTTTTTGTTTGAGAAAATGTTGGCTGTTTGTTGTTTCAGAGTGGTACAGTCCATGGATTGGGAAAGTAGTGGTTAATTGATCATGACCTTTGTTTGAAAATGCACTGGACAGAAGTTTACACCATTGATCCCAGTATTCTAGACACAACATGCCAGTGTGCTCCATTTAAGATAAAAGGTTCAGACAGCAACTCACCTGGAGGTTGCCCATAGGTCCATGTTCATCTTCTCCATAAGTGGAGATGATGACATTGACTGACTCAACAATACGCTGGAAAGTCTGGTAAAGGTCTTCAGCTTCAAGTTGCAACTCCAGCAAGGCACGGTCCATCTTGTTCATCATCAGGACTGGCTTGATACGCTCACAAATGGCCTGACGGAGCACTGTCTCAGTTTGTACACAAACACCTGGCAGGGATACACAATAGACAAATTAACCTACAGGAAAACAGATCAAGTTGAGTCATTTCACATAAGCAGCACAATTGTCAACATAGTATGAAAGACACTGCCAATTATTTACAAAGCAAATCAGCACTTCAGAAGTTTTTCTGAGGCACATACACTTTTCAATGTTAAAGAAACTTTGTGAAAAGAGAAAGTGTGCACTTGGGATTCCTGTCAAGACAATGAATTATTCGCAAGCTGCCCGTGGGCCAAGATGAGCACATATTTTGTAGTTGTCAACATTAACAAATTGACCTACGTTTACATACTTATATACAGTGATGACATTTTATATGATAATACATTGTGACTGGCAATGCTAAGGTTGGTTTCATTTTATTTGCACTGGTGTCCCAACTGTGGGTTATTTTGCTGATGGACAAAAAAAAAAAAAAAAAGTGAAAAATTGAGAATCGAGTTGGAGCGCACACACTTTGCTACGAGGATTGTTCAACCTTGTCCTTACCAGACACACAGTCCACTACAACCAGGGCTCCATCAGTGACACGGAGAGCAGCAGTCACTTCAGAGGAGAAGTCAACGTGTCCTGGTGAGTCAATCAGGTTGATCAAGAAGCCAGAGCCATCCTTGGCCTGCTTAATGAACTCCAAGTCATTTTCGGCCAGCTCGTAGAATAGGGAGATGGCACTGCAAGTCAGGACAACTTGTTAAGATGGTATGTCACAATTCCAGTGTCACTAAACTTATTGATTCATAAATACTTTCCAGCCACCTCATGGCTCCTCCCAAATCCAGCAATGCTGTTCAAGCACAGATTGATCTGCACAGATCAATCTGCGCAGATCAAAGTACTATAGTATTTCCTTACAATTCTCAGCAAAATGCGTTTCGACTGGTTGAAAGGATTACTATAATGAGGGCGCCAAGGAAGGATACACCTACTTATAATGCAAAAACAGCAATGAGGGAGTGTAAGAATTTAAATAAATGATACTTACGTTGACTTGATAGTGATGCAACGTTCCTGTTCATCTTTGCGTGTGTCAGTGAAACGGGTCTCTCCAGCACGAGCTGAGGCGATGATGCCAGCCTTTGACACAAGCGAGTCTGTCAGAGTTGACTTCCCATGGTCAACGTGCGCAATCACAGACATGTTACGGATGTTGGCCTTCTTGTCCATGATGGCACGGATTTGGTCGACGGTAAAGTTCACCTGAGGATGCAAAATCAGATTAGGACCTTCCCCCCCAAAAAAAAAAGGACAAACAAGTGTACACATGGGTCGGAGAGAAACGTATTTTCAATTGATCTGTATGTCTGGCGCATATTGCAGAATTGACAATAAAGTTGACTTGGCAAGAACATTGCTTAAAATGCACTGGCTAACGTTAACTGCACTCAGCATATTGAAAATTGTTGCTGACAATGTTAATTGCTCTGCATCGTTTCCAAACAGGGCGTTATCCGCCATAATCACAGCTATGACGTTGCTGTTCTCCATTTAGACCTTCTATTTTAAACACAACCCCATGCATGTGTTCATCAATATCCACTGTAAAACAATGATATATTGACTAAATTGTAAATAACCCATGAGTCGTTGGTAAAAAGTAGATTTAACCAAGCAACACAAGCATAATATGTCGGCACGAATAGGCCACGTGTACAGACATTGACACTAGGCTAAATGCTAACATTAGCATGACAGCTAAACTAGCTAGCAGGCTGGGCCGGCAAACGCGAAATGCCGGTTTATTATTCCCCCAGCCTTTTACAACTGCAAAACAAGGCGATAATCCCACCACAGACAACATATTTAAAAGGGCACGGTAGCATTCAGCTACCATTCTTTTAAATGGGTATTGGCTGTATTTTCCGGTGTGAAGCGCAAAGAGCCGCAGTAAACGTTAGCCAACGCAACACCATAGCGTCACTTAATGTTAGCCATTTCAACCTTTACAAAAAAGTCGACTGGCACAAAACATATGAATGCGTTAGCCAACTTAAATGGCAAAAAAGCAAACAAATCTGTAAACAATTCAAAACGGGTTTTTCTAGAGTCTCAGTGACTCCGTAGGTTTAGCGGTACCGGTGACAGAATGGCTGCCATTTTGATCAAAGCACAATCCACAGAATTTACATGCAAGTACGTATATCATTCGTAAAATGTCCATAAGAATATTAATAATAGCGTTGAGGACACATTGAGTGCCTGATGGTTCATTAATAACTCAGAAAACTATTACAAACTTACCATTTTGACGGATGGTTTTGGATCCGCTTACTGGCGAAAAGACACAGGAAATTTTACGCTGCCCACCTCACGAGGTCATAGGCAGGGAAGAGACCGCTGACGTCAGAAAACAGGCATTTATACGACGTGCGTAAAAGGCCTGTGCGTCTTCACGTCCTGTTATTACGCTCATGACCATGTGACACGCTGCTGCTGGTGTCAGTACCCGGCCTGCACTGCACTGCAGTATAGTCCAGTCCACAAACGCAAGTTTACTTGGCGACAAAGTCAAATGAGCTTCATCATCATTCATTAAAGTAATTGATGAAGACCAGGCTAATTGTGAATTCTGCAAATAATTTAATAAAGTCCTCACTAATCATGTCTGAAATACCTTTTAAAATGTGTGGTTTAAAATAAAAGTATATCAGCAAAGAAAAGACCAGTACTGTATGCTGCACATTGTGGCATTCTTCACATCCTACAGTATCATATCCACATTGTTTGTACATTGGGGCATCTCTTTATGTGCTATTCTTTTTCAAACCTCTTATCAATACACCTTGTTGTCAATCATTGATTATTTACTTACTCTTTACTTTGTATTCCCATTTCCCCCCCAAATACCACTAAACCTTATCATAAATGAGCATTTAGTTAGCTTGGTGAGTGGCATCACAGAGCACCACAGAGGCCTTTCAAGCCTTATTTTTAATTACCTTTGTCATCACCTATAAAGAGAGTGTGATAAAATGGCGAAAACAATTTTTTTTAAATGAAAAATAAATACATAAATTAAAAAGACAAGGAAGAACCATGACATGACAGTTACCCATGAAAAAGAATGCCAAATCTATCTTTTTAATAATTTGTCAGATCATCAGGTGTTGGTGGACCACTGCAAGTCCGACGATCCAGTTTAAAATGTAGATAATTTTGACTTATTATAAGATCTGTTTTCTCAATTTATTGACAGTAGGCCTGATCAAGTCTCAGCGCTAAATGTGTAAAATTGGTAAATGTTACATTTTAAGTTGAGTGATTCTGATCTGCACAGCAATAATGGCACACACAGAACTCTTTGAATTATTAAAGCAAAGCCAGAATGTACTGTAGCCTACTTAAGTCAATTTTTAAAGTACATGTAGGCCTACTT
Source organism: Sander lucioperca (assembly GCF_008315115.2). NCBI lineage: Eukaryota > Metazoa > Chordata > Actinopteri > Perciformes > Percidae > Sander > Sander lucioperca. The sequence continues at coordinate 37,607,705 of NC_050183.1, read as the reverse complement.
TACTTGGGTATTTCTAGGTTATTATACCTATACTTCTACTCCACTACATATGAGAGGCAAATCATGTACTTTAGTTACTAGTTACCTTTCAGATTCATATTAGCCTATTTACACAAAATATAATCAACACATACATCCTGATGCATTCTCATAGATTAAGCTACCAGCAGTATATAAAGTAGCTCAAATTGGCCTCACCTTTACAGCTGCAACATTAAACGGATGCCTACACATGACTGCATCAATCATTACAATCCAATAATATATCGTGTATTATTATGATTATTAGAATACGTCATTCTGCATAATGAGAAGCCTACTTAGTGTTACTTTTGGTACTTCAATAAGTATATTTTTATTCTAATACTTCTTTAATTAAGTAAAAGTTCTGAATACTGCTTCAACTCCTTCAGAATGTTGACATGTGATGGCAGCATTTTAGTTTTTCATTTGGTCTGAATCATAATACAGTTCTGGTGCAATACAATAAATAAAACATTTTAGGGATTACATGCCTGTACAAAGCAATCTTCTCTTGCACCTGCTAGTCCCTGTACTTTGACTTCTCTGGGGGAAAAGGCAAACAAAAATAAAATTATTTCATAACTACATCAAATTAATATTAGAATAAAAATAATAACTAATGGATAATAATGTAGCATTCCAAAATAAAATATTGGCCCAAATTTGCCATGTCTTGTCATTCTAAGAAGTGGGCAGTGGACAAAAGATCTGAAATGTGATTGAACAGAACAGTCATCAACTATTTTTTTTTTTAATATATGCTGATGATAAAAAAAATACCAAGAACAGTATGTTTTCAACCATCAAAAGATTGTTGTATTTTTAGTGTTGTGTTGTGCTAGAGATTCCTCTGTATTGTAGTCTGATGTTTCACATCATGTTGTCTGATTATTATTTTTCTCCCTCCAGCAGATGGTGCTCCAGCTTCACTTCCAGAAACTCCAGCTTTCAGTACACCAGTCCCCAAAAAACACAGATAATACTCGACTGTGTTATCAAGATTCTCATCTCACCCTATACTGAATTAGGCAGTGATAATGTTGTATTCACAGAGATGCTTTAGGCTATAAATTAACATCACTTTTCTTTACCCTTAATGTCTTCTTTTGTAATGCACCGTTTGTGTCCAATTAAACTACCCCAACTACATTAAAAGACACATTTGATAGCCTATATTTTTCTTCTTCTGTTGATTTTAATTGAACCCTGTGTACATGTGCTTTATAGCCAAGGCTTTCTCCAACTGTGTGGCTTTTAAGTACATACGCAGAGAGAGAGAGAGACACACAGAGGGGGAGTAAGAAACAACAAAATAAGCTGTGAGAGAGCTAACATTTTGGTGGAGAGGGAAATCATTGAGCGCTGCTGTTCTGTTTACCTTCAAAGGACATGTTTGTTTTAAACTCTCTTTGGCAATGAAGAAAGGGAATGTGAATGATAAAGAATATTGTTCTATGTAAAAAAACCTAAAACATCCAGGGTTTTCTTCATAATTCACACAGTGTTCATGTGGATGGGTTTCCAGTACCCCATGTCATAATACTACATGTGTAGCTCCAAGGAAATATGCTTTCCCTTAACCTCCATAATACATATTAAGGATATGCTTATCTAATGAAAAATGGACAATTAAATAAATTGCAATCCATTTTTGAAGAAATATATTTTTATAAATAGATAAATACTGTATGGCTGCATAATACCCAAGGATGCATGCATGACAAAGGTCCTTGACTAAAATGCTGCCTAATTCAATAATAAACTAAATTACTTTAAAAATATTAATATATTATTAACTTTACTTGAGTCTGTCACCATGTAAGACTACCTTGCAGATGTGTTACTTTTCACTAAAACAGCTTCCGATGCCTCAAATTTAACCCTATAGCACATCCGTTTTAAATCCTTGTAGTTTTAAAATCCTACTTCACCTACACCTTTCCAAATTTCTAAAAAGTACACACCACTTTTTGCCAGAACATGTGCTCTTTTGTGTGACATTTCATTGCATCTGTCTGGTGCAGTTTTATATTAGAATTTTGAATGTCAGCTCTGTCAACATGCTACAGATGGATAGGTCCGAGAGACAAGATGACTCAATCCACCTTTCTACAAAGGGTATACTGGTGAATGCAGATCGTTATTATGTTGTCTGTACGTAAAGGCACACATCGCATTCACCTCCATCCCCACACTGTGCTGAAGTACCTTTTCTTTGCCTTGCTGGAATGGAAATTCTCAGTTTGATAACATCTTAAAGATTTACACGCAATTATGTGATGGATTGTATGGACATGTTAGTGTCACGAAATCACTCTCTAAAAAGCATAAAATTATTCATATTGTGGGTGAAAACTGCTGGTGGGGGTATGGGTGCATCAGGAACAGAATTAGAAACAATTAGGCCTATAATGAACACAGAAAAAACCACAGACACAGTAAATTGAACAAATTTGACGGTGTTAATTACCTGTGAGAACAAGAAGTAAACTGTGTTAAATGTTCTCATTTAACGCCATCACACCTGATCTGCTTGTCTAGCCTTGTGCTGTAGCTCTCGGTGTGTTGTCATATCTGAAAACACTCACACAGAAAGATTGACAGGGAGAAATGGCAGGCTGCTCAGCCTGAGTAATTGAATATGGATTGAAATGACACCAAACGTTTAGAGGCATATGATTTTTCCCCCAACAGCTATCCCTTGGAATGTGTTAAAATTCAAAGTTGTTGTGCTTATACTTTAAGAACAGTCCATGTTCTGCTTGTACTTTGTGTGACAGAAAGAGACAGAAGTCTGACATATCGTAGCTATAAATTTGCTTCAGTCTGATCCTCAAAATTTCTTGCAAGCCTGAAAATCTTCATCTGTGATTTATCCAGCATCTCCCTCTCCCTCTTGCCTTGATCCTTTCCTTCATATGAGACCCCAAACATCACACACCATACCCTATCATTGAAAGGGAGTGTTTAGAGGTAAATATATTATTTCTAATTAGTTTACAGTCAAAAATCTAACTCCTAAAAGCCGTAATAATACTTCACAACATTGCTGAAAGGATGTGCTACAAGAGCCCCTAAATATTTCATTCAAAACATTCAAAACACATTTGTATTATCTTGACTATAAATGAAAGAAATCCCAAGCACCTCGTCCCCTGGAGCCTCTCCAAGGTATTTACGGCAAACAGCAAGTATGTACTATAAATAATAAATGAAGAAAATAAACACAATTTTTTTCTTAATAAATAACAGTGTAATCCATTGTCATATTAAGTGCAATGTATGACTTCTTGAGACAAAAGTGACTCTTTTACCAGAAAACGATGGTATGGGTCCGTTATGCAAGCAGCTAACGACCCACAATTACATTTCTTGTTAGTTACTGTGAGAGCAAATGAGGAAGTGACATAACAAAGTAAAAGAGCGCCAGGTCGGGGTGGTGTATGGATTAAACAAACACACGACTTTCACCCTGGAGACCGGGGTTTGGGTCCTGTGTGAAACCAAAAGTCAAGTCACTTTTGAAATTAACTGAAGTTTACGGACCTTAGTCCGTGACGCTATGACATCTGTGACGTCACGTTACGTCCTTAATTTAGTCTCATATTTTTTTAGGTGACTCATTTTAAGCCAATTCCTGATGTTTTGACTAACCCTAACTGTATTTTTTCCTGTTTCACAACGTTTACTACTTGTTTTAAACTGCGCCTTTAACGTTAATGGTCGCATGAATACTGTCACATGATTAAACTGCCACCGTGCGGCAGTGAATACAACAGTCCTATGTGTCGCTTTGGGAGTCTTTGGAAATAAACCTATAATGTCGACCTATAAGGATGTGTTGTACAAAAAGAGTACAAAAGTATTAATATTATTTATGGGAATATCCAAATCAGAATACATTTTATTGCCCAGGTATGTTGACACATACAAATTTAGTTCAGTCACATAGCACCAAGAAGTAATACACAGGAGATACAGATATAGACATGAAGCTTAACAAAGTAAACATAAACATAGCACTTCTGTACCAGGAAGGTGGTTTATGTGTGTCTATAGAGTAGCCTATACTGTATGGGGCACTACATCACTAATACAGTTCTGTATAATGTTTAACTACATGCTTTAAGACATATATATATGAATTATAATTTGTGTCTAGCTCAAATATCTTGTTTAAAATCCCTCCTCCCTCATTTAAAAATCTAGAATCAAAAGAGTAGTTTACAAGATCTCTCCAACTTCAATGAAAAGTCCAGTGTGAAATGTGCTTGGGAGGATTCAAGTTTCCACATCACATAAAGCTGCATATCACTGCTTCCAAACTAGTTGTGATGACACAAAATCAGACTTAGGTAAATAAAGCAAAGCAAAGGAAAACTCCCCCCTGGAAGGCTATGTAAACATCATAATACACACATATAATACAACAATCTGCACAGTGAAGGTCAAGTGAAGTAACAATAAGCATAACACACATTTGACTTGAAGTCGTTACCTGACCATCTGCAGGTCATTCAGTAACACTCTCTTTGACCTAGAGCCAGAAAGAATTGGGCAAGGCTGTGCAGGGACCAGAATATGTTTATAAATTCATGCCATTACAGCTGTGTACAAGTACCTTTTGCAAGTAGCTTAAGGAAAGCTTTGTTAAAACCAGCATCCATCAGGTGCTGCTACCTCATGTAATTGGGGCACTGGGCAAGCATCACATTCATAGTTTCTGCATTCAGTGCAAAGCTCTAAAAATACAACAGGGCTCCACGAACCTCACCAACCCCTCTAAAAAACACTTCCCTAAGGAAAAAGACTCAGGCCCATCAAAACTCTGACATCCCGTTTCCTCAACAGGACTTACTACAGATCTATCCAATTATTAAATGGCTCCCCAATTCTGCACCAGCACTTTACGTAAACAAAGCACTAACTAATATTTTAAAGCACCAGACACTTTTATTTTGCACTAGACTTTCCTCTTCTAAAACACTTTGGGAACGATCTTGGTTATAGTTAATAGAAAAACAAATGTTATCACAAATAATTTTTGGTTTTGATAGGATGTAAACACTGCTTTACTGCATTTAAGTCAGATACACTACACACTCTTTAACCAAGTAGACCTCCACACCATTACTTCTGGCCTTGCTACATAGGCCTACTGTATGGGGCACAGTGATTCTGGCATTGGCAAGATTTATCCTGAAGATTCGGCAACCAGTTACAAGCTTGCTCTTCACTTCTTTCACAAGTTGACAAGCAGATTGTTGTTTTCTGTTTCTTATAATTGGTCTCAATGTTGTTGTTGACAAGTGTGCAAGGGTCCCTACCTCCAACTGCTTCTCTCTGTTGGTCACATGATGCATCTCAGAAGTGTTACAGCCTGGAGCATGTGTGGATGTGGCTCCTGTGACAAGGTGGCATCCAATTTAAAAACAAAAGGAAAAGAAAAAGAAACCACTCAGTATACAGCAGACCTCTGCCAAGACCTAATAGTGTCCTCAGTTAGCTGTCATACTCAAAGGCAACACTGGGTTGATGAAAGAATAGTTACTGTACATACTGTAAGTATAGCCAAAGTTTGCCCTGACAGTGGCACTGTGACTAACATGATGTTTGGGCTTTGGATGTATAGTCACAACCTACTTTATATATAATCTCTATTGTTGAATATCTATAAGATATTTTCACATCTAACTTTACCTACTTGCCAGAAGCCTTGCCTGTGGGCAGTCTTGGCAATTTGATTTATGAAATAATTTAATTAAAAACAGAGTCAGAATTTCGAAGCAGGAAACCTGAAGAACAGAGCTTGATAGACATTATTACCTACAGGAAAAGGCATAACATACTTACAAACTTACTTGACACTTGATATGTGGATTATTGCTTTGGCATGAAAAAAAGGAATGCAGCAGGACCAGATGCGGCTTGGTAAATGACAAAACTCTGGTCTCTGGTGTTAAAGTCAGGCTTTTTTGTCCCCGTTAGTTGGCTTAAGATGCTAGAGCAATAAACCAATTCTGTCCTCTGTCATTACTCAAACATACATAAAAGGGTACTTGTAAAATGTAAAAATGGATTTTTGAATAGGACTATCTGACTGTTTTTACAACAGTTTCTATTTCAGATAGACAGTAGATAATTATGTAGTAGTTATATTATAACTCATTTTATATACAGTTTAATAGTAGATCAATTATATCATTATATATGAAGAGTAGTTTAAAGTAAAACAGTGTACGTTTTTTTCAGAAAACAGTTCAATAATTTGATGTCATTGTTGAAGTCCTCTGATTACTCAGTCAAGCTGTAGCTACATCAGTAACTCAAATTATGATTGAGGGTCAGTGTGATGTTCCATTTAATCACCATGTTGTACCCACTGATTCAGCTTTTAGTGCAGAACAGCAGTTCATCTGAGTGTAGTCTATATCCTTCGCGTTCCACTTCCGGGAGTGCTCCGGTGCTGCAGGAGATTCCGCCGGATGCATGTATTTTCCGTTTCCTTCCGCTTTCTTTGTGTTGGAATTTTAAATTCGGTGGATTTATGAGGACTATGGTTAACTGCTCCTCAGATCTCTGCATAGTAAATTGAGACAGCTAGCTAGACTATCTGTCCAATCTGAGTTTTCTCTCGCATGACTATTTTGCAGCGGCTCTGTGCGGAGTTTAGCACCGCCCATGACGATTCTGATTGGTTTAAAGAAATGCCATTAAACCAGAGCATGTTTTCTTCCCATCCCCTAATGCTATGTGGAGTAGCCAGACTCTCCTTCAGCGCGCTTTGGAGGAGGGTCTGGCAAAGCGAGACTAACCTGAGTTTTACCAGCTTTAGATGTAAAATTATACACCCATGTGTGTTTTGACTGCAGTCATACCTACTCTGGTGTGAACATTTCTAGTATAGAGTGCATGCAACACTGCAGTCGAAGGCCCATTAAACTCATTAACATGTATCGTAAAGCCATTGATAAGGATGACCTTTAGGTTGCCAAATTCTCAAAACAGCATTTGATTGGTGTGGATATATCCTCTCCCAGCTTTGTCTTCTTAGCTTGCCCTTTATTTCATCCTGAAGACTCTTACAATGGACAGTTTGGCCATTTTACCATAAAAAAAGGCTACAGGGCATCAACTGCAGACGAAATGGTGTATAAGTCATTAATAAATGATATTGAATTTCTCTTATTAAAGCTGCAGTGGGTAGAAAGCAAAAAAAAAAAACACCAGAATTTCTTCCTGCAGCTCTCCCTCTCCCGTCTTCGTTGCACAGGCAATGCTTGCGCAGAACAGGCAATAGTAACACTTTCCCTCTCTGAAATGACCTGTGATTAACCAAAGTCAATGAAGTGCCTTCCACAGCTGGCTGTGTGGAGTTGGCATGTCCTTTCTGTGTTGATGTGGGTTTCTTCTGGGAGCTTTTATACCAAAGTCAAAACAGGTCAAAGATTTGAAACAGCCACTTTCATTTGGCTCTTCCTAAAGCACAGAAACAAAACAGTGAGATGATGTCTGATGTAATATGTGTTCTTTGAAAGAATGCAGATGTTGTCGTGACAAATGTTTTCATGGCAAATCATGAAATCCTGTTGTGGGATTGAAGAAAAATCCAATGAGAGAGAAAATGGACAGGGACAGACAGAGGATAGGATCAGAGAGAAGAGAGAGGATCATAAAGAGATGTATAGAGAAAGGGATGATCGAGAAAGAGGAGTGGAGAGAGGTGAGCGAATATAACAGCTGTTATGCCATGCATGTACTACCAGTTTTCATAAGTGTGATCAGAGGGAGAATACAGGTACTGGCAGCAGGTGGCAATGGTTGACAGCTTGTATTTTGTCACCTGGCTCTTTTATTTAGGCTTTAAGTGAAGTAACAAGCTTAAATAGGCAATGACATTTTGAAAAGGAGCCCAAAAATTCAAAATGACAAATGATCCAGGGCTTTTTTTTTTAGACAGCAGCACCAGCAAAACATTATTCAGTTATAGCTGTACAGCTCCTGGTAGTATCCCTCTGATAGCGGCAAAGGTGAAGGCGCTGCTCTAAATCACAGTGGCACTCACATCAATGAGTGTGAGGTCCAGTTTTATGGGGCAGGTTACCGATATGACATGTGATAGGGAAGTTTGATTAAAGAAGAGAAGTCATGGGTGTTGATTTTATTGTGTTGACAGTGTGTCATCATGATGCAAACAATGCCAACAGGGCGTTTAAAAAAAAATCCAAAAGCCAGCTTGGAGCCTGTTTCATTGACAGTAGGCGGCTTATTGAAGTGCTGGGGTTAACCATTCACACAGAACTGAAAGCTGCTGACATGCTGACTTTAAGCCAGCTTTTGTCAACGTTAAAACGGGCTTCGAAGTCATGGTATGCTGTGCCATCACATTTCTTTGACCCAATGTTTTTAAAGGTCTTCATGTGTATATTAACTTTCTACACTGATATAAACTTTGCTACTATTATTGCTGTTGATTCCCATATTCCACCTGTTTCAGTGCTATTTTTTCTATGTAGCCTAAAGGGTCTTTATTTTCAAGATGACTGCCTGACTGAGGGATTATTTGCAATGCCGCCTGCATGTTAATTACACAAGAGTACAACTGAACAGTAAAACTGCATCGCCATTTCAATTTGCAATATCTGCTCTAATAAGATGATTTGGCAATCTATCTTCAGAACCTTTTCCTCTGTTTCAAAGAAAATACATTGACCCTTGCCCAGCAGTAGCACTTCTTGGTATTGTGCCTGACTATTGGCTATCATTCTCAATTGTCTGAACACATCGGAAAAATTATTGAATCTGTTTAACTCCTGATTTCCACCAACTGCAGAACGTCTGCGGATCGGCTCCGCTGCGTGTCGGCTCCGTGCTCCGCCGTCCTTCAATACCCACCAGCTCTGGATTTGTTGCGCAATGGCTGCGGCCATGACTGACAGCTGAAGTCACGAGGACCCACGAGATCTTGCAAATTCAGGTATGGTGCGATATAACAGGATGTAGTTTCTATAAACAGAACCACAAAACCAACAGTTTGTTTCCATCCATTATGACTTTTTCAAGGTGTAGTGCAGGGAAATATGATCCGCCGTGAGCACAGTGTATTTTATTTTGAAAATGAACTGGATGTTTTATTTTGTTTCTGTGCTCGACTTCCTGTCCCGAACAATCTGCCATGTGCTGAATTGCTGCGGAGCTCTCCGGCGTCCAGCAAAAATAGAAGCTCTGCGTATCTGCTCCGTAGGGCTGCGGACCGCCGGAGCTGGGACGGAGTCAGTGAAAATACACACACTGACTTTAATGGAAACCTATTGACTCTGCCGATGTTCCGGAGCGGACCCGCAGATATTCCGCAGTTGGTGGAAATTGGGGGTAACTCCACTTAGGTAAAAGCTATTTTGTCTTCAAAACACGAGTTTATGTTCTCTGATTCCCCTGGAGAGCAACACTGTTATCATGTCTAAAACATCAAGTTTAAGTGAAACGCTATTGTCTTTTATGGTCTATATATGACGCTCAATAAGAAATTATCTTATGGATATCTAATTAACAGCAATAGAAAAAGAAGATCATCATGAAGCAGATTTTATCAATCTCTGCTACAGCTATCTGAACAATGTGGGACAATAACCTCTGAGGCATTTTCTCTCCTTTCTTTTTGGCCACTATATTGAAAAATAAGGATGATGGCACAAAATGACTGATTATTATCAGACTGCCAACATAAATGTAGAGCACATAGTTCTTTATCTAATGATGTGATTCATTTAACGTGTTTGCGTGGATGCGCACAGAAGCATACACAGACACACGCTACACTTCATTTTCATTTTCATATCTTGACAAGCAGATTGTTGTTTTCTGTTTCTTATAATTGGTCTCAATGTTGTTGTTGACAAGTGTGGGACAAAGGGTCCCTACCTCCAACTGCTTCTCTCTGTTGGTCACATGATGCATCTCAGAAGTGTTACAGCCTGGTGCGTGTGTGGATGTGGCTCCTGTGACAAGGTGGCATCCAATTTAAAAACAAAAGGAAAAGAAAAAGAAACCACTCAGTATACAGCAGACCTCTGCCAAGACCTAATAGTGTCCTCAGTTAGCTGTCATACTCAAAGGCAACACTGGGTTGATGAAAGAATACTTACTGTACATAAGTATAGCCAAAGTTTGCCCTGACGGTGGCACTATGACTAACATGATGTTTGGGCTGTGGATGTATAGTCGCAACCTACTTTATACATAATCTCTATTGTTGAATATCTATAAGCTATTTTCATCTATATATTTACCTACTTGCCAGAAGCCTTGCCTGTGGGCAGTCTTGGCAATTTAGTTTATGAAATAATTTAATTAAAAACAGAGTCAGAATTTCGAAGCAGGAAACCTGAAGAACAGAGCTTGATAGACATTATTTCTGCTAAATGATGATTTGATGAAATTATTGGTAGGAGCAAAGTTGGTCATCATACCCTTTGCTTTATTGTCATTGCTTCTCCCTGCCATCACACTGTAAGCAAAAAAGGAAAGTCGCTATCCAAAGAATTCTTTGAAAATTAACCTCAGTTTGCTTGACTACATGAAATTCAAGCGCCATTTATTTCTGCATTACGGAGGCAAGGCAAATGTTTGTCCATGTACAAGGACATGCATGCTATCATGGTTAAAACAGAGTAAAGTGATTCAGAGATTAAAATAAGAGAACACAGTGTCTGTCTTTCAGTGACTGTCTAGGTATTTGAACTCCACAGACGTTCAGAACAACAGCAATTTGTTTGCAAATCAGGCAGCGGGTCACACTCATCAATTTTCCTCGCCTCCATTCCCATCGAGGTAAGAATATGTTAACAATGTCTTTGAATTGCTAAAGAAATTGGTGATCCAGTCCTCTTGCAGTAAGTGGGTCCTTTCATACAAGCAGCCTTAAGGAAAAAAATGCACTCTCACTTTAGCACTATTTTAAACACAGCTATTTGCAAAGTTGGGTCCATTTGTTTTTTTATGCCGTATTTTTTATTTTTTATTCATTTGATTAAATTGTGTAGTTTAGACAATGTGGCTCCTGTGAAACTAGTCTGTACACTGGATTTGAAAAGCAGATCTTTTTCAGACTATTTGAAGCTACTCACTATACCAACAACTGAAGGCTTATTTCAAGACTTGCTTTAGTGTTTAACAGTCACCAAGGCAGAAATCCATTGTGCAGGCAGCAGAGATAACGTCTTCATTGATAATAGTCTCAATAGACTGTTGCAGGCTGAGGGAAAGTGGGCACAAAAACAAAGTGAGTACAAAAACACTTATTTTGAGATGAAGTGCAGTGAAAGCTGGGATGCACTGAATGTTACAAGCTGATGATTTCTAACTGTGGAGGAGGATGAAAACCTTTCATCATTTCAACATTTTACCATATTTTTGCATCAATAATAACGATGTTTTCCTGCATGGCTTACTAACATATCTTTTAACCCCAATAACCATCATCGTTATGTGATAAACAGTATTTTATAGGCTTCGTATTTGTATGCAGTCTGCTCTCTTTTGAAGCTGAGCTTTCACAGTGAAAGCTCTGCAACAAAAGAGCCATTCAGCTCAATTCCATTTGACTTGGCCTCTGATTTCACTCCAGTGATTTTACTGGCCACATTTGGATGGAAGCCGTGTGTTACTGGTAACACACTGTATTTTACCTGCTAGTCAAAGATCTAAAAATCCTTCATAATGAAATCAAATTAAAAACTGAAGAAATGCCAATAAGTGTTGTGAGGAATTTTAAACCTTCCAGATCCTTGTGATGTGAAGTGATAGCAGCGTCCAAATCTCCCCTCTTAGCTCAGTAAACAAACTGCAGGAGGACGTTTTCCACATTCCTCACTGCCTCATTTTTCACATTTTGTACCCCAAAGCGACGTATGAGAACTGAAGGGAGAGAACACATCTCATTACACAACAAAGATCAGGGTTGAATCAACACATCTCAAACACAGTCAGACACACACTGTAAAGAAGTTGCTCTTTGTGTGTGTAGTTTGAAAATCTAGGTGTAGGTTTTGATTAGTTGTCTTGCGTTTGATTGTTTGTTAAATTAGCTTTCACTGTTTTCCTCATAAGCTCAGTCATGTTTCTTTTTGGCACTGCATCTCTCGTCTATGATTACAAATATGTTCTTCTGGTCAACATAATTTCAGTGTGTACAAGAAAGCAGGTCTCAAACATTATCATGACCAGAGGGTTCAATTTTCTCCCATGCAGCCAGGCAGCCAACACCATCCTTGACAGGCTAAATAACAATTCTATAAGACACTTACCAAACACTTTATATAAATAGAAAATACCTACCTCTAATACTAGGCTGTACATGAAGAGAAATAACATTTGTTTTCATGTGAGGCACTCAGGGAAATGAAATGATTGGCTTCTCTTCAGATAATAGAACTTGTTAACACCAGGGTAAATTAAAGGAGTCAATGTTGATTCTGGCCATCGTAGCGCTATCTCCTTGATTCCTTTCTGTAATGACTCCATTTGCATTTAAAGTAAAGAATCATTCTTGAACTGCGGGAAATAAGGGGTTGTGAGAAATAATGGCATGTAGAGTGCCTGCTAGAGGTTGACTCACTGGAAATGTAGTGCTGCTGTTGATAAGTGGTAGTGTCCCTGGACACCCTGACAGTCGTTGATTATGGGTTCCTACTAACAAGGTATCAGTCCAACATGGCAGCACTCTGACGTTATCAGTTAAGACATTTCTCTTTACCGACATGCAGCTCACCACAACAGTTATCTGACAACCAAAACAATTCATCTCAGGATCAACTCTTCTACCAGAACACTGAAGACATTTGTCTTTATTTAATTAGCATTAACCAAGATTCCATTAAAACAAAAAGAAGGGCACTTCTTTATTGTATGGATTGTGCTACTTTACAGTATGTCACATAAATGAATCAGAAATACTGCAATATGCTTTAATAGGCTATTTCAATTAGCTATCTTTGCATTTCCAAGTGCACAAAATGAAACTAAATAAATTCCAGTAATGCAATACAAAACTATACTGTACATTCACTATACATACTTTTATTGAGGTGGGATGGGATTTATTTTGAACTCTGTGTAATTACTTCTAAATCCCTTTGACTGGTATTTATCCTCCTCCAGCAGGGCACTTGCTTTGTCTTTTATTGCTAACTCTTTACTATAATTAATCAGGAAGAATCCTGCAGTGGACAAGTGTTCTGGCAGCATCTGGGCCAAATTTAAATTATTAACAAGCTATTAACATTCACAACGGCAAACTTGATGTCTTGTTAGAAAGTGATTATTTATTAATGGATAAGAATGGTATTATTACGCTCAATGGTGTTTTAAGCTCCCAACGTCTCCTTCCAGGCAGCGCTGCGACCGTTGACTTCAAGGCACCTAACCCTAACCCTAACCATAACCATAACCATAACCATTGCCTAAACCTAGTGCCTTCCAGGCAATCTGACTGGAAGGAGACGTTGGGGGCTTAAAACACAGATAAACTATTATTACCAAATACAAAGGAAACACCAATCGAAGGAAGTTTTCGAAACCTGGCAACCTAAAAGTTGTTCTTTTTAACGGATTTTGACTTATCAATGAAACATGAGTAAATTATTTATTAACCATTTATAAAGCCATTAGTTACACCTTATAAACCCTTTACAAAAGGTGCCTTACAGTAAAGCTTATGACATTCTGAACATGGAGGCTTTGTATTATTCCTTACTTTGAGTTTATTATTTATGCAGATACTTAAAGAGTACAATAACACTGTGGATTACAGAAGTCATAGATGTCACTTTCTACAAAAAGGGTAGAACCACCAGCTGACCAGAGACAACACTTCGGATCTATGCACAACCAATTTCATGTCAAGTGACACTGGGGTGTAAAATAAAAAGTCTTCTCCTGTTCTACTGTGATGTCAGAGCTATCCATTCACTATACAGTTCCAACTTTGAAGGATTGCTTTTTATTGCATTGTAATAACTATAAAATAACTGTGTTACAGAGGAGGGATACAATAATGCTAAGTCTAGACGCTATTAAACAAAAACACGGTTTTACCAGAGATTTAAAAAAAAAAAAAAATGAAAGAGAATACAAATAAAATAAGTAAAAAAAATCTATAAACTATGCTTTCATTTTGCTATAGGGAAAATTTCAGATAACCTTTAATCTTCCTCTGTTGTTCCATGCATTTGCATTTTTGAACACAGCCCAACACAATAGATGAGATCATTACATTTTGTCATTACTAACCTTACAAACACAGAACAAAATTACGTTCTGTTTGTTGTTGTCTGTGAATCTAAATTATTTCTCTGATCAGTCATGCAGTCTTGCTGCCTGCTTTATCGCTTTTCTTTCTTTCATACTTTCGTTCTTTTTCATCTTTCATCCTTTATATCATGCTGCTTTACTGTAATCTTGTGAAATCTCATTTGCAAGGGAAAGTAATTTCCCACGTCTTCATATAGTCCTGGTCAGACAAAGGGGGGGAAGGAGGCAAGGGATATTTCTCTGCCATGCTGGTCGGTTACATTTCTGTCTTTTTGTGTTTTACAGAATACTGACTGTTGTCAGAAGGTGGAGGATGTGTTGAGAATGTTTACATTCTTAAACTTATGGGATGCTTTAATTCAAAGCATAACGCCAAACAAAGAGATTTAACAAGGATGAGAGCTCCCGCTGGATTTACAGAGTTGACTTGCTGTAATAAAATGCAAAACAGTTGCTCATTAAACTTTTTTAGACCTCTGTTGCTAGTACTAATCAGCATACAAAAACAGTTCACACAACTCTCTCTAGACAGATATACACTCACCGGCCACTTTATTAGGCACACCTTGCTGGGGCTGGAAACATTCCTCAGAGATTTTATTGACATGATAGCATTGATAATCGGTTAATCATTACTGTAAGGCTAAAATGCCAAAGATTCTAAAATGTGCTGAATATTTGCTTGTCTGCTTCAATGATACTATATATTTGCGTTTTAGACTCTTGGTCAAACAAAACCACCAATTTGAAAATGTTAATTTTGGGCATTTTACCTTGTTCTGATTTTATATGTATAAAATGATTAATCAAGAAAATAATCAACAGATCAATTGATTACTTGTTTATGAATCAATCCCTCACATTTAGATGTTGATATAATTATATAGAAATCCGACTGCTCAATGAAACACTGCAAACAGAATCAGCCCCCGGCTAGAGTGAGTAATGTGAAACATCATACAGTGACTGACATTTCTGTAAAAGAACACCCCCCCTGTTCTTGTAATCTCAGTCCACATCAAAATCCTTTTGCCTTTTGAGGTGACCTTGTTTTATCCCTCTAGCCAGTGAGCTTGGGATCTCTCCAGTTAAAATGCATTGCACAGCATAGTTGGTTGATCTGGTTTCTCTCAGTGACTGAAGATAAAACAGAGCGCTCTCTGGGTGCCTCTCAGTGCTCTGTGAGGTCTCTCTTAAGGCAAGGACAAACTGAGTTGACTCATATGTGCCCACTGAAAACCAGTAAGCTGTATTTTTAATCCACCTGAAATGTTTTAGTTTGAGTGTGTGTGCATGTGGTTTTTTTTTTACTATAATTTTTTTCCTGTAGGGAATGCTGATGTATCCAGATATGCTTTATATTGTCTTTCGCCAACAGAAAGGAACAGTAAGGTTTTTTTAAGCTTTTTCTTTTGACACTATAACATCTGTCCCACTACTTAGCTAGCTAGATAGATAGATAGATATATATATAGATAGATAGATAGATAGATCAATTTGTGCTGCTGTGTCCCATGAGGGAAATTTGATTCACAGCAACAAAATGCCTGACCTACATGAAAGTGCTTTCAGTCTCTGGAGAAATCTGACTTGTGAAGTGTTCTCTATTTAAAAATCTCATGGAAAACCTCATGTAGGCTCCCGTCGTCTTTTGAAAGGTTACAAAATAAATGTTAGGGTGAAGGTTAGGAAGCTCAATTTAAACTGAGTCAGTATGAATTCCATAACTCTCTCCAATCCTCTTGTCTTTCAATTTTAAAGATCAGAAGCGTATGTCTCGTCTGGCAAAGTCGAGGATGATCAGTGGGAAAATGTGCTCATTATTTTAGTAATTCATATTCATGATTCTGGGGTTTGGGATTTTCTTACTGGCAGCATTTATACATTACATTACACCAATGTAATGTATATATATTGGTGGATTAGTTATTATCAGATTCATATCAAAACCAAAACAGCTTCTGTTATATATCTGGAAATGAACAACTTCCACAAGTCTCCACAATAAAAACATTATATACTTTATGACATAATTAACATAATCAACATCTGTGTCGGAATGATAGGATGTGTGATACATTTCAATATTCTGTCAACACCTCAGTTCATCATGCTGTAAATATACAATAGGGTTGAGAGTGGCGAGAACATATTGTACAGTTATTTATCTGTCAGTCAGTGTCTGTTTCCATTTCTTGAAAATCTGAAAGCACAAAACTACAATTGAGCCACTAGGTAGTCAACATCTTTGACAAAGAACACATGCATCTCAGGACTGAAGATAACCTTCAAATGTTCAGTCAACAGCGCTCACACCTTGAAAAGTGCTGTGTGTGTTTGTCTGTAAATCCAGTATTAAATTCGGACCTTGACCCTTAACATGTTCACTAGTAAATAACATTACTATTACTACTGATAGCAGAGGTACAGTTACAAAATCAGGCTGTTGCAGAACATACATTAATTTGACAATTTTTTATTTGTAATTAAAAATTAAATTTGACTTCTTTTCTTTAGGTGCACTTAATACAAGTATGCGTTTTTTTAGGCAGGTACAATAGTGATGTCTTCTGTGGGGTGTTAATTTTACATTTACTGCAGTTTCACAGAACCAAAAAGTTTTTTAAATTTAGCTGTGTTGAGTGAGATTTAATCCCAGTTCCTTAGTGTCTAGAAGATTCATATTTAGGGTCTTGAAATAGATCACAGCCCTGAGGAATATTTTAGAGGCAGGGTACTTTTCAAAGTTTTCAGCTCTGCACTATAAGCAGCAACTTTTATTTGCAGATGTAGAAAGAGCAGCCATATCATTATATCTCTGAGAGGTAGCAGTGACCCGTGGTGCATAATGATGATGATTATGATGATGTTGCAAAATTATGATGACAGTCATCATCGTTAACAAATGCAATGCCTTGGTAATTGTGAGCCCTTGTCCTCATTTTAAAGACATTTGAGCACTGTGATGACATGGTTATTGTAATATAAAAAAGAATAATTTATTCTTAAAAGGCTGCATGTTTTAAATGACAAGACTAAAGGCCAATTTATGCTTCTGCGTTAAATCGACGCTGTGAGTGTGTAGGTAAGTGGAGATTCAGACCCTACGCACTTCCCCATACTCAGTTCCGGGTTCTCCTTCTTTGTAAACAACATGAAATCAAGGAGAGGGTTAACTTTTCCTACTACAGATTTCTGTCAGAAAGCACAGGGGAGACACTTTGTTTCTCCCACTATGCCTCTAGAGTCACTACTCACTCCAAAGCTAATCACTGTCACTCTCTCACTCGCTCTACCATACAGACTCCCCATGCACACACACATGTCGGCCATGCTATTCTCTTAAAGAGATCAACGCACACACCAATGCGCAAGTATAAACCTTAGGCCTCTTACATAGGCTACGGTGAAAGCTCTGCGTGGAGCCTTCGCGGAAGCATAAATCTCTCTGTGAAGCTTTGCTTGAATGCTAACATCAGCATGCTAATATACTCACAATGGCAATGCTAACATATTTATGTTCACCTTGTTCATCCATGTTGTAGTTTGGAGTGTTATGCTACCATTTGCTACTTAGTGCTAAACACAAAGTACAGCTGAGGCTGATGGGAGTGTTTTGCAGGTATTTGGTCATAGACCAAAGTATTAGGCCAACTGAACATTTTACCTGATGATGGTGCTAGAGGAAATGTCAAAGGATCCCCAAAGTTATTACACTTCATCCTAAGGGTGTCATGGATTTCTGTACCAATTTGTTTTTGACTCTATCCAATAGTTGTTGAGATATTTCAATCTAGACCAAAGGGTTGGACCGACTTGCGACACTGCCATCCATAGAGTCATGCCGATAGCATAGCTAGAAATATATTAATCTAATTATATTCCTTCATCATCATAATAATAATAATGCATTTTATTTATGGGCACCTTTCTCGACACTTAAGGACACCTTACATGTACAAATAATAAAATATAAAAACAGATGAAAGCAAAGTAATCACTTTCATCAACTGTTAAATAGTGCACTGATACAAACAGCATTACAAAATTACAAGGTGTAAAAAATGAACATTCGTGTTTCACAGCTGACAACCACACCTCCACGCATATGAGGTTGATCTGTGCTTAATCCACCTGCCTTCTCAGCTTAGCCTGGTGTGTGTGATAATAATGGCCCCAGATATGGATGACAGAATCTGTCCCGTTCTGGCTTGGTGTATCTAAAGCTTTCTTTGTCATGACCTGTGTTTCATTACATGGCAAAGGGACAACAGATAAAGGTTGAAACACTGGCTGGTATTTTAGCTAATCTATGTTCTTTGTGGCTGGGCGAGATGATCAACAACAGGGAAAGGTCAGCAAGACCGCAGCAGCCGATGAGGCTGATTTCATACCTGGAGCTGTTGCAAGTAACCCGAAAAGACTTATGTGAAATGAGCGCAGGTCACTGGAATATTGCAAAGGAACAGGTCTGATCAGCATCAATTAAAAAACTTCAACTTGTTTTATCTCTACAGCAATGTTGGTCTATCTACCTACCACTTTGGTCCACACTAAAGTATCTATTAAAGACAACTATCACATGGATTGCTATTACATTAGACATTTATGGTCCCCAGAGGATGAAACCAACTGACTTTGGTGATCCCCTGACTTTTCCAGCTGCTCAAAGTTTTCACTTATTTTGCGAAACCTCTCAACATATGACAATTTGGGAACACCGTGAGGTATACTGTACATTTGTTGTTTTAAGTGAAATGTCCCAACAACTATTGGATGAAATGCCATACGATTTGGTACAGATGTTAATGTTCCTCTAAGTATGAATTATAATAACTTTGATGATTCTTTAACTTTTAATCTCACGTCATCACCAGGCCAACATTTTTAATTGTTCAATTCTTTGGTTCATGACCAAATACCTGCAAAATTAATGACAGTACCATCAGCCTCAGCTATACTTTCTGTTTAGTGCTTATTAGTATATGATAGCATGCTACAAAAGCTAAACCAAGATGACGATCATGGTAAAGATACACCTGGATAGCACCAGAGTGTTAGCATTGTCATTGTGAGCACGTTAGCATCATGGGTGTGGTTAGTTTGCTGACGTTAGCATCAATCTTAAAGCACCGCTGTGTCTCAGTACTGATTCACAGAGCTGCTAGCGTGGCTGAACAGTCTTAAAGACCATGTTGCAGGTTAACCACCACTGTTGATTAATGGGTACATAAAGCACTCAACATATGTATATCATTGTTAAAAATGTCTCCAAATAGTGTTAAAGGCCAGTTTTCGCCGTTTTAGTCGTTTAGTGGGTTTTTTAACGCAATTCGGTGATGACGTCACGTTGGGGAGACGTGCCTCAGCCTAGTACTAGAACTATGGTGACTGACTGGGATGAGGAAGAGGTGTTTTTACTGTCAGTGAATAGCACCGAGTGAAAGTCAATGTTTTCTTTATATATAGTGACAATGATCATGTCGTTAGTTCAGATAAGTACCAGTAAACTTATCTAGATCTAGAAATAGAAGGCATCATGCTAGCTATGGGCTAACTTGCCAGTCAGTCTCACCTGTGAAATCCCCCGACGTTGTAAACACATTTTCAATTAGATAGATCACGTTTTGATGGTAGCCTACTAGCTCCAGTAACAACATATTTGCCTAGTGTTTATTTATTACTTGGATGGGGATGCTGTTCGGCTTTTCACAAGTTTAGAAAGCTAGCTAGCTAACGCTACGCCGACGTTTTGCTAACGTTAGCGCAACAACGTTAGCCTAGATGGCTATATCTGCGTCCACGTTGTCAATATAAGACATGTGGCGTTAGTGCTCCTTTTGTACCATAACTGTATTGAATGAAATGGTAAGCTTCGCTCCTACGAGATGGGTGGATTTTTGTTAGCTACGTTACACACAAAGTTAACTGGCTATAGTTAGCCTGTGCTGGCGGAATTAGCTAACGTTGCGTAGCCAGCCAGCAGCTTCGGCAGTAGTTTCGGCTAGTGATGGGCGAATGAAGCCTTGTGAAGCCTCTGAAGCTTCTTCCTGATTGTATCGCAAAATGATCCGAAGCATCAAAGCATCAAAAACAACACAGTGACATCTGGTGGTCAGTCAGCAGAAATGACAGCGGCTATGAACTCGACACATTCGACCGAAACTACAACATGAACATAGGAGAGACAGAATGGACACATGCATATGGCATGAGATGACCGAACTTGAATTAAATGACATGAACACGACATGACTGAATTAAAAATATAAAGCCTATGTTTGAATATAACATAATATAATAATATAAATTACTGTGATCAGGATTTGAATGTAAGTATGTTTAATTAGGCTAAATATGGATTCAATAAACTGCAGCAACAATTCCATCTTCTATCGCTACGTAGAATTATGTACAGGTGTATGTAAGTAGGCTAATTTCCATTAAAAGGCTAATCAAATAAATTGCAAGCCACACTCATAAACCCTGCGATGTTCCAGTGAATTGTAATGGGCCGTTGGTAAGCACCCAGCGACATGAATCCATGAATACAGCCAACCCTTCCGGAGTTTCAGTGACGTTCGAAGCTTCGGACGTCATCAGTCACGTGCTTATTTCAATTCGATACAAGCTCCAACACTGCTTCGAACCAGTGTGCTTTGCGGGAGTGATACAAGCTTCGGTGCCTCTGTGTCAAACGTCCCATCACTAGTTTCGGCGAGCTAACCACGACAGCTAACACATCCACAAGCGTCTCTATTTCAAATATCACTGCAGGTTGACTGCTTTTAGCAGCATAGGTTGATTGTGGGCAACAATACTGTCGTGGTTAGCTCACCGAAACTACTGCCGATTGCCAAAGTTGCTGGCTGGTTCCGCTAGCATACAGGCTAACTATAGCCAGTTAGCTTTGTATGTAACAAAAACCCACCCATCTCGTAGGAGCGAAGCTTAACATTTCATTCAATAAAATTATGGTACAAAAGGAGCACTAACGCAACATGTCTTATGTTGACAACGTGGATGCAGATATAGTAAACTCCGAAGGCAGTCGTAATATTTACCTAGCTAGCAGTCTAGGCTAATGCTAGCTGTTGTAGTATATGACCATTCTATAACTTTCTATAAACTTTGCTTAAAGGTTTGTTATAAGGGAGTCCTATGAACTTTACTCTACATTTACTGAGAACATCTGGAAATTGTTAACATGAGTAGGGGTCCCCCCAAGACAGAAGAGACCTTTTTTGGAGTTGTGCCAGATAACAGGCATTGATTGGTTAGTTATCCGTCCAATGATATACTTACAAAATTACGTCCTATGTTGATACAATGCATAGGATATATACGTTGCTCACACAAAGAAAAGTCAGAGCGACAAATTTTGAGGTTTGGGTTGGTCGTTCTCCAAGCTCTCTGCAGGAGTCTGTAAAATTGATGCTGAATCTTTGTTTGTAATAAACCTTTTTATAATCAAGAACAGTGTCGGCGGATTCCTCTTCATACAGCATCACAGCATTACTATTTAAGACACCACAATTTTGGCGACGAGGATGGGATTGGTTGCATCTCCCAGGTCATCGTTTCATCATGGGCACTCAGGGACTGACTCCCGCTTCATTGGTCGACTATGAGGTGAGCTTTCTCACTATTTGGGCGCTGGTCAGTTCATGTGTGGCTCTGTGTGTGTTTTGTGTAGTGATTGCTGTGTGAGGGGGAGGTTCGTCCTAAATTTATTTGCGTTAAAATCAACGCAGACAGAGGGAAGTGTGAGTTAACATATGAGAAATAAGAAGAAAACAAAGCAAATGCTTTAAGGAAGCTAAGAGAAATAGAGAAAAAGGAATATGAGACAAATGAAGCAAAGGCTTAAGGAAGTTAGAGAAACAGAGGAAAAGGAAATTTAAGTGAAGAAATAGAGAAAAGGGGAGAAAAAAGTAAGGGATTAAGGAATATTCACATAGACGATGTGAAAAGAGTTTAAGGAATAGGCAAATTGGATTAAAGAAAACAGTTTAACCCTGGCCAGGGCAATTTGGCTTAAACAACATAAAGAAAAAGGAAACAAGAGAAAATAAAAACAAGAAGTAATAAGGAGAAGATAAAAGGAATACAGAGAAAATAAAAGGAATACAGAAAATAACAGGAACAATAAAGAGAAAATAACAGGAACAATAAAGAGAAAACAACAGGAACAAAGAATACAGGATAACGCCGTTAATCTGATAAAAAGCCCTTTGAAAAAAGGCGATCATAGGATGGGCCGTAGTCTTGAACTTTTATTAGATGAAAAGTTTGAGCCAGTTCTGAGAACTGAGGTGTAGACTAACAGTTCAATGGTAGGCTTCCCAATCGATTCATTGTTGACGAATAATGTCCGAAGCAGACTTCCCATTGGACTTCTATACCTAGGTAGCAAAATAATAACAAAAAAAAACCAAAAAAAAAAAAAACCAATACGGCGGAAAGCAGACTCTTTTTAGGAATTACATGCATGAATGATGTCGACTTTTGTGTGTATGAGAGAGAGTGTGTGTGAACAGCGGTGTGTGTGAACAGTGGTGTTTCTGCTGTGTGTGATAGGTTGTGCATGCGTTATAAGGATCCTATATTAGATAGATAGATAGATATATACATATATGTTTTGGTTGAGAACAGGAGTTTTAGTTATCTGTAAGGTTAAGATATTCTCTTCATTATGGCTAAAAATATGAGTCTCTTTTTGAAGAGAACGTTTTCAAAGTGTTAAAATGTATGAGCCTTCTCTGGGAGGACTTTTGTTTAATAATCTTATGAGTCTTCTTCGAAGGAGAACGTTTTCAAAAATTGCTAAAAACTTATGAGCCCATTTGGAGGATGTGAAAATAGATTAGGCTAACCTATAGTAAAAATAAGAAGCTTCAAATTAGTATTTGTGTTTTATGTTTTGTGTTGATTTGTTTTGTCCTGTGTCATTGTTGTTTTAATGTGGTCTGTTGAGGAAAAAACGGAGGAACAGCTGGTCTGTTTGCTGAAGATCATTAAGTCCTCTCTGACTTTTTGTGATCATTTAAACTGCTTTGTGATAGCATATTGCTATTTGCATTATCTGCCGCTTTGAAACTAGTAAGATTAAGAAATTTTATGTTGAAGTAAGCTGAGTGATTCTTTAGTTATTCTTCTTGGTTGAGTGTGAGCCTAGGTGCTGTGGAGTTCCTCTCACTGTGAAATCACACTGTTGACTGATCTGCACATGCCCAAGAATGCTAGGAATTCAAGTTTTCACAGAAAGTTTAGGCCACTCCTTACCTGCACTGAAGGGCAGAGACGGAGCGGCTAAAGGAGAAGGGGGGTTGAGTGCAGCTCAGTAAAACATTAAAGTGGCTGTTGCTTGACTTTGTAACTATTTGATTGGGATCCATCAAATTTATAAATGAGAGTTATGTTGATAGATAAAAAAGAGAGAGAAAATGTCATAAACACCTAGAGAAATGGCATTAGAATTTGAAATGTCCTTCTAATTAGGAAGCCTTAACTATGCTTGCTTCTGAAGCATGATAAGAAAAATTGGGAGAAAGATTTGAGGATAAAAGTAGGATAAATAAGGCTCAGGCCTGAAAGAAAAAGGAAAAAAGAGAGATTAATAGCTGGCATAGGTGATTTGCTGGAACTCAAATCAGTGATTGATCACCCTGGATTAAGAAAAGTCCAGCCTCTATACCTCTATTGAAAGTAAGAGATGAGAGGACTGATTGATGGGCTTCAGGATTGTCACCTCTGCCATTTTAAAATGTTGGACCACTTGTTTTGAGTGGTGAGGCATCTAAAATGATTTTACTTTGAATAAAACAATTCAAAATTTGATAATACTATAAGGTTTTTGATTTTGCTAAAGTTCTCCACTGTCACATGTGGTTATGTCATTGCACCAAGGAAATGAGTGACATTTGTGAAGGTGGAAAACAGAATGAATGAATCTGATTCCTGTGAAGAAACAGCAAGTCAATTCAATCCTAATGAAACAACAGACTACAGAGAGTTAAGAATGGGTAACTATTGTTACAAAAGATGGTCAGGAAAGCTGAGAGAAGAAGTGTATGCTATAGAAAGAGAAAAGAAAGTTTTTTGGGACAATGGAAAAAAGGCATGACTTTAAGAGAAAGTTAAGGGTACAATAAGGTACTAAGGTGGTTAAAGACAGAAAGAGAGTGTTGTGAAAGTGACAGAAAGACAAAGAAAGAGATAAATGTACTTTTGAATTAGGATACTGGAGTTCATACTAATATTGTTGTTACAGAGACAACTGTAGCATTGGGGTTACAATCTACAGGAGGGTAAATGTTTAGATGAAAATAGTAAAAACTGCTATACCACAAGCACAAAACTTAGGGAAAAGAGATAAATTATGTAATTTTCAGGAATGACTAATGGTAATTTCCAAGACAAATTGCTTTTGGATTTTATTGTAATTTGACATAAATAAAAAATGAATTAGGATTTGTGTAGAACAAACATATGTTTCTGTGTTGTTACTTTGATACTTTAAGTACATATTTTATGATACTTTTCTTACTTAGGTAATATTTTTGTAGCAACATTTTGAATCAATGATGTCATAAGTTAGGATTAAAAGTACAAGTAATGCTTCTCGGAGGTGTTGTGTTTTGTGTTTATTCAGTGTGCCTCGATGGATGTCAGAGCAGACCTGTCTCACTCCTCTACAAGCTGATTTGGTAGTCAACTTTGGTCCCATCCCCCACCCACTTGCACCAGAAACTGCATCTGGAGCTGGAGCAGCAGAGGAGGGGCGACAGATTTACAACTGTCCATGGTTAAGTGACTGAATTGGACACCCAGATGGCTCTCAGGGCATGACCAGAGACTGACATTAAAGAAGCAACGTCACACATGCCTACAAAGTACTTTGGTGAAACATTCACAGATGAACAATAATTGAGAGAGGACAAGCTGAAACAACCATAAAGATGAATCCAAGCTCCAAAAGTAAGAAGAAAATGAAACATCTGGAAACTAAGGACAGACTGAGGTTTAGCAAGACAAAGGATGATGATGATGATGATGATGATCAGAGTGATTCAGAAGAGTGTTATGAAAGTGAAGATGGAGACAGCAATAAAGATTTGGAGAGCAGAGGAGCTACAGGATTTCATCCTGCAGCGATTAGCATAGAAGAGTTTGAAAGAGACATGGAGCGATGCATGTCATATTTGGAGAAGCTGAAGATACAGAGGGACAAATTGCTGAAAAAAGGGTCCCAAACAGTGAAAGAACAGGACCGAGAAACTCTTAGAAAACTCAATCAAATGCAGCTGGTTGAGAATAAGAAGGACAAGAAGCAGGTTTTGGTTGTGCAGAATCAATGCCCACCAAATCAACAATTATCGCCACAATTCCAGTCAAGCCAGTTGCTCCAACCACCATTAGTGGTTCCAGTTGTTTTATATCCAGTTTGTGGACAGATACAGAACTGGAGAGGAAGAGGACGAGGAAGCTTAGGCAGAGGAAGAGGAAGAAGATTTGATTCATACTCTATGCAATCTCCACAAGCGTGTTTTACTTGTGGACAGGATGGACACTTTGCCCGTGATTGTAATAGACCAGGAAGAAACTTCAGAGGAAATTACAGAGGAGGACCAGTGAACCCTTACAGGAGTCTGGAACCAGGATTCTAGAGATGCCCAGAAGATCTGAAAGGGGGGTGTCAGCTGGTGTCATCAGGACCGGACAGAGATCCAACAATTGAGGATCAGGACAGTCACAAGTTGGTACAGATCTGCACAGATGAGCGTTGACATCAGCAGACTGACCAGAGAAAGAGGGAGGAGTGAGAGAGATCGGATTTGCTCTGACGCATCGACGCATTGACGCATCAACACATAAAAAGGAGGTAATGCACCGACAAACACACAATTAGAAAATACAATTACTCTAAAGAAGTAATTATTTTTGCTTTTAAAATAGAGTTACTCCTATGTGAACACACCTATGTGAAGGGTTAAGACATCTAAATTAAGCAAATTGGTATGAAAACCTTACATTTTGTCAGTACCTGGTGAAATCTATTCTGTTAAATTTGTAATGATTTTCCTGTGACAGTTTCTAACAAGACTAGTGACAAATATGTTACTTTGGTTAGTGTGTCAGGAAATGTTAAAAGAACATTTCACTGTTTTATTTTTGTGGTCCAATGACATAGGCAACTTTTGAAGATGTTTCTATTATTTGAGTGTTGCCCAGATAATTTATTGGGAAGTAATCTCATGTATGAATTTGAATTGGATTGATGTAAAGTTGTTACAAACAGCAGATTGAGAGTGCTGTTCTCAGAATTTGGTTAAAAGTAAGCTTAGAACAATTGTGTAACTATAAGTAAAATAGGGATGCATAGAGAATGCATAAAAACATTAGCAGTGATAATGTGAGAAAAGATAAGACAACTCCCAATCACAGATATAGTCTACTCAAATTAAAAGTTGTTTGCATTGGTTTATTTGTTGTTTATAGTGTACCAGTCATTTGTTCATGATTTCTCTCTAAGATTTGCGAATGGAAATCAGTTATTATAGCCCAATGATGGACCAGCATCTTTTGTTATTTATATAGCGGTTTAGAAATCTGATTTGAATTTCACTAGTCTGCATAAGTTGCAGTGGTGTTATTGAAGTATGTAGGGTTAAAGGGTAAAAAACAAATAATAATAACTTACAAAAACTCCAGAGTGAAGCTCTGTAGTTTATTGAATTTTGATAGTGATTACAATTGGAGAGAACGATTGTTCTGCATATTACATTAGCAAGCAGACTTGGTTTGTCTTGTGTCTAATTTAAATAGGAATGTCACATAGATGAGGTTGACAGAGTTGGACATGAGGAGATTTATTACACCCACTATCTGGTAACCAAACAGTGAAGAGAGACTTTTGTGTGGTACTTTGTAAAAAGCAAGTAATTACATGCTACAAAATGATTGGCTAAATTTTGTTTAAAATGAGGGTTTGGTTTAATTTTTTTGTTTTTTACTGTATGCTTTTTTCACATTTCTTTGAATATTGTAGTGATATATAGTGTCTTCTTATTAGTCGAAGGGGGGAAATGGAATGTGATTCATATTATTATATATTATTTTTGATATTATTAATTTTTATTTTTATTTGATGTTTTTAATTTTCATGTGTTGTCTTGCAAACGATACTGGTCAGTGTTTTCTTTTCTTCCAGAGCATATGGGGTAATGTGCAGAGGGAGATTCAGATACAAATATGGACAATATGAAGGAACTAGGAGACTTCTGAACCAGGACGGTGTGGATCTGTTCAGATTTCACCACATCAACATTGCTGAGAAGCTGCGATGTAGTGGACTACATTCCTGTGTTTGTCTGATATATATATATATGTTTGCAGAGTAATACATACTATGTATAATATTCTTGCATTGATTGTTTGAAGAATGATGTTTTTGTCATGAAGTGAATATATGGAGACCTCAGATGTTTTTCTTTTTTTTTGACGCTTAGGGAAATGGGGTCTAGGAAATAGAAGTCCTTTTTTTCAGATCCGAAGGGTCGACCTGCCTGAATTTGGACATTGTTTTGATTTTATTTCATTTTCTGAGGTTTTCACATGTATTTGCTTAAACCATAATTCTACATAAATTGATAAAGATTTATTTTCTAATTGATCTGGAGTACTAAGGTGGTCGCCTAGGCAGAGGGACCGTGAGAGAGTTTTCCTATCTTGATTGATTGATGGTTACTTGAAAAGACAGCTGCCAGATAGGTTTTTCGCTCTCACACTCCAACGATTTCATTTTGTTACACTCTATAAGTTTGTTTACACTCCGAAAGTTATATTATAAGGAACATGTTATAATGAGAAATGTTATTCCTACTCTTCTTGTTTTTCGAGACTTTATTAAGTCTCGAAGGGGGGAAATGTAGTATATGACCATTCTATAACTTTCTATAAACTTTGCTTAAAGGTTTGTTATAAGGGAGTCCTATGAACTTTACTCTACATTTACTGAGAACATCTGGAAATTGTTAACATGAGTAGGGGTCCCCCCAAGACAGAAGAGACCTTTTTTGGAGTTGTGCCAGATAACAGGCATTGATTGGTTAGTTATCCGTCCAATGATATACTTACAAAATTACGTCCTATGTTGATACAATGCATAGGATATATACGTTGCTCACACAAAGAAAAGTCAGAGCGACAAATTTTGAGGTTTGGGTTGGTCATTCTCCAAGCTCTCTGCAGGAGTCTGTAAAATTGATGCTGAATCTTTGTTTGTAATAAACCTTTTTATAATCAAGAACAGTGTCGGCGGATTCCTCTTCATACAGCATCACAGCATTACTATTTAAGACACCACACTGTCTAAACTTGTGAAAAGCCGAACATCATCCCCGTCCAAGCTGTGTTTCACTTTCCCTCCAATATTATTATACACATAATAAAGACACATGGACTCGGTCGAGACCAAAAGCCATATTTTGCCACCACTACTTTGTCACCAGTGGCACAGACCGAGCCCATAGACTTAGGGCTTTCGGGGCTTTCGTCTGTCGTCTCCCCAACGTGACGTAATGCAATGCATTGTGGGGGAAAAGGGAATCATTGCAAACCGCTGTAAAATAGTACTACTTTTCGTATTTTATTCTGTTTTGTGATATCCATTGTATTTGATGTTGTTGGGTAACAGTTTAAATGTTTATTACCAACAAGCAAATTGCGCAAATTCATTAGAAAATAAACGTGTGTAGCCCAAAGAAAGTGGCCGCGCTAACTGCTTGATGGTGTTTTAAGCCCCCAACGTCGACTTCACAAACCACTAACTCTAACCATTGCCTAATCCTTGTGCCGACGTTGGGGGCTTAAAACACCAAACACCGCGCTAACTGCGCCTCCAGTTGTTCCACACTCTGACCTAGTTGGTGGCGTATACGTGATAAAAAAACATAGTATTTGGCGGCCAGACTTCGACATATATATATGTGTGTGTGCGTGCGGCTACTGTATACTAACTGACTCTGAGTTAGTGCTTAGCACTCATGAAACCTCCTAATAGTCAGAGAGATAAACACATTCTGTTACTTTGGGAGAGTAAATTGAATTCCGTGATGGACTTTTGAAGATATAGGCATGACTTTGCAACTGGATATGACCAGAAATAAATGGGGCCACTCACTGAAACTGTTCCCCTTCAACCTGCAAAAAATATCTTGGAAATGAAAGGTGCTGCTTTGAATGATTTATTTGTTATATGACCCAAGTAAATTGTGGCCTGGTGAGTTTGTGAAAAAAAAGAGAGGAAAGTGTTTTTTTTATTCATCAGTCATTTAAGAGGGTTGTTTAAAAGAGGATTTAATAGAGGATTAAAGAGTGATTTTAATTAATAGATAGGGGAAATTGATTATAGTAATTGAGAGACAAGGAGGCACAAAGAAAAGGGAATAATTAAAGTAATGAGAAATAAAGAGAGAAAAAACAGTATAATAAAGTGATTAATAGTGGATGTGGTTGTTTTCAGGCATTTTCTCCAATTCTCTCAGTAAGCACCCCACATCTCCTGCATATATGGTAACCCAAGCTCTCAGATCTATCACATAAAATCATAGGTATTTTATGTTCTCTTTTTATATTGCCTTGTTTTTCTTTTTTATCTCCTGCTTTAAATTGACTTGACGATGAAAGATGCATTGCAAAAAACTTCCGTTGCTTTGTCTCTTATGAGCTGCCCAACATGTATAGATAATCGATTTAGCTGTATGGTGTCTCTTTTACCTCAGGAGCTTTTGATGGAATTTATATAACCATAACACAAAAAAATGAAATCAATGTTTGGAAAAAGTCAATCCAAGTCTGCGCCCGTGCATCGCTAATGAGGGACAATTAAATATTCTAGAGATGTAAGTGTCATTAGGCAATCATAAGGCCTTAGAAGGTCAGCGCCAAGGGTGTCGTGCAACCTTCTACAACCACTTCCTGTCCCAGGGGAATCTCGAATGAGTATTGATCAAGCAGCCCAACATGAATGGTAGTTAAGCTGTTAAGTCTATTAGCTTACTATTAAAGCTCCATGAACTCCTGTTACAGCAGGGCACCTTTATGTGTGACATTTGGTTCCAATCATAAACTTATGAGAAAGTGAGAAAAAGAAATATGACCCTTTTAAATATACTATGAATTCAGATGTGAGTGTATTTTGAGAGAGGGCAAGGAAATCACTCAGTTCTTTGAATTACAGCCAAAGCATGGCGTAATGTAAAAGATAAACCTGACAGTACTGTAATAAAATAAGAGCTCAAAGTCTTTCTGCTGCGTTAGCTTCATTGTGAGTCAGCCAGTCCTCCATGTCATGCCCTACAGATATCTTTCCCTGTTTATTGTTAGAAGGTTTGGAAGTATGAGCTACATTTATTCTCAGGTGTTGACTTTAACAAAACATCTATTTACTTTTAATGGAAATATATTGTTTACACTGGTATAGCTCCTGTAATATATACATCTGTCTCTTCCTTAGTTCATTTATTTATATTACAAGGAAGTTATATTCTGTGGCACGCACGCGTGCGTGCGCGCACACACACACACACACACACACACACACACACACACACACACACAGTGGATAGGCAAAAATATAAGTCAGCTGTAATTACAGTAAATAAAAAAAAAAATCAAACTATGTATTCTCTTTTCTGTTTTGGGCTGCTATCTAGGGATAGTATACCTGAGAAGGATAGCACATAAATACTTAACAGTTTTTCTCTACATGGCACTTGTTCATTATCATTTTTATGAGCTTTGCATGCTGAGTTTTCATCGCGGGCCATTTGGCTGTTGGCCAGAGGTTCTGCCAGTTGTTATTAGAATTGCAGCAGGGTTTACAGGATGCACACGCTGAAGCTACAAATCTCAGTTGTGCAGGTATGGGTAATTACAAAAGCGATCCTCCACAGCTAAGAGTGAAAACAATTAACCAAGTGTATAAAGATAAGTCAGTGGTTGATACCATTGGTTTTTCATGGAGAATCAGCAGTGCCAGATTAACCCACTAGGGGGCCCTGGGGCTGTAAGAATGAGCTGTTGGCTCCTGTTGACCACCCACCTCCTACTCTTTGTGCACTGTGTATGTGCCAGGTTACCTTTAAGAGCAGCACACACAGCAGACCACCCATGGCAGATTAATAATATTTCCCCTAGAGCCCCAGAAACAAATCAGTGCTTCTTAGCTGGATTACTATCTGAGGGTTATGGTAATTTTATATAATTTTTAT
Source organism: Sander lucioperca (assembly GCF_008315115.2). Classification (NCBI taxonomy): domain Eukaryota; kingdom Metazoa; phylum Chordata; class Actinopteri; order Perciformes; family Percidae; genus Sander; species Sander lucioperca. Next base: position 37,576,095 of record NC_050183.1, on the reverse strand, counting down.
ACAGGGGCATCATACAAGACTGAGTACAGATTAGGTCTTAATGAAGGACCCTTAAAGTTCTTGGTCTAGGTGGGGCATATTCTGACACAAATGTGCAATTTATTAAATGACAACAAATCAATTCACAAACAATGACTCTGGGGCCCTGGGGCATTTTTTTTGACAAAATAAATATCCCCCCATAATGTTTTTTTTAAATAAGTATGTTTTTGTTATATTTTCACTTCATTACGCAAGTGCTTTGATTAATTCATTAATTCTCAGAGATGATTAAGAAAAGATATTGTTAACAGCACTTTTCTCAGCACCTTTGTTCATAGGTTAGATTGTGTGGTGCAGTGCTGATGTTAGTGAGTGAAGAGGTGCTGTGCAAACACAGAATGAGGAAATGAAATCTCATTAATAAAAGAACAGAGGAGTGAGTCTCTGTATCACTGTAGGATTGTTTTACAACATTTTTTGTTCATTCTTCTCCCCATGTATGTGCTCTGAATTCTAACTTGCCAAATTATTCCAAGCAGTTCAAGCCGAGGGCTTTTAATTTAATCGTTACTTATTTGAAACATTCCATTGAAACATCAAATTAACACAGTTCTTCTGTAAAAGATCATGATTATGGTGACAGTCGTGACAGAATACAGAGACACATCACATTCACAGAAGATCACATTATCACGTCAGCTTTAGTCGGTTACAGGCTCCTTCAATAAATGTAACTGTGTAATTTCACAGAGAAGAAAGGGCTGGTGTTGACATCAATGAACTGTCCATGGTGAAATGCTTTAATTTGTATAAATGGCCTGGTTTGAATATGCTGCAAATATATACAAATCTGCATTTGTAATGTAAATTCTAAATTATTCATTATGTTGTTTAATCTGACACATCTACTGCTATGATACAACTGCACCCAGATATATTTTGTATGTGTGAGTTTAAGAAATAGTGAGCATAAATATTTCCATTGTATATGTGTGTGTACAATGCAGCATATGAGCTCAGCTCACATGCGAGCAGCGTAAAAGTCATTGCACAGGGGTATGAATCTCATCTGAATCACCTGAACTGATCCTCAGGACTCCTCCAGATTCATCTCACTAACTATACACTCCTTCTACTGAACCCTTTGATGTATTATGACATGTTGTCAACAGGAAATTGATTTAAGTGCTTGTAGCTTCTATTGATTTCTTTGCCTTTTATTTTTTCAAGTATGAACCTTTTCCACAAGACAATGCAGCAAGTAACTATTGTGCTATTTTTTGCTCCTGAATAAATTGCACGCATGTTGTACAGTGTTTGACCTTGCCATTTTCTCAGTTTTTAATAAATACATACCGTTAAGCTTTTCAATGACTTGGCTCTTTTATTGTCTTTTAGACATAGTAAATACTACTATTCAATATGAGCCTACTTTTTAAATAATTTGGTTAGGTTTCTTTTTATTCCCAGTCTGCTTTTACTGTATGGTACAACGTATACAATTGCACCATAGAACAAATATAAACACAGCACTGGGAACAACCTCATTACTCATATTCTATTAATGTTTTTTAAAATATCTTGGTCATGATTTGTCTTGTTTTCTCCGAGTAAATCCCTTGTCAATTCACAGTCTGAGAGTTTGATCAGTGAAGTTCTCATTCACTGTGAGCATAAAGAATGGTTGATCCCATTCTTGATGTCGATGCCGTGGCAAATGTCATTCGGGGTTGTGCTAATTTCAGAGTGTCTGAGTGCTGCAACTATTTAAATCTCATTTATGATTGACATCTATACAGAAACATTACCAGAGAGCATCACATGGATTGCCTGTCGGAGGCAGAGAGAGAGAGAAAGAGAGACACATATACTGTGCGGCGCAAAAGAGTCATTGTATAACAGGTCAAAAAAAGATTTGCCGAGTGAATATTGGAGCATGCAGTGAAAGTGGGGCACATCCCACCGGGTAGTCCGTTATGATTATGTTGTTTTCAAAAACCAAAGAGATATGGTGACAGGGTTGAGATAACTCCAGATCAATAGGCAATTTTCACTTATTTACTTTGTGAGTTAGTCATTCACTCCTTCAGATCCTCTGTCACAGTGAGCTTTAGTCATCCACATCAGACATCCATCTGGACCAGCACCAGAGCAGGCGGTGCCTCAGCCACTTTGGCCCTGCGATGCAGCAGATGAGTCAGGCTACTGAAGGATGGCGTGGCGTTAAGGAGAAGTTCCTTGAGCCCTGCTCGAAACTCTTGGCGAATCAAGCAGTAGAGCACGGGGTTGAGGCAGCTGTTGGTGTGTGCCAAACACACAGTCAGGGGGAAGGTGTAAGCCTGCGCATTGTAGAAGGCCTTGCTGAAGGGAACAAGGTCAAACTTTATTAGCACTCCCCACAGTGTCAGGGCCTGATTGGGAAGCCAGCACAGAAAGAAGGACAGAACCACGATGACAATGGATTTGGTCACTTTGGAGCGACGCTTTTGCCGGCCCTGCTCAACCTCTGGGCCCCCTGCTCCTGTGATTCGTCGGCTGAGGATTAGGCGGACTAGCAGCAGGTAGCAGACAGTAATTATGATCAGAGGAATAAGGAATCCCAACAGGACCTTTTGCAGCTGGTAGAGACCCAAAAGAAACTGTGGATCCCAGTTGCCTGAGTCCGGGAAGCGCACCAGGCAAAGCTCCTCATCTGACACCTGGACGCTGGTAGAGTAGATGGCATGAGGCAGAGTGGCCAGCAGAGAGACAGCCCATATGCCCAGGCTGGTCCACTTGGCTCTAGTGGCTGCCGCCCGTCGGCTGTGCATCTTCAGCGCGGAGCAGATAGAGTAATAACGTGCCACACTCATAGCGGTGAGGAAGTATACACTGGCATACATGTTCATGGTGGTGACAGAGCTGATGATTTTGCACATCACACGGCCAAACGGCCATCGGAAGTCCAGGGCTGTGTCCACCGCCCAGAAAGGTAAAGTCAGAACAAACTGGAGGTCTGTGATAGCCAGTCCCATCACAAAGCAGTTGATGGATGATTGCTTCTGCCTGTAACGTGAGTGCAGCAGATACAGAGCCAGTGAGTTTCCTACCAGCCCGAGTGCACAGACTATGGAGTAGACACACGCTATCATCACACGCACCACTAAACTGGAGTTGTCTCCTGGAAATTCCATGATAGATTCCTTGGTGAGGAGCTGCAGCCAGCAGTGCAGCGACAGGTTGCTGGTGGAACCGCCGCTACAGTTTCCAGTGTTGTCCTCCAGTAGTATCTGCTGCTCACATGGCTCTGGAGCCAGTGTTTGAACTCCAGTCTCATTCAGCTGCATGGCTGGACTCTCTTGCTCACATGTTACCTTGGACATTAGAGTTGGACAGCATTGTGTTATAAAAGAGAGATAAAAAAAAGTTTGGATGATGGCATTTTGAGCATTCCTGATGTATCTGTGTCAGGTTATCTCCCACTGCAGTGAATATGCTATCCTCTGCCACGATTACCCTCCTCTCCTCTCTCCACGACTACTCAGCTCTGCGCGCCACGTCTGTTTATAGGTTCCACGGGAACGCGCAGCGCTCAGTCGCGCGGTCGACGCTCATCTCCTCCACCAGTCAGATTATTGGACCAGCCACAACAAAGTCTCCCAGCACGTCGGTTTGGGGTTGAATGTGAATTTATTTTGACACGACACCGGCACCTTCGAGACAATCGTGTTTGTGCTATGCCGCTTAAAGACGTGGAAACAATGGCGCGCGTAAAAAATGAAAATATGTAAGGAGGACGCCTGCATGTGCTGAATTCCGACTGAAGATTAACACACACTGTCCTGGGTTTGAGGTTCTCACTTTACACATCTGATGAGGAGGAGCAGGAGAACGCTCGATGTTACTGGGCTTTTGGAAAAGAGCAGCATACTGCGCTGTGACTTGTGCATTCCGTGTAGACCTATAGTGTACATGTGCTTTTCACAAATTCCCCAGCAGTTGCAACTTTTTAAAAGAGAAACGAAACGAGGTCGGGAGCGTCTGTTATAATACACCATGTCAATAAACTGCGTTGTTAAAAGGAACACGCTGAAAATAAAGGTGTTATTGCAAATACTACTACTGCTAGTACTATACTATTACTGATAATAATAATAATAATAATAATAATAATAATAATAATGTAGGCTATATTGCACTTTTTAAAACATTACAAATGATCCTTAATATATGTCTAAATGTTTTTTTTATGTACGCTTATATTTACTTTATTTATAAATGACTTTGATTATAAATACGATCAAAGAGAGAGAATTGTGAAGATTTGTATTTGCTAATAATCATCAAGTTGTTTTTTTCATTTAGAAGAGTGAATGGAGTTATGCAGGAATTCGAAGGAAATCACTAGAAGTAAATATATCGAAAATAAAATCATACGGGAGTTCATTACAAACAAGCTGAAACATTTATAAATCCCTAAAATGTTTTCTGGCTCAGAATTTACTTTGCAGCTTGTTACAATAACTATCTGTGGGTTGCTGTTCAAATTGTAATGTACATGCTTCCACATGATGTGCTGCAAAAACCACAGTAATTTTCCTTCAGTTCTTGTTGGCTTCAAACTGGCATCAACAAAAACATGCTACGCCACCTTGTTGAAGCCGATGTTATATTTCCAAACAGCGAAGGCCAGGTAGACTTCAGAATAAGGGTAGAAACAGTTTTAAAGTTGTCCACATATACTATAACAAATATTACTGGTGTATTACCCTCTTACCTTAAGTTTTTTGGAGTCACTTCTCTTGTCCGTATGAAATCCCCCCTGTACGTTTTTGAGCAAACTAAAAAGACATGACTGGATAAAAAAATTAATCTGCACTGTTTTAATCCGTTGCGACCCAGTTCTTGACACTTTAACAACCCTTAAACCTCCGCAAGCACTGACAGCATGCCTGGTTTAATGTTCTAAGCGTTCAAATCTGTAATAGAGTAGGCTAAGTCTGAAAGGTCACCACAGATATAACCACTTTATTTTGATGTGTGAAAGTATGAACATTGCGTGAGAATGTATGCGTGTAGGTGTTTCTGTGTGTGTGTGTGTGTGTGTGTGTGTGTGTGTGTGTAATGTTAACGTTAGGGACTGTTCATTATTTATTTAAAGTGCCCATATTATGAAAAAATAACTTTTTCTGGGATTTAGGGTGTTCTTTTGTGTCTCTGGTGCTTCCACACACATACAAACTTTGAAAAAAATCCATCCATGCTGTTTAGAGTGAGATACGGTTTCTGAATGTGTCCTGCCTTCAGTCTCTGGGTGAGCTGTTCAAAATCGGCATGGCTTGTGAAGTCACAAGCCGAAACGAGCAGGCTAACCGAAACCATTAGCTCGTAGCGTTAGCATGCTAACGCTAGCATGCTAACGCTAGCATGCTACCTCATTCTCAATAGCAAAGCACTGCTACAACACACACAAGTTCACCCTAATCTACAAAAGAACTACTTACATGTGCGCCTTCATTTAGAAGTCTCCCAGCTAATCCTGCCTTGTAACTGACCGAAGTTGTAGAAACAGCCTTTCTTTTACTGTCTATGGAGCTAGCTAGCTGACATGGTCTACATCTGAGCTACTGCACATGTGCGAGTGCAATCAAAGATATTACAGAAGAAGAAGAAGAAAAGAGGTCTCACTCTGTAGCTAAAACAGAGACCAGCTGAAAAGCGGATCTGCAGCAGTGAGAGAGAGCACTGCAGTACAACAAAAATATGGTGTTTTTTGAAAATTAAACCATGTAAACCTATTCTGGTACAACCTTAAAATACAATATGAACCTGAAAATGAGCATAATATGGCTGCTTTAAGGGGCCACCGGTGGAGTTTTGGGACCTGGGAAAAGACTTGACCCTCCCCTCGGCAGTAATAATTTTTCTATGACCCTCCAAAATGATTTAAAAAAGTCGCATGACCCTCCCCTTATGTGCTAGTTTGCACTTAGCAAAGATGAACAGATGCCACTTGATTTTTACAGCCATTAACATACATGAGTTAACCTCTGCATTCTCATCTTACACATCATACTCCTCTGTTATGGTGTGGTGGCCATTTCAGTAGATTTACTCACTAACATAGTTGTGAAAACACAATAAGCATGGAAACTAAATGCACACTTCCTGCATTACTGCATTACTTCAAATACTAAGTTCCTCCTCTAGTAAACTAGTATTCATATGAAATAAAACAATAAAACATTGAGACCATTCAGCAAAGGACACTGGGAAATAACAAATTCAACACTGGTTGCTATGGACTCGTCACTAGGCTTCCTCAGTCATTGTATATTTTAGCACATAGGTAAAGCTGCCGAAGCTGAACATTATATTCCAAAACATATATGTTTATTTTTAAAGCAGATTTTAAATTACATTGTAACAATTTGCCCTTATGAAATCCAATCGCAGCACGGCTGTCTTGGAACGCAATAGACAGACGGTGGCGGAATGCCCCGACACTTAAATTCAACTAGAATGTAACAGTGAACAATCAGTGTTGGACATACATTCTGTTGAGATGCCTCTCCAAACGTAGAAACGAAGCGCAGTCACACCATAAAACGTTGAGACACGTTGAGAAAAAAGATCCGCATTTTGCCGTAATCCAATGACACGAAAAAAAAGTAATCCACAGCGATAAGTAGATCCACAAAAAGGTAAATGACACGGTGTATCCAGCAAGGCCTATACGAGCGTCACATTCACCAGCCAGCTCCAAACAGGTGAACGAGGCCTCTCCACTTCGTCGTTTAAACAAAGTGGAATAAACGTATAAAAGTCCAAATCTACACAAAACCCTCAATCAATTAGTAAGCTGACATCACATGTATATACATGGCATTTAGGAAACCTTTATTGCAACGTTGGCACGGCAAGATGTCCAGACATAGTGCAACAGTAACTTTCGTTTTTTGCGTCCTGCTGCTCCCATCGTCAGCCAGGTAATATTTTTTTTACTAAAGCAGTATATGAAATCTGATGTATTACCTACCACCATTTAGTTGTTTTGTGTTATTTAAGATATTTATAAAATATCTGGTCATGCCAGATATAATTAATTATTCCACTCATTTTTTTAAACAATGCAATTACATGTTTCAGCCACAAGGGGGGCAGTGCTCCCTCTGCCCCCCAGCAAACTCATGGGTCAGACCCATCTGGTAGCGAAGGAGGGCAGAGACTGAGAGCTACATGAAAAAATATGCACCAAACAAGCCACTTTGAAATGTTGCTTTTTTCATGAATACAAAAGTTAGGTGACCCCCCCTCCTAGACTAAACAATGTTGGGTGACCCTCCCCTCAACAAAGAATAAAAAGACATGACCCTCCCCTATTTTCCTCCGGTGGTCCATTCCATAAATACCGAACAGTCCCTTAGTACAACAAAAAAAACATGAATCAATCTCTTTCTTGTTCACTCACTAATTAAACTATGTATTTGCACGAGTGGGAGCCTACTAGCGGGTACGCAGTTTTTGTGCGTACTATGAAGTAGAATCCTGCCAGCCAGGAAGTTTAGTCAGGTGTGAATAGATGTGAGGAGAAGATCATTATTGGAGTTTCTGGGATTTTGTATGTCTCTTGACTCAAAGCTCACAGAACAATACAAAATGAAGTGCTGCTTGACACAAAGGCACCGAAATTGCTGGAGAGAGTCATAGATTTTTTGTTTAACAACAAGTCCTCCAAACCATATAACCATATAGGTTGTTTGTTTCTACCCTCTTAAATGACCAATAGGAGTGTTTCATAAATTTAGCACCTTCTAGGGGTAGCAGGTATATTACCCACAAGAGCCTTTTCCGCCCTCATATTCAAACCAAAGAACGTAATGGTCATGGTTGTAAACACATTAACATTTAAAGTGCTCATATTATGCTTTTTGGCTTTTCCCCTTTCCTTTATTGTGTTATATATCTTTTTTTGTGCACGTTATAGGTTTACAAAGTGAAAAAGCCCAAAGTCCACCCCAAAGGGACTTACCATCTTCCAGATAAAACACTGTTCACAAACTGCTCCAAACAGCTCTATTGTAGTCCAGCCTTTACTTCCATAACAAACGTGCGTCACTTTGTAACACACGTTATAATGCTCGCCTAGCTGCTAGCATGGCACTCCCTCATATGCTGGGGGTCCTTACCTAGGTACTGCTAAAATGGAGAGCTCAACACACAGGGTGAAAAGAGGAGCTGCAGCATGTGAAGTACAACAAAAAGATAGTGTGTTTTTTTTTTTTAATTAAACCATGTAAACCTATTCAGGTACAACCTCTAACTACAATTATGAACTTGAAAATGACCATAATATAAGCACTTTAAAACGGTTGCAGTTTTGTTAGGTTTAGGCAACAAAACTACTTAGTTAAGTTTAGAAATATAGAGTAGTTCCGTTTGTTCCGTAAGGTTAAAACTCGCCATTTACTTTGATTTTCAAATGGGACACAAACCACCATCTCCTGGGTGAAAATCCTGTGTTTGTTTGACCTGTCCACCAACCCAACCTATGTCCTTATGTGGAGTTTTGGCACTATACTGCTTTGCTCCTTTACGGGAGGCCACTAGAGGGCGTCGCCACTATGACTGTAAACATGAGTCCTAATTGTTGTTTGAACAAACAATGGGAGCGTTTCTTGGGTAAGGACAGTTTTGACTGAATCCAAAGCTGATTTAAAATGCTTCCAATTCACAGCAAAGTGTCTGCTCTGCTAACATTTTACAGTACTCGCCCTGCCTACACTTAGACATAGCGATTAGATGCAGAAGTAATTGAAGTGACTTCCAGACATCTTTAGACCATTTGTGCCTTCAGAATGTATTCAGAGTTCTCTATTCAAGCCAGGTACAGCAGCTAAGGTTTTTTTGTAGCCTACAATTCATGCCTTGGTAAAAATGTGCTGTCAGGGGTAATTTGATCTTTTTCATCAAAACATGAGCAACAAACCACTGCACCAACTGCCTATGTAGAACTATTCAGAAATGGTGAAAAACATGGTAATTACACTCCCTGCCAAGACATCAATATAATACAAGTTTGGGGCCTTATCATGCAAAAATGTAGTCTTCAACTTTAGCAAAGATCTGGGTCCAGCAGGTCTCCTTAAGAGGTGCTGTCTTGTCTGTCTGGGAAAGACCACAATGGCAGAACCTCTATTCCTAAAAGAAGGGAACAAGAAGCAACACCCTCCTAAAATGTGTCTCAAATGAGTGAACAGGAGAAAGATTCAGAAATGTCTCACACATAGAATAGTAATAGTAATGTTTATTTATGTAGCATTTTTCAGAAAAAACCCCCAACAAAGTCCAGTTAAACAAGTGTAAGTAGCAGAAAGTGTCAAAATAGTCCACTAACAAATCAACAGAGGCATTTTGTAGTCTGGACAGTCCGGTGGATTCTGAAAACCAGATCTGGTGTGCTTAAGACAGGTCTAACAGATGTATCAAGGATCTGTTGTGGTGGTACGGCCGCAGCAGGAGGGATAGTGTCACATCTAAAAAGAAGACAAAGACGACAGTTGACTGTCTAAAGCCTGGTTCACACGGCAGGATAATTAGGCCGATTTTAGCCCCGATTCACCCCTTCCGACAATCTCAAGGATGCTCCGATTATCATAAAATAATCTGATCAGATATTCCTGCCGTGTGTGGTGTGTTAAGACTGCTCTCGTCTGCTCGGAAGGACGTCGGGACCGCTCCGATCTGAAATCGGGGATATCCAACATGTTGGATTTTTTTGGCCCGATTTCTCCTCGTGTGTGGTGTCCCCCGGGGACAAACGAGCACGCAGCCTGTGGACTGTGGCGTGTAGCCAATCAGAAAGCGAGGCGGCGAGGCGGCGAGGCGGCGAGGCGGCGAGGCGGTGAGGCGGCGAGGCGGCGAGGCGGCGAGTAAAGCACCGGGAAACAAAATCAAAACAGCCGGCGGCATGGCGCACCAGAAAGTCCGGTGGACGTCGGAGATGGAGGACCAACTCGTCGACCTGTGATAACGTTTTTTTTTCCGGTTAAAAACAAACTACAAACTATCGCCACTGCATCCTCTTTGTATCCATCTTTCCATGATTGTTTACTCTGAAGTCACGTTTGATCTCGAGGGATTTTGCGAGATTTCCCGTCTGACCTGGGAATGCTCGGGAGTCAAATCGGTTCGTGTGTGATGTGTTGATTTTGCCGTGTGCTGCGCACCACACACTGTACAACCAAAACTGTTAGACCCGTGATTTTTTATCGCCGTGTGTGGAGTCTCTCAGGATTGGAAAATCGGCCGACAATTTTAAAATCGTCCCGTGTGAACCAGACTTTAGTTGTTGTGTCATTATTTTATCTGCTGAAAGGAAGTGAATGTGAGGTTAGGGTTTGACTATACAGCCGGTTCAGAGGAGGGGGTTGTTCGGATGGATCATGCCAATTTGAATGCAGTGAGTGAGCAAACTGTAGCGTCTGTATGACAAAACCTTTTTGTTTTACTACTGATGATACTGCAGTGACCCTTGTCTTTGACTGTTCATTCATTCTGATAGAATCATCATTTAAAAAAAATGAGAGAATGATTAGACGGATATGTTTTGATGTTTATTTTGCCTGGAGTGCTGCCTGTCTCCTTGAATAAATGAACAGTTTACCATCTTGTCCCAGCGGGGGCCAGAGATAATGCTAACTGCATACTGACCATTTCTTTTGATGGCATAAAAATCTCACGTTGGAGAGTATGGCTACCAGTTCACAGAGCTTGCCTCAGGCTTACAGACAGGATCACCTTGAACATGATTAATATAATAATAATAATAATAATAAATTGAATTTGTATAGCGCTTTTCAAGGACTCAATGTCGCTTAGTATTATGTGATTAGTATTCGAGGGTGGAGAAAGAACAATTTCAAATCGACATCTGTTAGGCTAATATTTGGTGTTGGGTTGATGCAATTCTGCTGTCAAATATTCATTTATGACCAGACACCTCCTCATTAATTCAGAGTGCTCTTTAAGGACAACTTATGTGCCTGCTTGTTTTTACTCTATCCACAATTCTGCCCTACAAGTAAACTCATTTGTTTCTGTCCATCTTTCAGAACATGTAGGGTAAGGTAAATGTATAATTTCATTTATAATTTAAGCGAAATACTCAAAAATTAGTTCACACCGAAATGGAGTACCAGACCTACCTTTAAATCTTGTCTTTATGCTCTTTGATACGTTTCTGCTACAATTCTCTCAGTGTAGGAATCAGTCAGCCTTATCCCACCTGCAGCCTGTTCAAAATGCAGCAGCAAGACTCCTTGCTGGTATCAGGAAGAGAGACATTATCTGCCCTGTACACAGAATTGATTTTAAGATTCTTTTATTTGTTTTTAAAGTACTGCGTGGGCTGGCACCAGGTTACATCTCGGAACTGCCTATTCCACCTCCCCACCTCCTAGATCTTTGCCCTCCATTGATTCCTTTAAAGGTCACATATTATGCTTTTCCGTGTTTTTTGTCATATCTACAATGTTAAAATGTTCAAATAATGAGGTAAATGTATTTTAGACAAATCCCTGTGAGCTAAAACGTTCAGATTTTAAACAGTTTTTTCTACTCTCGGCTAAGTCTCACGCAACTCTCAGCCGGCCTGCTTTGATTGGTCATCTGCTCCAAGTAGGCAGGACTGGAGTTTTTTTTTTTTTTTAAGCTACCGCGGTGTTAACATTGTCCCATGTAACTACATGCTAACGGCAGTAAACAATGTCACCTTGGCTGCCAGTATCGTTAAATTCTCCCCAATTCTGGGTCACATTACTCCTGAAACATTTTCTGGTAGTAGTATTTGGTTTAAAATCCTTTATTTACAATTTTTGACTGTAGAAATTGCTGCTATATTCTATTAGTGTCAACTGCTAACTAAAGTAGCTACATGGCTAATGGCAGTAAACAATGTCATCTTGGCTGCCAATGTTGTTAAATTCTCCCCAATTCCGTGTCGCATTACTGCTGAAACATGTCTGATTGGGAAGTATTTGGTTCAGAAGCCTTTATTGGTGATTTTTAACGGTACAAGGTCCTGCTATATACTCCGTTGCAGTAGCTCCAGCTTCAACTAGTGAAACACTGACGCCGCCTTCCCACTGGCACTTGAAATCAGCTCCGTAATACGCAATATGCCCCCAGCGGACGTCGTACTACACTGTAGAAAAGCTTCGGAAGCGACTCACAAAAATGGCGGAGAGACTAGAACGACTGATAAGTGTCTGAATGTACGATTCTCTATGACCTCTCTTATACAGATATAAATAGAAAGGCTGCTGCGTGGAGAAAATTTGCCCAGGACGTTGACATGTCACATCGGTTAAATGTGATATAGCGGTATAATGTCAATAGTTCGATGTCTGTTGCTAGCTAACTAATTAGCATTAGCAGGTTTGTTTATCAGTACCATAGCAATGCTGGAATTGTTGGATAGGAACCGTCCGTAGCCTTTCGCAAGAGTTAAATTTTTTGAACGCATCCGGATGACCAACTGACACGATTTTTTTCTCACCGCATTCGTTTGGACCCAGTTCGGACCCATTCGCATGCAGTCTGCGAATCTCCATAGGAAATGAATGACTTCCGGTCGTTTCGAAGCCGTATCGGAGCTGAGCGTGAGCGGAGGCTCCGAACATTCCAGGAAGCGCGCTGGCCAATCAGAGCAGACTGGGCTTTTTCGGGATGAGGGATTAAAGAGACAGGTGCTCCTACAGAGCGTCTCATACTGAGGGTGAATACAGGTGCAGCAGCCATGGGCAGAATGAAAAAAATAAAGTGTTTTTTTTAAACATTAAAGCATGTAAACATGTTCTAGTACAAACACAAAATTCAAGTATAATCCTGAAAAAAGCTATACAATAGTTGCCCTTTAAAACCTGTCTAAAGACCAATTCCTTTTCTTTAGCCTCTTAATTATCATCTTAAAGACATGCCTGACCACACGATTTTTTTTCGCAGGAGGTGGAGCCTGGCACTTTCTGGGATCCCACCTTTCTGTACAGCAATGTAAATGTACTCATTCTGCATAAGGAATTCCGTCATGTGTCGGGCAACGATCCTGAAAAATATCTTTCCCTCCACACTGATGACCCTGAACTGCTCACTTTTCCCCTCCTCCAGATGACCTTGATGATTTTCGCTGAAGGACATGAAGACATGAACATCATTAATAAATCAGAAGTCATGATGATTCAAATACCTTAATTTATGCATGAATTAACATATTGTTCCTGCATTAAGTCATGCATGAGATAAAAATAATCCTTGTACATTACTGATAGTTCATGAAGTACTACATGGATTAATGAATGCTTTTTCATGCATTAAGACTTCATGATAATTCATGTACCATTATTATAAAGTGTTACTGCTCCATTTGTTATTTATGAAGCTTTTTTAGTTTCAATCTTGATGCCAAGTGGAGCCACCACCAGCTGTGACAGAGTGCCCGGTTAAGGAAACCTTTATTTTTTTGCACTGTGTGTGTGTGTGTTTGTGTGTTGATTCACCCTCACCATCCTACACTTAGTCTCACATTGCCAGACCTTCCTCCACAGCGCTGCAGGCGAGGGTCTGGCTAGTTCACACAGCATTCTGGGATGGGAGAAAAACATGATCTGGTTTATTGGCATTTTTTTTAAACCAATCAAAATCGTCTTGGGAAGTGCTAAGCGCAGGACGGAGCCACGGTGCCGCTGAAAAATAGCCTCAGGAAGGAACTTGTTTTGGTGGAACATGTGTACGTTCAAAAGTTGTTTTAGTCGTGCAACAGAAAACTCAGATTGGACAGATAGTCTAGCTAGCTGTCTGGATTTACCCTGCAGAGATCTGAGGAGCAGTTAACCATACTCATAAATCCAACACGAAGAAAAGCGGAAGGTAATGGACATCCGGCCGAAAAGAGTGACATCCAACATTTATATGAAATTAAACCTAATTTTTTTGTTTAAAAAAAGCAAGATCATTAATTATAGACAAATAGTTAAGATCAGAGGATGTTGAGTGAATCACAGACTGGTTTATGTCAAAGTTTATTCACGATACTGTGTGTTTACAACACCCAAAGTTCAATTGAAGTAATCAATTTTTCAGGAATTTCCGGCAGCACTGGAGCAATCCCGGAAGTGGAAAATCGTGGATATATACACCAACTATACCTCAATCCAAATGCACCTTTATTGTGCTGCATCTGAGCTGACTGGACTAAGGTTTAGTCTGTTTTGTATTAATGTATGTATTAGTTTGCCCACAGGAAAACTAAACTCCTCTATCTGGGTGGTGTACTTACCAGATCATCTTAAAATGGGCAATAATTATCAATAAAAGCCCACAGAAATTGGTGTCACATTGCGATAAATAGCATGTGCCTTACTAAATTGAAGAACCAGAAGATTACAACTATGGCAAGAAGTAAAACAACCTACCCCTTCCAAATCCCATTAGGAACTGGGAACTGGGAAAACAAATTGTTATAAGTTGCAGATAGACGTTACATACTTTTGACATCAACAATCAAATCAGCCTTTCAGGAACAAAACTTGCAGGAGTCTCATTTATTTGTTGTGCTAAAGCACCCCTAAAAATCATCTCAGCACCCCTGAAAAATAAAGTCCTTATCATTGTGATTTTGTGAAATCGTTTAGTGCTCAAACCTTATTACTTTTGCAAACCTGATTTTAGCGATGGAATAGGATAAATGACGACAGGCTCAGCTCAGTTGTAGCCTAAAGTCAACAGCTTATCTGCGATTCCCTGAACAAGGACGCCTCAGCCTACTGTTCAGTCTGCGCAGATAACTTTGGGGAATTCGGTCGTCAGAGTATGGCTACTTTCAACCACTGAAAAGGTATGGCTAATGGAGTGAAAATCTAAATCTAAATCTAATCGAATGAACACGTTAAGTAGGCTACAGGTGTAGTATTTGTGGAACCAATCTGTGATTCCCTGATCACAATGATGGCAATCATATCTGAATTAGCCTAGCTTATTCACCACAGAGTCCAATTTTGTTGTGCAACATTAGAGACAAAATTGCTAACTGTAGGCAAATGTAGTTTAGGAGTAGCTTACAATGAGTTTTTAAAGGGTGCTATTAATAGCCTGCCTTAACTGCTTGAGCACCGCTAAAAATAGCCTAGCACCGCCACTGCAGTTACCTCCCTACCAGACACTTTCTTATTTTTAACTGTCAATGCCAATGAAAAATAAATAATTCAACCTGACGGATCATCAGACTCATTCATATCAGAACTGAAACACTGGAACAACAAACCCTGACTCACAGTCTGTTTCCCCATAGATGGATATACGTTTCTTTTTTTATTAAAGAAAACAGCCGGGTTCAGGTGAGAAAGTATAATGGCGTTTTTCCATTACATGGTACCTGCTCGACTCGCCTTGACTCGACTCGACACACTGTGCGTCCGTTTTCCTTTGCAGATTTTAGTACCGCCTCAGCGTGGCTGGTCGTACGCCGGCTCGACGCACACACCAGCGCACAAGTATAAACATCAGGCCACTTGAGTTTGTTTTACAGTTCTCTGGAGGCTCCACGCAGAGCTTTCGCCGTAGCCTATGTAAAAGTGGCCTGATGTTTATACTTGTGCGCTGGTGTGTGCATGGAGCCGGCCATGTGTGTGTAGTTAGGCTACGGCGAAAGCTCTGCCGAAGCCTCCGCAGAACTGTAAAACAAGCGGCGCCGCAGTAAACTACTGTGACCTAACGCGACACACACACAGAACGTCAAAGGTGTGTGTTGCCAGAAGACACATTTTGTTTCAATTTAAGCTGGAGGCAGCAAAAAAAACAGCTGGCTAAACTGTTTAAAAATAGCGGGTTTGTTCAGGACACCCCCGTCTGTCGCTTTCACGTCAAATTTTCGGCTCGCCTCAGCTCGCTTGGAACCTCGACTGAGGAGGTACTAAAAAAAGTACCTGTTAGCAGGTACCAGGTACTTTTTTTCGTAATGGAAAACCAAAAAAGGCGAGTAGAGTCGAGGCGAGTCGAGCTGGTACCATGTAATGGAAAAGCACCATTAGATAAGCCTTTAACATTATCCCACTACACTGAACAGCAACCCCATATTCACATATGTTATAAATAGGTGAATGTATAATCTTTGGTAGCCACACGATACATTCTCTGTTGATTAGTTGGTTACATTTGCCTTCTGGTTGACAGCACAAAGGAGTGAGGAGAATAGAGAGGGAGAAGGGCAGAGAGCAATGAGAAAATGGCTAGGTAGCCTATAAGACATATAGTAGGACTACTGTGTTTTGTTTTCTCTTTTATTTGAAGATTATTTTCTAGTTGATTACAAAATGTTTTGTATGTGACTGTCAGTGATACAACGGAGGGAGTGGGATAAAGGGAGAGAGGAGGATGGAGAGAGAGAGCAGGATGGAGAGAGAGTGGACAAAGAGAGGGACCTGGAAGAACCAGGTGAGAAAGTGGACATATATTGTATGGGCAAAACACTTAAAATATTCCATTCACATTATAATTACATATGCATTTCATGGAGGACTAGTTTTCTTCCCACTTTAAGTGTTTTTTTGTTGCTATATACATCCTATTCCTGTATTGCATAATATTGTTTTGTGGCTCATCATTAAAGTTGGTCTTCTCAGATTTATTGATGTCTTACTTATCATATAATGTAGTTGTTGTATTAAAGTAAATGCTTTTATTATCAGGCCCAGGCTCTTAAGAAAAAGAGATGTTGGATTTCCCCCATCTGGTTCAGAGGCATTATTAGATTAGATTATTCATCATTTAGCTGTATAATCATATCAGTTTCTACCAATGATGTAAATGAAAAAGTTGAAAATTAACAGCAGAAAAAACATGAATAATCCTGTCTAAAAATATGTTAAGGCTTATTTTACCAGTTCAAGGTATGTGCAGGAGTGTAGCTCAAAATTCTGGGCCCTGTAGAAAGGCATTTTCTATGGCCCCTCCCTGCATTTACAGCTATTCATTCTAGCATCTTTTTGGGCCCTCCTCACATGAGGGCCCAAAAAGATGTCCCTGGGTATGTGCTACAATAATCATGCTTTGTAGTTGCCATCTTTTTTCACAGCAGATGCCTTGTATCTGTTGATAGTTTGTCATAATTGCATGTCTCAATCTGTCTATTTCTTTCCCCAAAACTCACCAGAAGTCATGATTTAAGCGGTAAAAAAAAAAAATATCGTACAGGGGCGTGCCCCCGGACCCCCCTAGCTTAACTGCTATCAACTGCTCATTAGGGGCTGAGCCCCCCCAAAGGTCAGATCCTAGAATCGCCCCTGGTTTTGGCCTATGTTTTTTTTTTTTTTTGCCGCTTGGCAAAAAACAGGCATTATGTCACCAACTGGAATGGAGAGTGCATTTTCTTGGCAATTAAGGAGCAATGATTTGCCAAACCTGCTTTTTTCCAGTGTAACAAATTTCTTCTGATTTTATTTTGTAGTAACGAGTAAGAATTTATATTTTATATATATTTAGGAAATGTAGTGGAGTAAAAGTAAAAGTCTCCGGAAATATAAATAATGAAGTAAAGTACAGACACGTGAAAATTCTACTTAAGTACAGTAGCGTAGTATTTGTACTTTGTTACATTACAACACTGGCAAAAATTGTCATAAGGGGCATATATATCTTTTGTATTACAAGTTTTCTGGAATTTTATGTTTATAAATGGAAATGAAGCATTATCTTGTTAAACGTGCGCTAATTTGCAGACACTTCTGAACATTGGATAAAGCCAGGTTACAAATTCTTCTTTTATTTTGTTGACATATTAGAGTCAAAGGGTTTTACAGAGGGGACTTTGGATATCTCCTTTTATCACTGCATAAATCAGAATATGGTGTCAACAGCCGTAAAAAATCCATTTTCGCCACGTTTTTAGGTATAAAATGTTACATAAATTAGGCTATGAATGATATCTGAACAAACCCCTCTGTAAAAAACTTCAGAATATAGATAGAAGTGAAACTGGAAGGCTTGGTGCATGAAAGTGCTTCTGAAGTGGAGATTTCTGACTCAGAGTATGAGAAAAACCCATTTGGAAAAAACAGCCTTTAAAAATATGGATTATGAAATATCATACATTTTGCAAGACATTACAGGTGACAGGGTAAAAAAAATATCTAACAGATATCAATATAAAACTTCCCCAGTTAATTACTTACATTAAGACATATTTTTGGATTAAAAGTTTTCTGAAATGTTATGTTAAAATATGCAAATGAGGCATTATCTAATGCTAACTTTTGCTGAATTTAGGAGAAATTTGCAGGTGCAAATACATAAAGTGTAGTGAGATAAACACCTAAATGTGTATTTTGGATGTTTTTTCCCAAAAGTCTGAAAGAAGACATGCTATGGAAGTAAAATAGCCCAAAAACTCAAAATTGAAAAATTATGGTTTTGCCTGGGGTGTCTCCCCATAAGGTGACTGGATCCGAAGCTGTTTTAAAATGCTTCCTATTTACAGCGAGGTGTCTGCTCTTCTAACATTTTACAGTACTCGCCCTGCCTACACTTAGACATAGTGATTAAGGGCAGAATTAATCAAAGTGACTTTTAGACATCTGTGCCTTCAGAATGTATTTAGATTTCTCCATCCAAGCCAGTTACACCCAGTCCTTCCAGAAAAATGCGGAGTTTTGTTGTGATTGTTGCGGGCAAAAATCCTTGATTATGCGGCACGTTTTCTTAAAAAATGCGATGGAATATGCGGGATATTTATGCAATTTTATGCAATGAAATTGCGGGAACTTGCAAAAATTGCAGGAACTTGCAAAAATTGCAGGAACTTGCAAAAACTGCGGTTTCATCATGGCTTCATCGCGGGGTTTGCAGCTTTTCGATGATGTTCATGTCGCGTAATTACGTCACTTCATAACGTTCCCATGGCAACGGGAAAATGGCAGCTCTTGTGTGAAGTAAACGCAACATTTTTCAACTTTCTGCTAAGATATATGTGACTTTTTTGCAACGAAAATGCGAGGATTATGAAATCATGCAAGCCCCGCAATTTATGCGGCGAAAGTGCGGCGTATTTGAAAAAATGAGGCCCCCGCATGAATATGCGGACTTTGGCTGATTATGCATTGAATTATGCGATCGCATAATCATGTTTTTCTGGAGGGACTGTACACCAGTGCTTTTTTGTAGGCTACAATTCCTGCCTTGGTAAAAAAAAAAAAGTGCTGTCAGGGGTTTTTCAACAAAACATGAGCAAGAAACTGCTGCACCAACTGTCTATGGAGAAATTCTCCAAAAATGGTGGAATGCTGATGCTATTTCTGGCACAACTGTTGTTGAGACAGTTGTGATTTATTTATTTATTTTGGTAATGACTTGTATTTGGTTCATCCTTGGATACTTGCTTAGTGAAAGTTAATTTGTCAGACTGTCAAGCTAGAACTGACAGCCTGTTTGACCAAGGCCAGTCTGTTTACACAACTTACAAAACGGAGATAATTTAAACAGACAAACAAGAGACAAATATGTACTGTCTGTTGTGCTGTTTGCAGCTCTTAGTTTTTTTTCTAATTAAAAAGGAAGAACCCCATCCTCTTTAATTTACTTGAATGGGCACAAAGCAATTAACATGATTTACCTGTTTATCAGCCTTATGGTTTTAGATGAGTCAACAAAGTGTCTGTCTGCAGTAGTTTGCCACACAATGTGATGTGGAAACAACAACACCACACCTATAGATGAAGAGAATAAAGAGAGCATGAAAGTTTGTAGTGTCATATCTTCTGGCCAGGAAATACAATATATTTCTTATGGCAATTACTTTATTCATACATTCGTTTTTATCAGTATTGTATTACATTATTGTACTGGAAGAAGAAGCCAAAGGCAAATCTCTGTGCTTGTGAACAGTAAATGTAACCTGCTCTAAGGTAAATTCACACTGGCTGATCTGTTTCTGTGCATGGAAACTGCACACGTGGCCCATTTAATCCCAACATTTATTTTTTAAATCTAGTTCACACAATTAATCAATGCCAAATCGTTATGTGCAAAGATATTAAGTCACGACCACAGACTAATGTATGACTAATTTCCTTATCCATGTAGAGCTACACAAATGTCTGGTGTCTGCATATTTTATTAACTGGTGCAATAACTCTTTGTCTGATTCACAAATTAGTCACTCATATTGAGTAATACACCCTTACTATAAACTGTTGCAAACCGATTATGCTTACTTTATGTATGAATAACATGAATTAAAGGCACACTCTCTAAGATCAATTGTAGCCTACTTGTTTCTGGGTAACCAGTTAATGTAATTCACAGAGACCTTCATTGTCAGACAGTTCATCTATGCTGGGGCAATGTCAATGATAATTTCCTGTGCTGATGTGTGCCTGGGGTCGAGTGTCAGAGAAGTTGTCCAGAGCTGATATTTGGACAGCTGACAGTTTATAGCAAAGATGGAAATAAGTGGCATTAAGAGACTGCAGAAAATTGGGTAGTAGTACCAGCTCTACGATAATTCTACAAACTACAAAGGTTAATATATACGTTTGTAATTCATTAAAGGAGCTCGTCTGAGGCAAATCTTATTCTGCAGCTATAATATAGTGACATTGTATACATTCCATATATTGCTTGATGTTAGAGATTAAATTGTGTACTGTATGTTACAATTCTAAGGAGAGACAACCAGTGTATGTACACAAATCTTTTAAAGGAGACCTATTATGCTTTTTCGTCATATCTATAATGTTACAATGTTGGATGTTCATATCTAATGTGGCCAAATCTTCAAATAATGAGGTAAACATATTTAAAAGAAATCCCTGTGAGCCAAAACCTCATCTGCTCCATGCAGGCATGCTACTACATTGTTTACATTATATACACTGCTACATGTAGCTACATGCTAATGTCAGGGAAAGTTGTAATCTTGGCTGCTGATTGTTAATTTCTCCCCAGTTTCGTATCACTTTTCTGCTGGAACATGTTTAGTTGGCTAGTTTTTGGTTTAGAAGCCTTTGTTGGTAGTTTTTTTATACTAAGTTGCAGTCAGTACCTGGCTGTTACAGACGGTATAAAGACAGCTAGAGATGTGAAGATCTGGAAACGCTGACCAATCAGAGCAGACTGGGCTTTTTTTGGGAGGGGGGCTTAAAGAGACAGGCACTTTAACAGAGCGTCTTAAACGTGCGGTATACTCGCTGTTTCCGACCTATCTCGCGCCAGTGTGACCTCATGGGAGTGCCGTAACTATTTATACTCGCGCGTGGTGGTCGCGACACTAGTTGCAGTCTTCTCCTGAACAGAGGTGGTGCAACTGAGGAAAGGCTACTGACTTTGCTGTTTCTACGGACTAGAAGAAGAAGAAAAAGGTAAACAATGGCGAAGAGAAGAAGAGAAGCACTTTGAATACTTCAGAATGTCTGCACAACGATTCGATGACCTACTTCGTCGGATCAAGCCTTTCATTCACCATAAAAGAACTCATCTTAACTCAGTAAGTTTACAAGAGAGACTTGCAGTCACTCAGAGTCCTGGCATCCAGTTACCCTCGAACTCGTCCATGCTTCCTGTTTTTTTGTCGTGCGCCGCTGAAAAAAATAGAGTGGTGCACGACCTCTGGTCGCTCACTTAAAATCCTGGCGCGCTGGGGGTCGCTAGTGAGCAGCGTATGGAGTAGACGTGCTTTCAGGGGCTCCTCCGTGCCAATATTTAAAATAGTTATTTTGACAGTCTTGTACTTAATTTTATCAGCCTCGGGAATAACTTTACACACAAGGAGCTTAACCAGTTAAGTGTATGCAGCGATATGCCGAAGAAGCTGTTCAAAAACGTCGAGTCGTCTCGACCATCCTCAGCTTCTGCTAACGCTAATGCTAATGGTGCTAGCAATAGCCCGCCAGGCCATGACGACAGCGACAGCGACACGGAGCAGCTGCCGTTAATCTGGGAGAAAGTTTCCGACAAGATCCTTGACCACATCAACGGCAGGTTTGATAAATTGGAGCAGACACTTCAGGAGGTGCAAAGCTCTCAAAGGGAGCTATTGGAGAAGGTAGAATCGGTGGAAGAGCAAGTGCTGGACCATGAGAACCGCATGACCTGCTTGGAGAAGATGGTCGCTAGCCTGAAAGACGAGAACGACGCGCTCAAACTAAAAGTGGACGACCTCGAAGGCCGGTCACGTCGCAATAATATTAAGATTATCGGCATACCTGAGCAGGAAGAAGGGGGCAAGCCAACAGAATTCGTCGAGGCATTGATTCCGAAGCTTTTCGGCGACGACGGGTTTCAGTCACCGGTGGTTATCGACCGGGCGCACCGGACCCTGCGACCGCCGCCCCCAGTCGGAGCTAAGCCTCGCGCCATCATCGCCAGGGTCCACTTTTATCGGGAGAAAGAGCTCATACTTCGCCTCCGGAGGGAACGACAACTGGAGTACAAAGGCAACAAGGTGCTTATTTTCCCGGACTACACGCCAGAGGTGATGCGGCAGCGGCGTGAATACACCGAGGTCCTGAGGATGCTACGGGAGCTGAAGGTGGAGCACAGCCTACTCTCCCCAGCGAGGCTCCGGATAAAACACAAGGATCGGTTTAAGGTTTTCAGCACACCGAGTGAGGCAATGACTTTTATGAACACTGACTTAAAGAATTGATCCTAAGGCTGTTGTGGTCCCTTAGTGTATACGTACACAGAGGGCTAATAGCACTATTTTGATGCTGCTTTTCTCATTTGAACTGTGTTCAACATTTTGAGAGACTGTCAGTTTGATTTCTCTGACTTCGGTCAGGTATGTTAGGCAAGGGAGCCGGGCTAAGTTAGCTATCACAGCTTTAATAGCGAGTTACAGGTTTGAAAGCGGGTTTCAGCCGTGCGTGTAGTGGTCCCGGGCATGAAGGGATGTCTGTGCTTCGTTTGGGGAAGTGCTTGTGGGCGGGTAAGAGACATCTTCAGGTTCATGGGTTTGTTTGAGTTTGTTACCTCAGGTTACAAGGTAGGTTCTTTATGTGTCTTGTTTTATTGTGTTTTGTGTGCTTTTGAGAGGATATCAGATTTCAGCTTTTATTCCAGAGATGATGTCAGTATCCGATAGCATAACCCATAGCAGTATAAATGATACATTTACAGTGGTCTCATGGAATGTAAAGGGGTTGGGTCATGTGATTAAAAGGGGTCGAGTCTTCTCGCATCTCAAGTCATTAAAGCCAGACGTAATTTTTCTTAAGGAAACGCACATTAGTGTGAATGAGCAGCGCAGTTTGAGAGCGAATTGGATCTCCCAAGTCTATCAAACACCTTTTACCCGCAAGTCTAGGGGGGTTGCTATTCTTTTCCGAAAAAATATACCATTTCACCTTGATTGTATGACAGCAGATCCATATGGCAGGTATTTGATGATATCTGGGCATATAAATTCCCTTCCGATAACGCTGCTTAACATCTACGGTCCAAATATTGACAATCCTGACTTCTTCCGTAAAGCATTTGATTTGATACCGGCTTCTGCCTCTAATGTTATTATCGGAGGCGACTTCAATTGTTATCTTGACCCGGTCCTAGATAGACTTTCTACTAAACCACCTCCTGCAATTACCTCGGTGGGAATTCTGAATGATTTGATTAAGACAAGGAATATGGTTGAAATATGGCGACTGCAGCATCCTACAGATAAGGAATTTTCTTTTTATTCTCATGTCCATAAGTCTTACACTAGGATTGATTACTTTCTGATAGCTTCTGAATTATTGCCTAGTGTTACTAATTCTACTTATCATAATATTTTAATATCTGACCACAGTCCAGTTTCTCTTAATTTCAAAAATATCCTGTCTAGTCCAAAATATAGCTGGCGCCTCAACCCTCTTCTTCTTGAAGAGTCTTTTATTGAGCACATGAATGCACGTATAGACGAATTTCTTGTTACAAATGATAACGGAGAGGTCTCTGATTCTATTTTGTGGGAAACCTTCAAAGTAGTTATGAGGGGCCACATTATTTCATTTGAATCAGCCAAGAAAAGAGAACTTAACAGCCGCCTCAAGGACATTGAAAAAATGCTTCCAGTATTGGAAGAGGCCTATAGATCTTCCCTCTCAACCACTGATTAAAATAAGATCTTGAAATTAAAATATGAGTACAATACCATTCTTAATAAGCGTGTTGGTAGTCTGTTATTGAAAATGAAACAGAAATATTTTGAACTTGGAGATAAACCGGAGAAACTGTTAGCTAGCCAACTTAGAGGCGAAAGGGCTAAACAGGCCATTCACAGGCTAAAGTCCAAATCAGGCAGACTCCTAACCAATCCAAGAGAGATAAATGTTTGCTTCAGGGACATCTATAAGGAACTGTATTCTAGTAAAGTAAAGGCCACTGAAGCAGATTTTTGTAACTTTTTTGCCAATTTAAATGTTCCCCAAT
The DNA here is from genome assembly GCF_008315115.2 of Sander lucioperca. Taxonomy (NCBI): domain Eukaryota; kingdom Metazoa; phylum Chordata; class Actinopteri; order Perciformes; family Percidae; genus Sander; species Sander lucioperca. Next base: position 37,551,675 of record NC_050183.1, on the reverse strand, counting down.
TAGATAGTGCAGCAAGAGATGACATGGAGGCCCCAATTTCTAAAACGGACCTTTTGAATGCTATTCAAGCCTTCCCCTCAGGAAAAACATCCGGTCCAGATGGCTTTGGCTGTGAATTTTATAAATCATTTCATGACAAAATAGTTCCACTCATGCTGAGAATGGTGAACGATTCTATGAGAAATAAGACGCTTCCTAGTTCACTATATGAAGCGAATATCTGCTTGCTTTTGAAAGGGGGAAGGGAAGAGGTTGATCCGGCAAGTTACAGACCTGTTGCTCTCTTAAACTGTGACTTAAAAATACTAACTAAAGTCTTGGCGACAAAATTAGGTAGGCACATTTCCACAATTGTACACCCTAATCAGACTGGATTTATCCCGGGTCGGTTTTCTTTTAGTAATGTCCGTTTGCTTTTAAATACAATATATTCATTGCACGGGAAGAATACACAGGCTGCTGTTTTATCCCTTGATGCCCAGAAGGCATTCGATCAGATTGAATGGCCTTACATGCTAAAGACACTAAAACAATTTGGATTTGGTGAAAATTTCATTGAATGGGTGAACATAATTTATCTTAAACCGGTATCCTCTATTCTCACTAATTCAGATAGATCCCAATCTTTTGAATTGAAGCGGGGTGTAAGGCAGGGCGACCCTCTTTCTCCTCTTCTTTTTGACATTACCTTAGAACCACTTGCAATAGGCATAAGGAGTCACCCAGGTATTAATGGGGTAAAGTTTGGTAATGCGGAAAGCCTTGTTAATCTGTATGCTGATGATTTATTGATCTGTTTATCAGATCCAGTGGTCTCAGTTCCCAACCTTCTGAATTATATAAAATCATTTATTAAATTGTCTGGGTATACAATTAACTGGGACAAATGTGAGTTCATGCCATTGACAAACATGTGCCCTACTTTCTTGAAATCTTTGCCATTTAAAATAGTTACTACCCACATTACGTATCTTGGCCTCAAGATCTCCAGAAACCCCAAACTTTTACTGAAATTGAATTTTCTGGATATGATGGATAAACTAATAGCTAATATTAGGAACTGGAAGTTGCTCCCTCTGTCAATGATCGGTCGCATCAATGCTGTTAAAATGGTTGCACTTCCAAGATTCTTGTATCTTTTTCAAAACCTACCTATTTATTTGCCATTATCTTTTTTTAAACAACTGGATTTAGCCGTCCTGTCATTTGTCTGGGCAGATAAACCCCCTCGTATTTCTAAAGCCCATCTGCAGAAGGACTTAAAAAGTGGGGGTCTCGGCCTCCCAGTTTTTAGGCACTATTACTGGGCTGCAAATGCAAGGGCTTTCATTTTCTGGCAGTGGGGTCCTCCTTACAATGACTGTTCCTCTCCGCTCTGGCTAAAGATTGAATCTATGTCTGTGTCGCAAACCTCACTCCCAGCGTTGCTCTTTTCAAAGACACAACCGTCTCACAAGTTATTTAGCTACAATTATGTTCTTAGTAATTCTTTGAAGATATTGAATCAAATAAGAAAATTCCTTGGATTACCAAATGTTTCGGTAAATGCCGAACAGGCAATCACTTGTTCAAACCAGGATTAACGGATGGGGTTTTTTTGGACTGGAGGGAGAGGGGCCTACGTTGCATTTCAGATTTTTACATAGATAACAATTTTGCTTCTTTCCCTATGCTCCAGGCTAGATATCACCTCCCTCAATCACATTTTTATCGATATTTACAGGTGAGACATTTTGTTAGGGAACATGTTTCTAATTTCCCAAATAGACCACACAATTATAATTTTTATGATACACTTCTCTTACAACCAAACTCCAAACACTTGATTTCCCACTTTATCACTGCCTTTGAGACACCAGCGGGTACCAGTCATCTCAGGGAGGCATGGGCAAAAGAACTGGGAGTTCCACTGTCAGAGGAATTATGGAAGGAGGGCCTGTCTGGTATACAGAAGTGTTCTATAAACTCTAGATATCGGTTAATTCAGTTTAAAGTCATACATAGACTGCATTATTCCAAAACTAAACTTAATAGAATATTTGAATCAGTGTCTCCCATGTGTGATAGATGTGGCGGAGCAGAAGGTTCACTTTCACATTTATTCTGGTACTGCCCAGTACTGGACAACTTTTGGAGTGACATATTTAATTGGTTCTCTAAGCAATATAAAATAAACATTCAACCAGACTGTAACCTGGCAATCTTTGGCTCCTCTGAAAAGACATCGACCCTCCCTTCCCACTGTAAGCAGGCACTTAAAACAGGCATGGTAGCGGCCAAGAAATTGATTTTACTCAACTGGAAGTCTCCATCATCTCCTTGCTTTAAAAGGTGGCTCAACGAAATGGTTTGTGTTTCTAGGATGGAACAGATTCGCCTTAGCAGAGGGGATGCACCAAACTATTATGAGAAAGCGTGGAAACCATTTTTGGCTTTACTTGATGAGAACCCTATATGACCAAAATATAAAACAGGCTTCTATGTATTTTTTCGGCACTGACTAAGGGTTTGATTCTCCTCTCTGGGCCTTTTTTTTTTTTTCTTCCTTTTTTTTGTGAGTGTGTGTGTGTGTAATTGTTCTTTTTGGTTTTGTTTTGTTTTCTATTTATACTCCTGACGGTATCATGAGACAGGAAGCACTGGACTACTATGGTTATTGTATATACTCTCTTATAGCCTCTGTCTTTCTTTTAGTACTTCATTTACTTCATGTAACAATGTCAGATGTTGTATACCCATCAGATTTTTTCTATTTTTTGTAAAAGTTTAAAAAAGTTAAAATAAAATATTAAAAAAAAAAAAAATCCTGGCGCGCTAGTGAGATCTACTTCATTTTGACGTCACATTGGCGCGCGACAGGTTGGATGCGGTGACTGTAAAGAGGCCCTTATACCTCTTTCACACCAATGACCCAGGTCAGGGTTATCTGACCGGTGTTCAGCCCCTCTTTTGTCAATTCAAACCAGTCAACACGGGTTGATCCCTGGTCATGACAATTCAGATACTGACATAATTTGTCCCACCTCGGTTGTTAGCGACCCTTGTTGTGTGAAATTCACATTGAAATTGACCCATGTCCGTGAGCATGTAAACATGTTCTAGTAGAAACACAAAATAATGGACCTGAAAACAGTAAATAATAGGTCCCCTTTAATATTTTATTTTTATTTAAAAATATGCAGCTGGAGTCTTATTAGCTTGACAGTTTTCAAACTAGTGCTGCTGCAGCAGAGGAGCACATCGCACTACACCTAAACAGAACTAAAGTATGTGGTTAGGTGTTTTAATTCCGTCTTTATTCCTTTTAAGTTGGAAAACACTTTTGTTAATAAGAAAATGTAGAGGTGCTCAGGAATCTTTCACCAAACAAGTAGCACACAAAGTGTAAAGCATCACACCTTGAAAGGTAAAGCCCATTTTGTAGATTGAAAACTCAGACACATTCCTTTATGGCTAACAAACTCAGCGGGAGCCATTTGCAGAGGCCTCCCGGCCCCCTAGGTGTTCGGTTAATCAAAGAGATTGGTGCTGATTGGAGATGCAGTTGGTCCAGATACTTTCACCCTGATTAAGGAGGACAGATGGAGGTCAGAGGTACGAGACAACAAGACGACCAGCTCACACATCATCAGTTCATGACAAAGAACATATTGTGTGATTATAAGCACGTGAAATGTGCTTATTACTTGCATATATAACTATTTATATCAATTTAACAATGAAATTTAATCTAATTAAGATATGGTTAATTTTAAATTAGTTGTTTTACAGAATACACAATCCTATCCTCTGCAGACGGTTGATACTTGTTAGTATGCAAATCAAAAACCTGACACAAGCCCAGAGCAGTGTCAGCTATTAATAAACTGAATGGTGACAATTAATTGGTTTTGCAGTGATTGGTGGAATGAAACCCTATGGCCACATCCTTCATTAATCACACATAAAAGTAAAAGAAAAATAATTCAATTTCCACAGAAAAATTATGTTGGGTGCGATGGCAGATCTCTATATAGACAGTGATGAGTTTCCTCAGTAGTAAGCACTTAATTGAGATGTCAAACACTTGGAAAACATTGTCATATTGCACCGACACAGGTGTAAAGTTTCACAGTGAGTCAGCTCCATGAGGGGAAAGTTATTAAAGAGCTAATAAGGTATTGTGGGGGTTGTAAAATTCCTTTTGATGTAAGGCAGTCAATTTTGATACATTTTGAAACACGGATCTAGTCTTAAAAAGCTTTCCATTTTTTTTAAGGTTTCCTGTTTTTAAGGTGTTTAAAATTGCAGAATTTTGAAATGTTATGTCTCTTTAAAGGCCAATGTCACAATAATATGTATGTTTTCTGTGCCTTCAAGGAATGCTATTAGAAATCCACCTGTCAGGGATGTTGTCTTCCAGTAGGATGAATTTGTTTTTATGTGGTTTATCCTTGTTTTTTTTACATTTTTTTTATTATTCTGTTCAGTTAAAAAGTGACCAGTCAGTTTCTACATTGGCTCATATAATTACAGAACTGAATCTCCGGTCCAGTCCTCCCTTGAAGTTAAGTCTAGCTGACCGAAAATGTCAATCTGAACATGTCAGACCTTAAGATAAAATTCTGGTTCCAAGTGGTAGTGAGGATGAAAAACACTTTCATCCAATTAATGTGTTCTCTACGCCCCACAAGCCAGTCATGGTGAGTGCTGTGGATTCAAGCTACAGCCTGTCTTCACTGGGTAAATACGTATATCAACATGTCAATTATTGGGTAAGGAGTCTGAGTCATGAGATAAGAGGTCATCTGTCCCACCTTTGGCCCAGTTTTCTGCCATCTCTCTCTCAGTCTCTAGTGACATCAAACCTACTGTACCTGCCCTTTGAGAAATGGCTTTTCTAGACATTGGATCATAGCTTTTCAGGCACTGTCAGGGGAAATGTTTCACCGTGTGCTTTGAGTGGCTTTTTAATCATTAAAGCTTAATGAATCCACAGCATTTTCAGCCCACTGATCTCGTTTTGACTTTTTTAATTTTAAGGCAGAATTTTAAGGCAGTTTTAGTAATTATTCTAAACAGTTCCAATCAATTCCTGAAAGAAAACTTTGTTTAAAAAAGCTTTAAACATCCTTTGTAATATTTTACAAATTATCTATTGAGATCAAAACTGTACCCATCATCACTTTTCTACCCAGTTTTTGACAGCGTCAAACACACTTATTCATAATGGCATTGAGTACAGCCAGGCAAAGGATACACAATTCATCTTGACAGGCAATTTCAGCATACAATTCAAATCCATATACCAATAAAAAACATTATCACAAATAAGGAAAAGACATAAACACTGAATATAGGCTATATATGAAAAAACTGGAATAATTCAAACCAACAGCAGCCCCAGATAATTCCCTGCTCTACTTGTAGGAGGAGGACGATTTGGGCAATTCATGTAGGGATAATTCATTCCTTTCTTTTACATGTCATCAGCATGTGGTCGCAGCCTGGCAGAGCGGTGGGGATCCAAGGTCAGAGTAGCGATGTGACCCGTAATTGGGTCTACATGGAAATGACCCATCCTTTCTTCCTGACTGCTGTTTAGAGACATGGGCTCCAAACTGGACTGGTCTTGGTTCACTCCAAGCTTTTCCATCATGGCAGTAATGTCTTCAATTCCCCGGTCTCCTGGGGATTGCCGGTGCTGAGGCTCTGATTCGTCCTCAGCAGAGAATGGGGATTCAATGACATGCAGCACACGGGAAGCCTGTAGGTTCTGCAGGGACCGTGACTGGACTGTGTGAGAATAAGACACAGAAAAGATTAACAAGTTCAAGCCTCTGTGGACATGCAGCTCTGCGTATTTATTACCATGTTTTCCATATGCTGGCACTGTAGTAAAAAAGTTTGCGTCAGCTTGGTCAGTTTGCCTTAGTGTGTTGTGAGCACAACAAATATTAAAAAAGACATTACAGACACTAAAACACGTGTAACATCGCCTTTAGCACCCAGGGAAAGTGCAGCATTAACTGCTTTTTTGAAGCTGTCAAACAGCTTATGGTAACAAATTACATCTTGGTGCTCTGCAATGCATGACCTTGCCTCATAATAAAAAATTGACATTTTGGGGGTTTGTGCCAATAAATCTAATAATGGTAATGGTAATTCATCACAAGCTGTTGACAGAGCAATAGCTTAATAACTCTAATGATAATACATGGCCTTGGTTCTCTGTGCACTGGCTCTAACCTTTACATTTTGAGTAGAAAACCAAATCCTCAGACAGGCGGAGCTGGCTGTGAGGCTCTGCAGGTGAGAACCCTTCCAGCAGTGGGTGAGACTGCAGTTCTAACGGCTGCTCAGATGTGACGGAGAGGTGCTGGATTAGTAAACGAAAGCTGAACGTAACTCACCTCTGACAGGACTGAAGTCTCCTTGGCTGACCTGGGTGTCAGAGAAGGGCTTGAGGTTGGGGAACAGGATTAGTGAGAAGGACAGCAGAAGCACCTGAGAATGCGATTAAAAATACAAGCAATGGAGAAAAAAAGATTTAGATAAAGAAAGGTGCTTGCAAATGTGTTCTACACGGTGGTGGGATGTAATTAAGTACATTTACTCAAGTAGTGTACTTAATTACAAATTTGACGTACTTGTAGTTTACTTGAGTCTTTTCTTTTCATGCCACTTTCAACTTCTAATATTGTAATTTTTACTCCACTACATTAATCCGACAGCTTTAGTTACTAGTTACTTTACAAATTAAGATGTTTGCACACAAAACCCATGTAGTTTATAAAATAAGATGTTTTATTATAAATTAAACTACCCAAAAATAGAACAGCCTACAAGTACAGTGGACTTGATTGATTGACAGAACTGTTTTGATCGTTTTCAGTTTCTAAAATGTGAGTTTTTCTGCATTGAGTCCATTTACTTTTAATACTTCAAATACATTTTCCTGATGATACATACATTCTTTTACTTAAAGGAGAATTCCGGTCGATTTCAACACGTAGCTCTGTTGTTTGTAAATTTGGAGTGCTGTCAGTAGTGAGAAAAACGAAAACAATCAGTGTTGCCTACAGCGTGTTATCCTCCTGCTAGCGTTAGCACCCAGGAGGCTGGAACAGGGCAAGTTGTGAATCTGACTGCAGTAGATGTGAAAGAAATGCATACAAGTTTTGCTAATTCAGCTCTGTTTAGTTCCGGTGTTGAGACGGCAAGACTTAGGGACCGTCTACAAACTACAACACCGAAGAGAGATACAACAAAAATATTTATTAATTTAATGATTACATAAGGTAGTGTCTCCAAACTTACCTTAATTTATAACTTGTCTCCTGCTAGTTGTACTACAGCACTTACTTAAAAAAAATAAAAAGCATATGCCTATTTTTGAAAATATTTCTGTATCTCTTTTCGGTGTTGTACTTTGTAGATGGTCCCGAAGCACTCGTCTCGCTGTCTCAAAACCGGAACTAAACAGAGCTGAATTAGCACAACTTTCATGCATTTCTTTCACATCTACTGCAGTCAGATTCACTGTGTTCACTCGGAAGGAATCACTTCACATGGGTAGGCACTTGTAATGACATTCTGAACATGTTAAGATGCTAAAAGCACGTTTAAAAGTTGCCCTGTTTCAGCCTCCTGGCTGCAAACTGTAGCAGGAGGATAACACGGTGTAGGCAACACCGATTGTTTTCGTTTTTCTCCCTACTGACAGCCCTCCAAATTTACAAACAACAGAGCTACGTGTTGAAATCGACCAGAATTCTCCTTTAAGTAACATTTTCAATTCAGAGCTTTTACTTGTAACAGATTATTTGTACAGTGTGGTAGTGTAGTGTAGTACTTTTACTTAAGTAAAGGATCTGAATACTTCTTCCACCACTGGTTCTACATTGTTGAACATTGTATGGCTAGTGGTTTGGATATTCCCCTTCTGTGAATAGGCTTTCTATGCAACGCTCACAGGAAACAGTGCACTGTGCTTTTCTTGCAAAGCAAAGAATTCTGTGACTGGGAACCGAGACTTGCAAAGTTAAATTTTTAAAATTCTTCTCCACTCGTGTTGCCTATGGTCTTGCACTTTATACCATTGGAGTGATCAAAGGCAATAAATGGCTTCTGTACAGACAGGGGAATAGGCGATTGTGCCTTTTATCTGTCCTTTGTGCTGTTGCGTTCATTGTGCACATATCTAGATTGGCCTTTCTCGATGGTTAATCCCGCTATAACAGTTCTTGCTATTTGGTTTGCTATGAGGTGATTTATTTTTTTAACAATTAGTCATATGGACTGGGTTTGCTAATCTGACTGAAACACACAGAGGACGTCCGTACCAGTACACATGTCCCAGTCTGGGCTGGCTTGTTAGATGTATTCATGACCATAGCCTGCAGTCTGCGCAACTGTTCCATTAGTGACCTGCGGAGAGGATTGGGAAAAAGAAAATGCAAAGAGAAAAGAAAAAAGAAAAGAATAAAAATGGAAAAGACAGACAAAATAATTGGATTAGCAAGGGTATGAGGGAACAGGAGGGAGACGCTAAAGGCAGTTTCTGAGTGGAAGAAATGTTATGGTCAGGAAACAGAAAGACAAGTCCTATTTTAAAGTCTCTCACATGTTGCATTTCTGCAGCTGGGACACCTTCCTCTGCAGCTCGTGGTTTTGTGCATTGCAGGCAGCCATCCTGGAGGAGATAGTACACAGTATATACAGTTTGTATGTATATTAAGCAATATATATTTTGAAAGCAAGGGAAGGCAACAAGTTCAGGGAGAGTTTTATTGCCTCTCTCATTCAGGAAGTGATATAAATACAAATGATTTTGCACATCTAGTGCAGTCCAATGTTTACAAATTGCATCCACTTTGCATTACTGACACATAAAACAGTTCCATATGTCTTAGATTAGTTTCCCCCGCTGTTCAGCATCTAACTCTCAATACTCACATGTATGTCCCTGTTCACAAATGATAACATATTGATGATAGAATGGATTGCATATCTGAAGCAAGTTTCGGATCTCTGCAAACTGAAAAATAGTTTCAGCCCATAATAGAGAGAGACAGCAAATATGAGGAGCGAGGTTAACAACCTATGACAAAGGTCAAAATCAAACCAGGGAGTCATGGTTACATGACTCAGCTGGCACATCAGGATGCCCAGGGTGACTTTCATAATGTACTAAAATTAACCTACCAAGGGCATTTAAAGTTTGCTTCAGAAAATGGTTAGCATATTGAATATGTTATCATCTTTTCTCTTGTTACTCTTGCATAAATGTGATTTTTACCTGCTCTCCAGCCCGTCAATATACTCCTTCTTCTTCTTCCTGCTTTCCTGAGCAGACTGCTTATTGCGAATCTTTCTGCGTATTTTCTTCAGAATCCTTTCTTCGAACTAGATTGACAGAGGAATTTTCACTTTGAGCCTCTACGATAATTGTAATAATTATTTTCTTTGTGGACGTGTTGTAAAAGCAGTTTACCTTTGTCAGAGGTAATTGGCTGGGCAGATTCACCCCTTCCTTTGCCAAAAGTTTCTTCTCATCTTCATTGAGAATCAACTCTTGAATGGACTGTTGGGATGGGTGTGGGGCCTAGTGGTGGGATATGAATACTAATATTTAAAACATAATCTCTGCTGTGTGATTAAATTTTCTCTCTGCCCCCAAACCTCCTCTTCTTCCTCCTCTCCCCTAGAGCTTCACAGGAAGTAGTAAAATGAGCGCAGACTATCAGGCCACCTTCATCACTTTAATTTCATGGCTACCTCAAAGCAATTATGGTGTGAGAATCTGCATTGCATTCTGCCACTCTCTCCTTCATCTTATTAAACTGGGCTGCAAAGATGAGACCAACACCCGGAGTGGGCTAAAACCCACACCACTGCACACCCTCAAGTTTTTAGGAGCACAAACACATTATTCTGCTTGTGGTGATCTTGTGTGTTCACTTGATAACATCCACTTTTAGGAATAGTTTCTTTGAGAATGAAATAATTGTGACACATTTTGTTTAATAGGGTGCAACATGGGGCGGCACAGTACAGTGGTGCAGTGTAAGCGCTGTAATGATGGTGCAACATAATACTTTCTCTTCACAAAATGCAATTACTAATCTCTCTACACTTTAAGGTGTACTAAAACTAAAAAAAGACGAAGGAACTAATAAATTATGAAGAAAAATGTAAAACTTAAATGTTTCTGTGTATTCCTCCTATCTGTGTCAGCATACAAACCTGAGTGCTGCTGAGAAGGTTTGGCATTATCAGCAAACCTTTCTTTAAATAAACGTTTTAAAATAGATATTTTATTTGCATTTCCAAAAGGCTTCACCCCTATGGGAACCCATCATTTCAGAAAGTGTAGTCAGTCACACACACACACACACACACACACACACACACACACACACACACACACACACACACGCACGCACACACGCACACACACACACACAAAAGATAAACAACAGGCCTGTATATGACTCAAGCAGCCAAAGGAAGATAGGCCTATACAAACACCCATACGACGCTATCACTCTCCCACCTACTGCTACTGTACCACCCCCACCATCACAAACTCCCATCACAACAAGGATACACTTACGGGCTCCGGAGTGCCAGACAGAAGCAGATCCTTAACTGTTAGCGGGAAGCCGGACGACAGCTGCGGCCTATGTACATCAGAAGGAAATTGTGTAATCTTCATCCTGCCAGTTGGTAATCCAGGCTCCCAGACATCTGCATCCACACAGACACACGCATACACATAAAGCACATGCAAACAAAGACCACGAGAAATTACATTTGGAGCCTAAATGTTAGCAAATACCAATTAGGTATTTGATCATTCCAATACTCTTGTACACAGTCACAAATAATCCTACTTTATCTTCTGTGACACAGGAGAACCAGGTTTCATGTAGATATTGTGACAAAAACAATTTGTTTTTGTCATTGATCATTCTCTGCTCACGCCAGAGGCTAGAAACACTATTTACTGTAATATAGTGTAATCAGAATTAAATGATGATGTTATTATCTGATTAAAACAAATTAGCAAACATTTTGATAATCAATTAACTGTCATTTGATGGAAAATAGCAAAAATTCACAGGCTCTGAAATGTGAACATTTTCTGTTTTTCTTACTTCTCTATGATTGAATGTCTTTGGGTTTTGGACTGTTGGTCAGATGAAACAAGACATTTGACGACATCTCTTTCGACTCTAACTTGTAACAAGCATTTTTCCCAACTTGCTGACAATTTACAGACGAAACAAGAAATCAATTAAACAAGAAAAAAAACCTTCGGATTAATGAATAAATAACATCATTGTTATTTGCAGCATTAGATGCTATAAAGTGTTCCATTATATAAAAAAAGAAAATGATGTAGATATTTGTGACTCACTGAGGTCAATGGAGACATTGGCTTCGAGTTCTGCCTTGGTTTGTGGTCTCTTGCTGAAATACTGGGCGTCCCCAGGGGGGCTCTCGGGGCGCTGAGGGCTGTCCATCTGGTCTGAGGGAGGGTCTTCACTGATCCCACTGTCACTGGGAGAAGGGGACCAGAGAGGCGAGCCTGACACAGAATCACTTCCACTCAGGAGGGCGTTGAGGAAGTCATCGTCTGCCTGTTCGGCGGGCTGCAGCATCTGCTGGATGAAAAACCCCTAAGTGCTATCATTATTCTGTCTGAGATGACAACGTGGCGAGAGACAGGACAGTCTTTTAAAAACAGACAAAGACCTACAGAGCATGTCAAAAAGGAACTATACAATACACTCGCAAAGCAAACAGCTATTTGTCTCATGTATGAGTGACATTGGAGATCCCACAGTCTCACGCACATTTGGGTCCTGGACTGGCCAGGTGTGATGGTTGCCATGGCGTCCTGTTTCCTCATGACGGAGAATCCCATCATTTTGATCAAACAGCCAATCGAGAAGCTCAATGCCATCCCAACCCTGAAAAGAGATCATGACATTTAATGATTTAATGTCTTTCGTGCTTTTAGAAGCAAAGATAACAACAATATAAAGGTTTCAGGTTTCCCTGAGCACACTGTACAGTACAACATGTTCACCCAATCTGCCTCGATATCTGTCAGTCTTTGTAACCATTATACTGTGATAATTATGTCCTTTCAATGGTATTGTAAAGCAGGCATTTCTCTGTAGATTTAAGATTTTGAAGTGTGGTTTGAATTTGCTTTCAAGGATGAACTTTGTCTTGCGGACTTCCCCCAATCACTTATAACTGGCAAACTACAATGCAAGGAAAAGGTTAATATTTGGTAATTTACCTGTTCTGGGTAGTGCTCCATAGCTCCCTTGCTTGGGTGGAACACCGAAAAAAGCCCCCCAAGAAAACAGAGATCCAGCAAAAATATCCAATTTACTTTGTTGTTGAGTAGTTTTGTCTCTATTCCTAAATAGCTTCTACTGTATCTCTCAGCTCTTCTTCTCTGGTCCAAAGTTTAAACTCCAACCTAGCACACCCAGCCAACTATAGCTTGCTTTGTCCCCATTGGCTACAAGGAGATATAATCTGAGTGGAAGCCAAGAGTACACAAATAAGGAACTTCACAAGTTGGTCTATCTGGAGACGGAGGACATTAAGTCTCCAGTAATATGTAAAACACCATGAGGGTCAAAGTCTGTTCTATCTTTTCCTCTTATTTTTTTGATAGCTTATTGACTGAAGGAAAGCTCTGACCTTTGGCATATATTTATAACACAAGCGGCATACAATGGCCAGGGTCTAAAAAACAAAAGTCACACTGGTTTTGAAAATATTGTACAATAAAAGCATTTCAACCGATTTGTAACACCACTGTTTATTAGGTTACACACACTTATGTGTGTGGCTCAAATCATATTAGTTAAAAAAATGTTACATTTAGTCTTTTTGTAAAGTAAATAAACAATGAAATAATTACACAGTTTGCATATTGGCATGTTATGACAGTTCTTGAGGAAACTGTTTATTAAGGGAATCATTTATTTGTAGAATAAGTGTGACTATTTAGAAGTGACCTGGGGCCTCTTAAAGCTCTATTCAGCCTCTAAGGTGGCTTAAAAAAAAAAAGTGTACTGCAAAGTAGTAGATGAAAACAAACACTTTCTCCCTTCTCTTTATGTTCTCTTTATAAACAATGTAATTTGTTTGAGGCTATAATTATTTTTTTCAGAGTGTACCTCAACAAGTACACATCATAGAGGAAACCTGAAAGCACAAAAACATCCATATCAGCGATGTCGTTATAGATGTAGGACGCTAACATTTTTTCATGTTGACGTCGATGCAGACTGAAACAAAGAAGACAAAACAGACAAAATAGAACAAGACAACATACAAAAAGAGGAGCAGCAGTGTGTTCTGAGGATAGAGCTTTATTTATTTATTTTTATTAGCTAATGCAGTTTTCATGTACAGAATGTATGTTGGCCATCAACAGATTTGTCACCACCTGAAAAGATTTACATTTTTGTATTTATACATTTTTCTTTTAAATGTTTGTTGCGAATATGCACACGAAAAGGCAGATTTTTAATTTTTTTTTTTAATTTTTTTTAAATCAGTCAAACCATTCTTTTAAATCCCAGAGCTTCTCACCAGTATGAAACTCCCTTCACCAGCGTGACCACCATAAATCAATTGTAGGAGTGCTGTAATAGTTTTAGCGACAAGATCAAAATCTTTATGATCTTCTTGCCTGTGCAGCACAAAGTATGTCAGAATCACTACTTCTTACCAAAATCTATCCCTCTCATTCTCTCTGAGCTCATTGCCATGTAGAAAGGTAGGATGAGGTCACCGCCTGTAATCATCATTTGATCAGTCATGTGATCATTAGATCAGAGTTACTGATGTCATGCATTGTAGTTAGAGATAAGTTTATCTGACTTGGCGGCATGGATCTGCTATTGGGAAGGCTCCCTGCTGCAGCAGCACAGCATATCACATGATAAATAACGTGAGGAGGGAGCATAGCTAACAATTGTCCCGTATGCGTATGCAGTACAACCACAGCAGGGAGGATAAAAAGGAGCGGAGCCAGAGGAGGTGGAGGATGTGGTGGAGGAGGCGTGATCGCTGAGATTTGTCTGGTATGATAAGGTAGCTGTCAGCTGACACAGCACACAGTCAGTGCGTCTTGCCGGGTCTAGTCTATTGGGTTTTCATAAAAGAAGCATTATGTAATTGTTATTGCTTCATTATCTGATGGAGGAAGGTTCCAAAGGGCAAAAGCTCTATAATTACTCCTCCAAGCTGTTTTTGAAAGCGTTAGCTCTGTGAAAAGCAGCTCTGTGTGAGGAAACTTTCGATACAAACACAGAGTGAATTTCATGGTCCCTGGTCATTAACAGCATTGTCAGACAGAGACAGATGTGTTTCCTGTGCCACCACCAGTGTGTCTTCTTCCCACTTATTTCTCACTGTTTGTCACTGACTCCCCGTGTGCTCACTCCAGGAGTCTCACTCATGCTGTGATAGACTTTTGATTACTCAAAGAGAGGTATTTGTTTTAAAGAAAAATATGTTGTATATTATTCATGAAATGCTGTACTAAATATAAAAGAAATGAAGGCTTTTGCTATGCTAGCGACACGACTCCAGGAATGGCAACAATCGGCTTTCATTTTGGCCAGAAAGAAATATATTCCTATTCATCCTCATACCTAAACAACATAATAGGTCAATTTCACTCTCAAAACAACACATACGACCGTTATATTTACTGCTGCATGGTGGTGGTTTAATCATGTGACCGTATTCATGTGACCGTTCTATTTAATGTAACGGGCGCATAGACATGTAGTAAACATTGTGAAACAGAACTAGTTGTGTTTAGGCAACAAAAATACTTAGGCTTAGTAATACATCAGGGATTGGCTTAAATTGAGTCAAGTAAAACTACTAAAATGGGAACTATCCATGGTCCTTAAAACTTTGGTTAATTTCAACAACAACAACAGTTGACTTTTTGTTTCATACAGGGCACAAACCCCGGTCTCCTGAAAAATATGGTAATAAGCCTCGGAAAACGACACCGTACTGAGATTTACCAAATGTCAATCATTACAGTAAATGCCAGTCTAACAAGAGCTGTAACACTGCTAGACCCCACAGGTGGCATGCATAATTTAAAATAAAAACCCCACAAAACACTAATTTCCCCTGAAATGTAACTAATGTGAATCCCCACCCTAATAGAAAATGGAATATAATCTGGCTATGGCACTATAGCTTGGCTGACAGATGTGACATTTGGTGGCTGTCTAGATACATGAATATTGTAATTGGTCTAGTGGCATCTTCTCAACTAAAACCACTTTTACTGAACTTGAACATGGGTATGTTTAACTCATATAGATTGTCATTGGTACATGTTGAATTATGAGCGTACTGTGTTGCTACATCAGTACTGGTGCTTGTATCTCGGTTTACAACCATTAGAAAAGCTTTTATCATACAATTTATTCACACAATGTGTTGTCTCTTTCATTCTAAACTGTTCTAAAAAAGGATCTTGAGGAAGCATTTAGCTTTCACATATTGCTATATGCCTTTTATCAAGGATTTGTTTGCCCTTGAAGTCAAATAAAAGAGGGAAACAATTCTGTTGAACATATACCACAGAGGCAGCTAATACTGCCTCTACCAAGCATACAAAGTACCATTCAAGGTCTGGGTCTGAGAGTCTATTAGCATATCAGATCAGCAATGTGACAATAGGCTCATTTGCATTTACTCCCTTGGGTGAGTTAAGGTCAACATCAAGGCTGTGTGAATAACTCTGATCTGAAATCTGTATGATGTCATGTTTTTTTTAAGAGAGACCGTTGTCGGAGGCTTTACACGTGGGAGAAAGAAGAAAAAGACATTTTTTGATACAGCAAAAAAAAAACAAACAGCTGCAGGAATCACTGACAAGAAGTTTCTAGGACCTTATGTTACTAAGCACTACTTGCCAGTAGCACTGATTACATTAGTCAATCATTTGATCAACAGATAATTAATCAAAGACAAATCGTTTAATTGTTAAAACTACTAGTTTACTATCAAGTAAAGGTAGCAAAGCTTTGCTGGTTTAAACTTTCCAAATATGCTATTTGTTTTTATATGATCATCTTTTATATAAATCTCATTTGCAGTTTGAATCACTTTGGGATCTGGTAATGAGTGATGAGCATTTGTCATAATATGAGGCAAATGTATGGACTGCATAATTCTCAAATGATAAAAGTTCAAAACATTGACAGAAAAGCACCGTCAAGAAATGACATGAGAAATAACAGCTACTAAAGTAGAATCTAAACCATGAGTTGGGACTTTAGCTCTCTTTAACAAGAGCTCGTCTTTCACAAACTATAATCCACAGCCTTGTGTTTGTCTACCACTACACATTCACTGGGATGGGTTTCATGCAGATGCGCTTGGGTTGCTAGTTTCGGGTGGCATTAAACAGTATCAGCTTGCACAATCACGATTAATGACAAGATAGTGATTGTGTGGTCCGTGTACCGACCATATAAACTGCTCATATCACAAAACGTATCACAGTTTATAGCAGTATATCAGTGAAGTTTGAGTTCACCATGGAGATGCATCAGCCTCTGGGCAAAAGAAATCACATTTACTTGAGCATAAACAACTCCAGCACAGTAATCCAATGGGAACACATCATTATAAAAATCATTAAAAAAAATTGCGATGCCCATTCTACACCTTCAAATTGCTTTATTTATTTAGCTTTATTTGTTTTGTTTTTAAGTGGCTTATTTGTTAAATTCCATTTTATGCGTAGGAAAAAAAAGAAATTGTGGAATGCAACAACATAGCTTTTATAGATTCTTCCTGGATATTAAGAAGATGTCAGGGGAACAGGGAATGGAGGACCCAAATGCAGTAAAAATTAGGATAATAGAATTTAATGACAAAAACTTACAAAAAATGTCCAGAGGTTGGCAGGCAAGCAAACGCAAAAGTAGTCCCAAAAATTATGCAGAACACAAAGAACATCAAAACAAGGCACACAGACAGAACATAACATAATATTCCAACAAAGGACAAGGAAAACACAGAGATTATATACACAGGGTAACGAACACTAACAAGGGACAGGTGATACAACAGGTGGAAGACATCAGTGCGGGGCAGAACAATCAGAAAAGGCGGGAAACAAACAAAGATAGGAAGACAAGTGACCAAGGATGTAAAAACAAGAAACACTAAGGGGAACAAAAAAACTTCAAAATAAAACAGGAAGACCAAGAAACACACAAAAACACAATAAGAGCGGGGCAGACGTGACAGAAGAGATAGAATTAAAAAATCAAAGTAAGAGTAATTTAGGCCATGTTTCTAGCTGTGTCTGCATTCCCTCTGTGTGGTCTCGTTTCCTCCCACAGTCAAAAGAGATGCAGGTGAGGTAAATCTGAAACACAAAATTACACTTATGTTGGGGGTGTGAATGTGATTGTTTGTTTGTGTCAGCCCTGTGTGGCCAATGTGTGCTGGGATAGGCTCCAGCCCCCTGCTACCCTGAACAAGATTAACTTCTCAGAAAATGATAGATGAATGGAGTAGTCGCTTATCATTTCAAGCCCTGTTTGATGTTCCTATAATGCTCCTTAGGGCATAATTGAACCATGCCTGCAGATATTTGTGGCTAAAACCTGCTGCAGACAGCAAGTCAAAGCATATAACAGACACTTTTAACTTGAGCTTTTCTTTTTCCGAGCCAGTTACGCTCACACAATCTGGTTGCACTCTGTGCAGTGAAAAATGGATCAGCTAAAGCTAAGGGGCGAAGAGAGTCATCTAAACAGCTAAAACACCCAAATGAGTTGGGAATCAAACCAAAGCTAAAAGGTAGGCAATACTTCGTTACTGTACTCAAGTAGATTTTTCAGATATTTTTACTTTACTATTTATTTTTGTGCCAACTTTTTACTTTTACTCCTTACACGAATATCGGTACTTTCTACTCCTTACATTTTACAAAATTGGCTCATTACTTTAGTTTCAAATCATTTTAGTGGAGTTACCGTTATTATTTTTCACGTCATCAATACCGAATGCAATCTAATTGGATGGGAATATACGTTGTTATAATGTGCTGCAAAATTGTACCAACCGAAACACCACGAACTGCTGGCTCTCAAGAATTTACCATCGAATTTAAAAAAAACACAGAGGTAAATGCATTATTTTGTTGTTATCAAACGCTATTTGTTGTTTGTATCAGTAACTCTATTAAGTTTACGTTAATGGTCAGTTACATTTGTTCTCCTGTTAGCAATGAGGATGCCTTGGTTCGCTAGCATTTAGTTAAGTAACCCAAGTAACGTTAAGGTTAGTGAGCGTACTATAGCTGATACAATATCTGCATGTATAGCTTAAAAATGAATTTAGTAACTTGATTTAGTGTAACAGTGCTGTAGTAACGTTAACGTTACTCAAGGCCGTTTTTGTTTTCGAGACCACTTAAGTTAACGTTAACGTTACTTGGTCTTGTCTCAAATCAACTTTATTTTGGGCTAATGTTAACGTGAATGTCTCAAACCTCTCAGACGTAAGTTAGAGGACTCATGTTTGAATTCTCACAGAATCACAATTGAATTCATATCTTGCTACTCAGTCAGAATCGTATTAACCTGGAGTCCCAGTCTCTGTCACAATAATCATATATGTGATGTTTTAGGCCTATTGGCAGACATCTATTTAAAATGTAGCCAATGGCATATAAAGAGCCTTTTTTCCATGTCCACTGAAGTTTCTCAGCTTGCATTCTAGTAACATTTGTGTGGTCCAGGTAGCTTTGCATAAAAAATGGTTGTCATTCGCAAGGCTACTTTTACTTTTATACTTTAAGTAAATTTCCAAGCCTGTACTTTGTTACTTTTACTTGAGTAAAGAAGTTAAATCAGTATTTCTACTTTTATCAGAGTATTTTTTAACACAAGTATCTGTACTTCTACTTGAGTACGGAAAGTGTGTACTTTTGCCATCTCAGAAGGTAAGTGAATATTGGAGTTATATTTATTAGGTATGAGAAACATGCATCCACTGGGATGCTCATGTTAGCCAGGAGCTGGTACTGTAGTGTAACAGAACTATAGTGCCGTGGTCATTAATGCAGCTTTAACCAGCCATTTGGCATTACTAATGACATTATCTAACTAAAAGGCATTTCTCACAGACGTTTTGACCAATTTTGACCCATAGCAGGTGTAAATTAAATGAATGATTTCAGTTTTCTTCATCAGTGCCAGTAAGCAGTGTTGTGAATCACAGGTCTTTTCATTTACACAGTTCAATGGGTTGTTTTGTTGAATTGATTTGGATTGGTCTCATGTGCCTTCATGCTCTGTTGGCGTTTAAAGTAATTGTTTTAACATAGCGAGGCAGCTTCACAGTATTTTCAGCATTTCCAGGTTGTTAAAACCACTCTTTCGCAAACACTGTTGTTAACCAGACACTGTCGCCTAGCAACCTCAACCATGTGCGAGTGATATTGTGTTGGCATTGTTTTGGCCTTCTTGATATAAATTGCATATACACAGAATACTCATTTGTTTGTATGCACCTCCTTCAAGAAATAAAATTGAATGGTGATTTGTTTTTTCTTTTGAATTATTTGATATTTTGTGTGACTTCAGAGGCTTTTCAATAGCATCTGCTATCAAGTTTACCATAGCTTCAAACATGTCATCTTACAGGAGATAGTCTGCCCCATGCAGAGAGCAGTCCTTGCTTTAGAGCTAACCCGCAAACATGCTGCAGGGACTTCTTCTCCCATCTGAATGGTAATGTCTGGAAATCAGCCACGGCAGAGCTTCAGCTCCAAATTACATCTGGGTTTTGTTGTTTTGATGCAATATGTAGACCGTAGCACATTTTAATATTAAGGTCTGGTAGTAGTTGAAGACACTGTATGCCTCCTACATGATAAAAAGGACAAAGTTGTGCTCATGAAAAACCATCTTACATTATCAAGTCTGCTGTGTTCAGAGTTTTGTTACAATCCTGTGTTACGCTAATTTCCGATCTGCGTCATGTTGTCAGAGTGAAGTCCATTTCTCACTTGCAATGTTTCTGGCTCAAAGAAAAGAAATGAGCAAAGGATGCACAGAGTTGCAAGCAACAAGTGCAAGTTGCAGCTGCTTCATAGTAAGTCCTACCACCGCTTACTGGGAGGGCTCTTTCTTAGATAGTAGATGTTTTGTTCTCCTCATGTATGTACATTGCAATGTACAAAATGTAAACACCTTTTCATAACCTTAATTTACTTTATAAAGTAAAGTACTCAAGACAAGGCAACACTGTATTCATATATGTCATTCATGCAGGAATTAAAGTAGTCACAAATACAATTTCCTGAATGACCCATAGATTGTACAGAAATAATGAAGCTGCAAAACATGCAGTCAGACATTGACATATGTGTGGGAGGAGTGTTCCGGGCACCTTTCCTCAGTGGCTCCTTGAGGCCTAAACACAACAGCTGTTCAATGGCCCTGAAACAGCCTCATCTCAATATGCCCAAACTCACCAGATCCAAACACACTTCACAACTGCATATGTTATCAAATACTAACACTTCTTACACCGATACTATTATAGATAGATAGATAGATAGATAGATAGATTTTTATTGTTCCCAAAAATGGAAAATTACAGTGTTACAGCAGCAAAATATCAGACACACAACACACATACAGAATATACGTGAAATAATAGGATACAGTATACATGAAATGCACTTAAAGACCAAAAAGTGACTAAAAATACACAAAATACACATACACATCAGGAGCTGCTGCAACAAGCTACCACATGACACAGCGCCATCTTGCTAAGTGATAGAGGTCTTTCTATACATGTACTTTGGTATTTAAAAGTTTCCCGCAACAGCTGCTTTTATTAACACACATACCAAAGCAGAGAGATAAGCAGCCGACTAAGGATGCCAAATATCCAGAGCTATCTGCTAAGCTCTGCTTGTTTGGCTGGCACTTTCTGTATGAGAATGATTTCTGTCGATATGGATTATTAAATGTGGCATGGAATGTGATATTCAAGACACAGCTTTAGGGGAACTGGAAATAATATATTACAGTTTACTAAATCATTTAGACACGGGTGTCCTTGAGTGTTAGGATTGGAGGGGGAAATCCAAGTAGAACACAGCTTCCATCTGGTGGTTAGCAAATGTAAGTACAAATAAAACCTTGGATCAAGAGCACAGATATTTTCATATAAATGCGGATGTGCTGTTATATCGCTGTGTGGTGGGAATATAGTGATGCAGGTCCCAAATAATCAATATAATCAAAAGATCATCAAGGAAACCATTTTCTTTAAATCTGTGTTTAGTTGAAATGTATATTTCATCAGGGCTTCAGTATAATGCTAAGATAGTCCAACAACACAACACAACCTTTTTGCATGTATTCTTGTTGCAGTGGAGATTATAGTAGGCTATTGACTGTTGTTGGTATTGTGTGCTTTCCACTATTCTAGCACTGATTTATATTTATTTTGGCCAGAAATAAATGCAGATTTTGCAGTCGGAACCTGGATCATTTTGGTTGATGGTTTTAAACACATACCAACCTGAACACATCCTCACACTTTTTTGTATCTTCTGTTCAGCCATATACAGTACCTTTATGATAGGAAGACAAATATTAATTCTACAAAATGCACAAGACTGAGCCAGGGATGCAGGGAGGGGCACAGGAGTGTGCACATCGTGTAGTCTGTTGATGTGATGATGTGTTTCTGGAGATAATTGTATTAATATTGAAACCGCAGCAGTCCACACAATCTTGAAATTGAGGTACTTGTAAAGGCATCTCAGATCACAGCAGTGACTTAGATTAGCGAGAAAGACAAGATTGCTCTGCAGGCTGACCATTTCTCTCTCGTACAACAAAACTGCAACAATCACAGCATGGGATTCTTTTATTTTTGGATGATGAAATGAATTTTCAATATGTCAAAATTGGCTCATTATTTCCAATCATTCCTGCCCTTCTCTCATCCTGCAACTCCTGAGGCAATTATCTGCCTCGCGGCCCTCCGTGGACCGAGAACAACCTGCTCAGTAGGAGGAAGCCACACCCAGAATTGTGGGTCAAAGTTTGAGCCTAATCAGCAGTGGTGGAAGAAGTACTTAGATCTTTTACGGAAGTAAAAGTAGCAATACCACCAGCTATAAATACTCTGTTACAAGTAAATGTACTGCATTCAAAATCTTACTTACACAGTGTAATCATAGTTTACCACATGCTTATTAAAGGTCCCATATTGTGCTAATTTTCAGGTTTATACTTGTTTTGGGGGTTTCTACTAGAACATGTTTTCATGCTTTTTAATGTTCAAAAACACATTATGTTTCTCATACTGTGTGTATGAATATACTTGTATTCACCCTCAGTCTGAAACGCGCCGTTTTAGCGCCTGTCTCTTTAAGCCCCCTCCCAAAAAAGCCCAGTCTGCTTTAATTGGTCAGCATTTGCAGGTCTTCCCTCTCAGCATCTCTACACTGTCGTTGCAGCCGGGGATTGACTGTAACGGCACTGTGGCTGCACTTTCTACCTATATATAGTATGGTTGTGACATCAAAACCGTACGGAAGTCCTCACGGCTCGGTATAGTTTATGGATATGGGCTGTTGAATGGGCAATTCAATTCAATTTAATTTTCAATTCAATTTTATTTACAGTATCAAATCATAACAAGAGTTATCTCGAGACACTTTACAGATAGGGTAGGTCTAGACTAGGGCTGCAACTAACGATTATTTTCATAGTCGATTAATCTGTCGATTATTTTCTTGATTAATCGATTAGTTGTTTGATCTATAAAAATGTCAAAACATGGTGAAAAATGTGGATCAGTGTTTCCCAAAGCCTAAGATGACGTCCACAAATGTCTTGTTTTGTCCAAAACTCAAAGATATTCAGTTTACTGTCACAAAGGAGAGAAGAAACTAGAAGATATTCACATTTAACAAGCTGGAATCAGAGAAATCTTATTTTTTTTTAATAAAAAAATTACTTAAACGATTAATCGATTATCAAAATAGTTGGCGATTAATTTAATAGTTGACAACTAATCGATTCATCGTTGCACCTCTAGTCTAGCCCACACTCTTTAGTTTACAAAGCCCCAACAATTCCAATAATTCCCCCAAGAGAAAGCAGTTAGTGCGACAGTGGCAAGGAAAAACTCCCTTTTAGGAAGAAACCTCGGCAGACCCAGGCTCTTGGTAGGCGGTGTTTGACGGTGCCGGTTGGGGATGTGATGAACAGTGGCAATAATAGTCACAATATATTATTATAATATAATAATTTGCATTATTTTTTATAGCACCTCAACCTGCTTTATATGTAAACAAGACATTGAAATCTCACTTTTAACAATATGGGACCTTTAAGACAACTAGTTACAGTGAGCCCAAATGCAAGAGCCAGTTATCGTCCCTATTCCCTGTTCTAATACGAATTAAAAATGTGAAAATGGGGTGTTCAAATGCTTGAATAGTGTCTGTGCTTTTTAAATTCACATCTGTCTGTTGATTATTTACACTCCACAAAAAGATAATCTATACATACTGTATATCACACACACTGTATTCCTTTAAAAGGACCAGCATCAGGTAAGAAAAGCTGTGAAAAGTGTTATCTAGTGGAAAAGCTCTGATCAATACCGAAGAGCTCTACACTTCTTTCAGACCAGGGAAGGCCTAAAGAGAAAGCTGCGGCACAATAACTCCCCAGTTCAGCCGGCTCTTATCACATCTCATCAGCCTGTTATTCAGTGGTCCATAAAACTCAAGTCTCAAGTGTGATATGCCATCATCACATCACACCCTAATTTTCTTGAACAACGCCTTACAGTCAAACGAGCATGCTTTGCAATGCATAACCAGAGTGCGATGGTGAATTAGGCACCAGGGGACACCTCCAACTCTTAACGCTTATTAAACCTCAGCTACACTTTCGGAACTTCACCATGCCAGGCCAAGCAGAGAAGAAGCTTCCCCTTAACAGCAAAGTGTTGCACATATTGTTTTGTTAAGTTCCTCATTCACTAACAGACTTCAACTTCTAGCTGGATGGCATATGGCAAGTTAAATTGTGTGTGCTCATATTCACTGTATGCTAGTTGTGCCTATGTGCATGGCTGTGTTTGCACAATATGCAAGTGAGTAACTGGATGAGGAGAGTAATGTTGAATTTGGGTAATTAGGTGGGTAAGTGTGTGTGTGTGTGTGTGTGTGTGTGTGTGTGTGTGTGCACACGTGCGCGTGTGTGTGTGTGTGTGTGTGGCTGCCTGCCTGTCTTGACTGTATGTCTACAAGTGCACATAGAATGCAAAATGACTCCCATAGCTGCCTTTGTCTCCCTCTGGGCCTTCCAGACTTCCCAAGCTGAACAGATCAAGCCAGGCTGCTTCCCTCTCAGGGTCCAGACTGGTTAACAAGCAGCAAAATAAACGCCAGCCAGTTAAATTGTATGTAACTTTTAGTTTGCACTAATAGTGTGACCTTTATTGATTTCTTGTCTCGGCCTTCAGCTTGGCGAAACACTAATGGCATTGGTCAATAAAAAACCATGAAGTGGAAGAGTTCTCAATACCCCTCCCCCTGTGTTGACCACATTCCTAAAAATAGCCACTCAACCTCCCTCAGAGTCCAGTGAGCCGGTGCCATGACAGCTCAGCGCTCTTATTCAATATGAGCTGCACTGCTTCCCTGTTTGTTTTCTCAATACAGATGTAAGAGGGCTAACATGCTGAGCCTTCCGTCAAGCACATCTACTTTGACTCCTGTCCCTGCCAACTCCCATGCAGATGGCCGGCCACATTCAGTATAACACGATGAGCGACTTGGGAGTGCAAAATCGAAAACAAACAGTTTCAGCAACTGCATCTCGCACGGCACTCTGGGACCTACTATTTCAAAGAATTACATTGAAGAGCAAGTTTATAATAAAAATGCCCTGTGTCTGTGTAGCCACCACCCACTGTTTTATTGACTGGTAGTGTCAATGTGTACCCCTGCCTGCTGATGTCTTTTCTTCTACTCTTGGCACTTATTGATCTTTGCAGAAAGAAATATTATGAGCATGAGTTCAATAGAGCTGAGATTATCCTCACTTCCCTCCCAGTGAAAACAGCAATCTACTCTGGAAAGCCTGTGTCTTTCTCCAAACTTCTCAACTTTGAACTTTGTTGACAATCTGCACTCCAAGGCCCTTTGGGCGTGAGCCTCTCCTTGCTTTACAGGCGTAGGCTACTGCTGAATTCAGAGCAACGGAGGCAGCTGAAGGCGATTCTCTCTTCACACAGACATGCAGCCATTCGTAAGTCAAAGTTCTGGGAGGGGACCCCTGTGGTGCTGCCCCCCCCCCCCCAGTAAGAGAAGCAGCAGCAGCCAGCAGCTAGTATTGATTCACATTGAAGCCTTGATCCTGCTGTCACAGACATTGTACAGTATATCACTTTATTTAATCTACTGTTAAATAGGCTCTAATTAGAAATCTGTCCAGCAGATGTGTTTAAGTTAAAGGGGGGTTTGTGGCTAAGTTGCAAGTCAAATCTGCTGCCTGTTGTGTATCACTTTTGTTAGGGTTGTTCTCCTTTCAGTTACAGTTAAATAACAATTTTATTTTAATGATGGATTTGGATCTGAGTGCTATTGACAGTGTCTGCAAAGTGAAGGCAAATGAAGTAAATAAACCCTCTCTTGGGGGATTAGCTTGCTTGCTTGCTATTTGAAAAGTACTTACAGTAAGTCTGCTAATT
Source organism: Sander lucioperca (assembly GCF_008315115.2). Lineage (NCBI taxonomy): Eukaryota > Metazoa > Chordata > Actinopteri > Perciformes > Percidae > Sander > Sander lucioperca. The sequence goes on along the minus strand of NC_050183.1, from coordinate 37,525,854 downwards.
GTGGTTAATGTTTGCTGGTCCCTTGACTCATTCTAATGACAGATTGCAGATAGCAATAACATTCGCTTAGAAATAGTGCATGTGTTACTTGTAGCAGCATACTATACAATATGCATGGTCCCCTACAGTATTTTTTAACTTCTATCACTCAGAGTAGCAGAGGCATACTGTATTTGTACTGTAAAACCTCAAGAGTTTAAAAAAGATTTTGCAATCACTTCTTTAAAGTGTAACTCTCGCCAAAATGCAACCTAGGGTTTTTTGTGAATGTACCTGAGTCAAACTTTTGTTTAAAAGCATATTTAGGACGGAATCGCCACTTTTAAGATTTACTGTATTTTCATTTTTCGGTCAAATGGCCTTTTGAATGGGAGTGCTAGGGGCACTTTTATGCTAGCCTCAAAATAGCTATTTTTAAAACACTAAGAAGGCTCGACACAACATGAAACTTTGCTTGAAGTATCGCCAGGGGCTCTACACCATAACGAAAGAATTGAGAACATTGTTTGTGTACCCAGAGTTTACTAAAAAGAAAGGTTTTGAGTAACTCACGTTATAGCTTGTTGTTTACGCTATGCGCCATTTTCCCAGTCCAAAATAGGCGATCTCCAAATGTGAATGAACGGACTCCATAGGAGGAAATGTCATTCTTATATGAGGCTCCTTTTTCAATTGCAAGGTCAATATTGTGTTTCACTAACGACAAAACAACGAATTATCCGTGCATTTATATGGAACTAAGCATTTGGAGCTTTCCATCTTTACTCTCCCTCGACTATTTTTGACTGGCTCGATAGACGGCGACGAACAACAAAATCGTCGCCTTTCAAAATCTTTCTTTTTAGTAAACTCTGTGTACACAAACAATGTTCTCAATTCTTTCGTTGATGTGTAGAGCCTAGCTGGCTATACTTCGAGCAAAGTTTCATGTTGTGTCGAGCCTTCTTAGTGTTTTAAAAATAGCTATTTTGAGGCTAGCATAAAAGTGCCCCTTGCACTCCCATTCAAAAGGCCATTTGACCGAAAAACGAAAATACGGTAAATCTTAGAAGTGGCGATTCCGTCCTAAATATGCTTTTAAACGAAAGTTTGACTCGGGTACATTCACAAAAAGACCTTAGGTTGCATTTTGGCGAGAGTTACGCTTTAAGTCAGAAGCGTGTATCTGTAAGGTAAGAAAAGGACACTTTGTTGATGATATTGTTGTGCGTTTTACAACTTTGGCTGCATGCCCACCTGTTAGAAAAAATCTTGGCAACAGATCTAAAGCAAAAGCCTGTATTCATCACTCTCCTTTTCTAATACAGTTACGTAGAGTAGTTAAAGCAGATTGTGTCAAAGTATGAAGCCAGAAAGTTGTGATTTTCAAGAAACACAAATGAGCTTCCAACCTCAATTTATCTATGTTGCTAAAAAAGCAACTGTTAAAATAATTACTAGACCCATAGTTGGTAAGTTGCCTAATTTCGGTGTGACTAATCCTCTGTATTTTATAGCCTACATTTATAGTTGGATTTTAACATCTATATGCCAATTTGTGTCATTAAGACTTGGGAACTGATGGATTTCCATTTGCAGACCTGCACAGTCAAAGATATACTTTTTTTTTTCTTAACATTGCAAGACTTTTCTCCACCTCTTTTCTGGGGGAAATATTGCACTATTTTACTTCATGTATCTACAAAAGTGTCACTTTTTTTAACCAACTTTGTAGATTTTACTTTACTTTGCTACATCGAAGACATGATGCTCAGGTGTAAATAATAAACCTAGTGGTAGCTGTCCTACTGGGACACTTCGATAGAAAGAAGCCATTGTTGGTGTTATTACAAACACCTGTGTTTTTCCTGCTACGACACGTCAAAATATCTGCTGTGAGAAGGGCCTAAGGAATATTTTCCACTGTGCTGCTACTGCTACTTTGCTTTCTTTCCCCACTATTTAGAAGGAAAGTGTTTTACATATTTGCTCAGTCATGTTAAAAAAAAAAAAAAAAAAAAGCTGCTCAGAGCGCAAACAATCATCGCTGCCTCTCCTAAGATGAAGTACTTCATAAGTGACGCTGGGTGTCGCTCCAGAGCGTCTAATATCGCTCCCGTGCGCTTATTCCGCAGCTATCACCCCCCTCTGCCTGTCTCGTAGTGTGTGTGTGTGTGTGTGTGTGTGTGTGTGTGTGTGTGTGTGTGTGTGTGTGTGTGTGTGTGCGCGCGCGCGTGCGTGTGCGCGTGCGTGCGTGTGCGTGTGTCGGATAGAAAGTCAGCCTGGTTTCCAGCTGAGTGCTTGCTCTCTCACAGTGAGCGTGTTCGTGTGTGTGTGTGTGTGTTGTCATTATTATCCACTCTGCTCCTAGCTCAGAATGGCCAGATTCACTCAGACTGAAACAAGAAGGCAGCACCATCCACAGCAGCTCCAACCCGCTTACTCCAGCCTGGTTTTCACCGGACCGGGGGCACCACCGAGCCAACAACCACTACTACTTATCCCACATCAGCACCAGTATCCTCAGATCACATTTCCGAAACCCATGAACGGGTCAGAACCCATTTCAATTCACCCGGAGAGCGGCAACATGAAAGACCAAGATGCCATTAAGCTGTTTATCGGGCAGATACCGCGGAACTTGGAAGAAAAAGACCTGAAACCCCTGTTTGAACAGTTTGGGAAAATCCACGAACTGACAGTTCTCAAGGACCGATACACCGGCATGCACAAAGGTAACGTGTCGCCCCTCATATGGCTGCGAGGCCCATGTAAAGATTCAAAATTGCTTATTATTTCCTGTAGCATACCCTTTGAACTCCTTTGTGTTGAAATAGAAACGCGAAATTGCTTTTTTATTTAGGCTTTTTTTTTTTATTTTATTTTATTTTTTACATTTGATCATGTTTATTCATTGTTTATTTTTTTTATTATTATCCATATATTAGTCTACTATTGTAAACAATTAATCATGTGCATCATAGCCTACTTTCATCTAACATTCATGAGGTTTGTTATTTTGTCCCAGTTATGAGTGCTTTGCTCATAAAGTTCTTCGTGATCTAATATTTTAGAGCATTTGTATTTCCATTTTGATAATTCCACATATTTCTTTATTACACGGACAAGCAAAATGGGAGATTTACTAATATTAGGAGCGCTTGCAGTATCGCGAATGATAGGGTGACAAACTGTGTTGGCCATGTTCTGTAGGCTATTTTATTGCTGTTTCCTTAACACGCTCTTAAGTGGGGCAGAGGCGCTCGGAAAGGATGCATTTTTAAAGAGCCTTCCCTTGCCAGCCAGTACCGTCTTTTCGCGGAGGGCGGCATCATTTATTCATCCCGTACGCTTTCTTTTAACATCTCCCCATGTGCGAATGGGGCTGCGTGCAAACCCGACACAGTGAAATCAGTTCAATACAAATGTCTCCAAAGGGCGCAAGAACTGTCGCAAGATGACGGTCGTCGCCAGGGAGAGTGATGCTGCGCTGCCTGTGCTGAAATGGAAGGCTGAGGGAGGCGGGAGGGTGTACATCCACTCAGCTCACTGCACACAGTGACAACTTCCACCTTCCGTAATGAAGTTAGTTATCAAGGATGTGCGGTGGTAGATCACTGCCTGGGTGGGAATACCATTTCACAATACGTGACCCCCCCCCCTCATAGTCGATGCACGCAGTGTAGACGTCATCATCACCATCATCATCATCATCATTAACGACTAACTTTCATTTTGTTGATGACGTTTGTTTTTGCACTCAGCCAGGTTGGACATTTTAACCTCTTGAGAGGGCTGTATATTGCTAAAGCAATCACAGTGACATTTACGCTTCCATGATAATAATGACTGTGACCAGTATCAGAATTATTATTTCCATTGTAATCATAAGTTTTAACATAGCCTATACAACACCACATTCATGATTCAAAGAGAGAAAAACCAACACTGTCCAACACTATTCTTTTCATCTATGGTTTACTCTGTTTCTAAAACTGCCCTATAGATGTCACAGACCAATAACACATGACTATCATTTTGTCACAGTACTGGTAAAAATAAAAGCCTCTTTCCAAATTCAATTCCCCCCCTTTTGCATTCCCCATTTCGCACTTGTTTATGTGTGAGGGATGTTAGTACAGGAGATAAGCCTTTGATTGCAGTGACATTTAGAAACGACAATTGACAATCTGTGACAGTAATGTTAATGCCATTTGCAAACATTGCAAACAATGTCTTCTATGACATATCGAATCACCATCAAAAGATATGTAATGTGCTACCACAACAAAGGTTGTCTGCATGTCACAAAGCCCTTGTATTAAGGCTGTGTCAAAAATAGACTAATATTTGTTTTGTTTTTTGCCCTATATATTCATTGATATGACTGACATTCTGGAATTGATTGCAGTTTTAGAAGACAGTATTGCAACAATAAGGAATACCTTGAAATAAGATGATATTAAAGTTAAGGAAATAAAAAGAACATTTTTTTTGAATGTATAGATTTTTATTTTTGATGTGCATGTTCATGTTGCAATTAGCTGGTGATCTATAAAATAGTGTGCAAAATCTCTGTGATCACATTTGGATGAAAAAAATGTTATGTTTAGGTTTATGAAGGTTTCATGTACCATTAGATTATGCTATCATAGTTTATATTAGCAACATATTTCATGAAGCCTCATGCTAGATGGCTAACGCTCTTAATTGTCAGTATGTGGAAGGGAAGACATTTCTTCAGTGTAGCACTCATTTGGCATTCATCAGTATGTGGTTGTGTGGTCATGTTTGTGCATACATATACTAAAATAGCATTGCCCTGTGTTGCATAATGATTGCAGTATTTAGCTCTTTTTTAAACAACTTTGTTTGCAGTATTTAGCTCTTGAGTGATTGCCCGCCTGATCATGGTGACAGGGAAACAACAATTTAGGCTGTTAGACGTATTTCCAAAGACAGAAAATAGAGCTTTGATAGCTCTGTGTATAATTTAAATGAAATACTGTATACATGGCACAATTACAGCTATGGCATACATTCAGTAGTTTAGTATTAGCAGTAGCATTAGCACTGCTAATACTAAATATAGTGAATTATTTGCTCACCTATTAAGAGTTTTTTACATTTGAAAAGTTTTTTTGTCTGTTTTCTTGTATTATCATAATAACTATCAGCAATTATTATAATTGTAGATATACATTACACCACTTATGCCCTGGTTGTTAAACAACTGAAAGAAAATTGTTTTATGAAATTTGTAAATTATGTTTGTATTCAGTGAAATTATTTCTTTCTCAGGTCTCCCCTGTTCGTTTGAAATGCAAAACTCAAATTCTGAAGAGCTGTGGAACGAAGTGAAATCCAACGTTTTATAAAAGTGTGTAACACAATCCTGTGAACTTGTATCTATTGCGTATGTATTGCATTGTATGTCAATCACAAGTTTTTTTGCCACTTAATAAACAGTCAAAAATCCAAAACGTTAGCTTGTTTAAATGCAAGTAGATAAAGTTGTCTCTCTGATCTGAGTAAAACTTATTGACGCTTAATCTTAAATGTTCTTCTCATAGTAAATCGGTTTATGTTTATTCATTAATTTACACACAACAAATTAATTTAAGTACTGTTCAGTCATTACGTTTTAGGGCCATTTCATTAGGCTTAAAATGTAATGAATCCAGGCTACAAAATTAACAATACATAATCAAACCCTAATATGTCAATGATCTCTGATGAGGATATTTTATAGTTAATCATATTATTAAGCAGAAAAAGGATTATGAGTATGGATCCTGATGGAAACTCTGGAACAGCATCCTCAAAGAGCCACAATCAGACTGACAAATACATTGATGGACAGAGGAATAAGCACACACGCATTATTGTCATCATTCTAAGTGTCGTGCATTTGTAGTCACTGCACTTATTCTGTCATTTTGATTTTCATTTCATCCACATTGCGCTTTGTGTGTTGATTATTTTTCTCTTTTCTTATGCAACTGTTTTTCCCCCCCCCTTGGTAATCCATGAGGGAAAACATGGAATTAGTTTGTAAAGCGTGATAATAATGCATGGCCATAATAACTTGACTCAAGAGGATTAGCAAATGTGCATTGTCTGAAGCAGCAGTCTCTTGGGTGATCAGCTGGTTGCCTCCCTAAACAGTGGCTGCCTCCGCCAATTAAAAATTCAGTCTAGTCTGGCTCTTCAAATGATTAATTCTGCACACGCTGCCGATGGCCTGCCAATTATTGTCGCCCAATTGGTATTAATAGGTAGAGGATTTCCTGATGTTGAATTTATCACACACTGTGAAAACTTCTCCCTTTGGCTCTAATTAGCTTCCACTTATAGCACATGCAAAACACACACTTGCACGTCTATGCACATGCATATATGCAGAACCGAGGCTTTAATCTGTACACTTATTTTAGCCTGCTGTTTGTCTAGTATTTTTTGTTCATTTTTGTGTGCAAAAGTGGACGTATACATGCACAGCACTCTGAGCAATGCTATATCTGTTTCCGTGGAGATTTTTGTTGAATTGCTCTGTTTGTCTGGACAGATTTTATCCCATGAGTTTGATTGAGATTGACTAATCTTCCCACGTGCGGTGAAGTATCATAAGCTCAAACGAGATGAGGAAAAGGAAGATCTTTTTTTTTCTTTTCTGCAGGTGTGATTCAGCACAGCAAGCAGACAGACAGACAGACAAAACAATCCCTACACTGCTTCAGTCTGCTGGCCAATTCAGCCCGGGTATCAATATTAGGCTAGTGTCGGGTGTCATTGTGTTAATGCATTTATAAATGGACCAGAGATATTACTGTAGACGCCAGCCAAGCAGAAGCACATTAAATCACAGAATAATCTAATGAAATATGTATTCAAGTTTGTATTTCTTTTTTCTCCCTCAGAGCTAGTCTGATGGATAACGTTCCTCTGTGGGTTGCCCTCCCAATAAAAAAAAAAAAAGAGAAAATGAAGGAAACAGATGTAGTTGAGACATCAAACCAAAATGATATGGTATTAATATGAGACTGCAGTTTTCCTATGTGAGCTGGTAGCTGAAAGACAGTAGCATTGATGAAACTAAGCTCTGGTTTGTTGAAGCGTCTCTCTCCTCTTTGACATGATGGAAGTGAGAGTGCATCTACACGTCTCCATATTGCGTGTGCCTTATGGAAAGTGTCAAAGATCACGGTGCTGCTGTAGGACAGCATTCCCCCTGGGGAAACAGATGGGATAAATTCACTTACAGACTATAAACAGAGCTGTAGAAGTGACATGGACGGCACATACACAACACTCTCTGTGATGATCAGATTACTGATTTAACAGACATCGGCAGAGCTTAGGCTTTGTGCCAGTATAACCGTTGTGTGGTTGTTAATGACATTAAAGAGTTTCATAAAAGGAGGAATTTATTCCATGTGTGAACACAGAGACACAAGAAAAACACCTTGCAGTTCTGTGCAGTGGTTCGATTGAACAAATCTAGAATAAAATCTTCTGTCAGGGCTAGTGAGCGAAGGCCACTGAGCCAAGCTAATGCAGTAACAACACTTGCTTCGCAATCTTTAAACGTCTGTAAATATTGTAATAAGCAACAGGGCTTTCCTCATAAAAGATGCAGCAGCTCAACTGCTACTGACAGGCGCTATGGGCCTTGACTTCAGGATGAGGAGAGCTGCCTTCCTCTCTCTGTTCCTCGTTTTCTGTTGGTTTTCCAAGGAGATTGACAATCTCAAATGCCGACAAGGCTACGCTCTGCTGCAGGTTAGTGTCCACACAACAAACTCACCTGGCTGTTATTCCGTCTCCGTTTCTTACCCCTTAATCCCCACCCGAGAGATCCTTTTAAATGGATTGATTTCCTACACTAATGCAACATTCATTACGGCTTGTAGTATATTATATTTTCAGTATGTTAGAAGTGCCATTATTCCATGACCTTTCTTGAATTTGTTTGCTCTTAATAGGTGCCTGGAGCAGGGACAGATCTGGAAAGATGTACTGTGAGGTCTAAGGGAAAACATGGACCAATTTCATCACTAAGACACTTGTTAATGAAACCATACACTACATCTGTATTTCATTAAATTTACTAAATTAAGCTCTGTGGGGGGTTTGTTTTAGATTGTGGACGGTGTCATGTCTGGAGGCATGATAATAATGGCAGGGGTGTTGAGGGTTTAAGACACTTTGAAAGGTTTCACATCACTTGGCTACCTGGAAGTAAATCCATTTGTTATTCTGTCTTGGTGTTTGCTTATGCTTCTCAGAGTTGGTTGACACACATTTTTTGGTGATCTGATTGTTCCTGTGATATAATGTTGTAAATGTATCCTGAAATACGTTCCAAAAGGGACCCATAATGTTTGAAAAAGGAATTTTACTATACATTTATTCTAGAAATATCATCGATATATTTGATACAACAAGGGATGAGGTACATTTGAATGTACTAAAATATTAAATATATAATAATTTAAATTATAGATTATAATAAATTATATATAAATTATATAAATGCATTAAAACTTCTTTCTGCATTTGTGGCTCTGCTAAAAGTCTTTTCACATTTTACAATGAGGATTTAGGGTTGAATTTTTTTTGGTGTGTTTAAGGTCACATTTCTCTTCTAAAGGTAGATTCTGTAGAGACGTTCCGCCATCTTGTTGATGCACAAAGGTCACAGCTATTTCCTTAGTCTAAATAGAGGGATAGAAGCCTATCTATTTTGTATGGGTAGCTTAGCAGAGAGTGCCATTGGGGCGGAGGAGGGGTTATAAAGGCACAGAGGAAAAAAAGGAGGGAGGAGGGGGTTGGCGCTTTCTGTTAGAATAGCATGAGGTCTTTAATGTTGTGTTTGAGCCTGGCTGGGCACAGATTCATTTTAGATGGAAAATGAAATAACAAGGGAGAGGGGAGAAAGGAGATTTTAATGCAATGTTTTGTGATAATCCCTCTCCATTTTGGAATGGTTCAGGAGAACTCATGCGATAAAGCCTTGTACAAGCCTGGAAAATAATAAGTTATTTGTCTTGCCTTATAGTACTGTGCCCTTGGAGGGCTTGCTAACCCCCATGTTTTGGCCAAAAAACAATCACAGATTAGTCAAGCTGTCACATCTCTCTGATTGCCAAATGGTTGAGCCCTTGATGCCGGTGTGAATGAACAATGCATAAATGTCGTACATGTATCTGCCTGGGAGTGCACGCAAACACAAAGCTCTGTGGAAATGACTTAGCCCTGTCACACGACTGGACAGGGAGGATGGCACATGTATGCAGCGGGGCCCACAAGGCAAAGGACAGACAGACACATAGCACAGAACAATGGATGAATGGACAGATGGATAAGTGGAGGGAGAAAAGATGAAGTGTTTGTCAGAGATGCAGAAACATATAGTTGCTTTTATCCCAAGGCAGTGGGAGAGTAGAGTGATGGCTCAGCTTGGGACATGGAGGATCTGACAGGTTGGACACCGGAGGGCGGGGTGGAGGACGAGGAGGAGCAGAGGCCAAGTTTGGCAGATGTATAAAATAATCACTTGGAACCTGTTAACAGGAGAAAATCCCTCCCGTAACACTAGTAATACTTACTGCTGCTAGTGCAAATACTATGACTTTTGCCACTGGTCTTAGAGGCAATTTACTATTTAATGGCTATTATATTATATATAATTATTATTATATTTATATTATATTTGCTGTAACAGCAGATTAAAAGATGCTACAATTGACAACATGGATAATACCTCCCTCGCTGGTAATTACGACATGGTAAACAGCACTATCAGCATCGAGACCCTTTTCCTACAGATATCAAGCAATCCTCAACTTGTGATGAAGACACATTTTAGATTAGAAAATGTCTATGATTGCTCAGGTCTGTGAGGGATGTGTGAAGATACATGCTGCTCAGCACGGTTAAAAATAGACATTCTGTGGTATTTCCGAAAATAGGTTAAGCTGCCATCGCTGCACTGCTGGCATGACATCACTGATTGCCTGCCAGCCTCCCCCAAAAGACTGCTCCCATACTGTGCTGAAAAGGAGAGAGAGAATGAGGGAGAGACAGAGGGAGCATCTGTGGGCGACTGTATGCCCCCCCTCATTTCCAGCGTAGTCAGCCCCCCTCCTTACACCCCATTCCCTTCCATCACGCAGCCATCTCTCCCCTCACTCCTTCCATCTATCTTTCCCGCTGAAGCGGCGACGCTGTAGCTAACAGTCTCTGTGCTTTATCGCCAGAGACACAAACTGGTCAGGCGCTTTGTACTGGAGATGTATCGCATCCACATTTTTTTTTTGTGTGTGATACAAGCAAAATGTGTGCCAAATAGTGCAGAACACACAGATGAAAGATAGAATTTGTGTTCCTTTTTTGATGATCAAATGTGGTTGAATGAGCAGTGTACGCAGACTTTATATGAGTTCCAACATGGCACCCGTTCTGTGGTTCACTGTTCAACCGTAGATCTGGCTTAATTAAAAAAGACTACTCAAATTAATTAATGGCTGATGGGCTCTCATATCTGTATCATCTGCTTTTGGGTTCCTTTCATAGCTCTTTCTTTGCCATTCTTTTGATCTATAGATAGATAGATAGATAGATAGTATTTCTGGGATCCTCCGGGCTGAATGTGGTTACTAGGAAATATACGTCAATGCAATTAACACCCTGGTGCCTGCTTGTTAGTCAGACCATTAGTGTCAATTATTACTCTTCTCCAGCTCAGTGGTGACATGAGATAAAGAAAAAAGAAAAGAAAGCTGGGACAGGTACACAAAGTCGTATATTCTGACATGCATACTTTTATAGTAAGAAGTAGGAAGCAGAGTACTCATTGCAAAATTGGTTCATAAAGACCGGTGCAAGTAATGTTTCCTCTCAAGCTGGCCTGTGTAGCAGTACAACAAAGAAGAATGCATGTGTGTTGTCTTAGGGACTGTTCGTTTTTTATTCAAGGGGCTACCGGAGGAGTTTTGGGATCTTTAGTCAAAATAGACTTGACCCTCCCTTCGCCAGCAATAACTTTTTCTATGACCCTCCAAAATGATTGGCAAAAGAGGCATGACCCTCCCCAACAATTTATTGATGCCTTCTGTTCTGTGATACTGCGCTCCAGTCGCAACATTACACCAGAAACCTCAACAAAACACATGCATAGTAGCTCAAAACCACTTTCATCCAGTGCTAATGAATATAACGTAAAGGACTCTGCCTTTTTGTTTAACTCGCTGGCAATATTTTCATCAATCAGTTAATAATTAAATTTAATATATAGTTTGAACAAGTTAGGCGGGCTGGATTAAAAAGCCTAACGGCGTACATGGCCCGTGGGCCGTAGTTTGCCCCTGTCTGGGTCAGACACATCTGCTAGTGATGGGGGGCCGAGACTGAGAGCTACATGGAAAGATATGCACCAGACAAGCCACTTGTTTTCATGAATACAAAAGTTGGGTGACCCCCCCTTACCCTAGACTAAAAAATGTTGGGTGACCCTCCCCTCAACAAAGAATAAAAAGACATGACCCTCCTGTATTTTCCTCCTGTGGTCCATTCCATAAATACCGAACGGTCCCTTAGCCGGGTCGTGTTTTTTCCTCCTCCTCACATGTCTTTCTTCCTCATTCCTCTTTCAATCACTCCATCCGAGCAACCTCTGGGTCCTTTGAAGCGCTGTCTTTAAAGGTATCTTTCAATTAGTAAAATCAAAGTGACTGAAAACCTGACCCGTGTCTTTGTCTGCATCTGTCATCTATGATTGTGGCTTTGCTATGATCAATTGATCCGTCTCAAAGGTTTAAATGCCTTTCACCTTTCAAAAGAGGACAAGCATTGTAGGTAATATAGCATCAAATATGTCAATCAGGTACGTTAAATGAAGACTTTGCACCAGTGGAAGTATAGTGCACTGTGTTGTACCATATACAGCAGCAGGAAATGGGTGTGAGCCAAGTGAAAGTGATTTTATTATTTCCTTTTGTCTGGTCTTGTTTGTTTTTCCAAGAGGTTGTTACAGTACATGAAAAGCAGGAAATGCAGTTTTCTGACTTTGACTTGGGGGGGGGGGTTGTCTCAGAGAAACTTGATTATTGATTTCTGTGTAAATCCCCTGGCCTAGAATTGGCTGGGGGAGGGAGGCAGCGACGACGGGCTGGAGAGACGGGACTTGGCAGGTAAACTCTTGTTGCCCTCCCAGAAGTAACACGGCAGAGGCAATAAGTGAACCTACACATTATTTACAGCTCTGTGAAACTCCATCCATTAACAATGTCAATTAGCTTGCTCATCAGGGATGCAGGCCACTAGATGTATTTATAGATTGTCAATGGGCCCTGGCTCTAATAGCAGAAGAGGGATGAAGTACAGAGATAGTTTACAGAAGCCAAGGCGTATACTTTAAAGACTACAGTATGGTGGAGGATGCCAAAGCCATATCCTAGATGTTAGTAAGAGTTCCGGCCAACTTGGGAATGGACGGCCGGTAGCAATCTGTCACGTCACTGAACTTTATCAGGAACTAGTTGGAACTGTATCACTGTTTTCAGCCTTCCTAATGCTACTACGCCTACAGCATAGAGCCCTGTGTCAGCTTTTGAGAGAAATACTCTACAGTTGGATTATGTATGAACCACTTGTGCCTTGAGAGAACTATTTAACCTCAGAGATACACAATAGATTGTGTGTGTGAAGGTGTCAAAATCTATCTCTTTTCATTGTTATGATGGCTTCTTTGCTTAGTAATGATCCCGAAATACACACAGTGCCTTTCAGAAATAATTTATTGCATTTGTCGCACTCGTTAGGCAATGCACGCCACACCATGAGACGTGCTTGTATATGTTCTGTATATGCACACTTTTACACACACGCACACAGGCAGTTCTCCGGGATCTGCGCCTATGGATCTGTTTGACTGCTGCTTGGAGGCTAGTGTAGTCTATGTGAGCGAGTAGCAACAAATCAATGGCTGAGGTCTCCTACTCAGGGGTCAGAGAGGATACGAGGGAGGGTCCGGGGACTATTTCTTGCCTTCATGATGGACATCGATGCATCCTCCCCCAGCCATTGCTCAAGGTGAAGGGATGATGGGAGGGATAGTAAAAGGAGAAAGGGAGGAGGACTTGGAGCTGGATGTAGCAGAGATGAAGGGATGGAGTGATTGATAAAGGAGTGATGGAAGACTATAGTCAGCTTCAGGATCATGAGATGGTGACTGAGCACAGGCGCTGGCTCCCTTTAAGGTGGCTGTCTGACTTAATTAAGGTTTACAGGTTACGCTAGGCTACTGCTTATATTACAGTGCTCATTACAAGCCCATTAGGCCTGGGCAGAGAAAATATTGTTGTCAGAACAATGAGTGAGAGCATTTTGGAAAGTCCCTGCCAACTCCATGCTCCACCTCTTCTTTATTATACCTCTCTGTCTGTCCTCCCTCAATCTGTTCTCCTTCTCCCTGAACATTGGCATGATTGTTTGAGTGTGTGAACAGACCGGGATCTTTTTTTTCAAAGGTGAGGGAGTGATTATGTGAGTTAAAAGCTTCTCCGAGACCAAACTGATTACCCCCCTCACGGTCAATCTGCGCCACTGAGCCTCCTGCCTCCCTGGCTGGCAATGATTCAGGTCATAATCACATTGTATCAGTGCTGATGATGTGTGTTTCAGCTTCCGACCCCTCTGAAAGGCTATCAGTTCCCCCGGAGCCCCACATGGCAGTAAATGAAGTAAGCAAGTAATCTACCCACAGTGATAGCATTTTCCAAAGAGTGCAAATGATGTGTGAGGGAGCAGGTGAGACCGGCGCCAGGACTGACTTGGTTTCTGCTACCTTCACACTTTCTGGCCAAGGAAATGCCACATTGAGAGCAAGTTCACACTTTTTCATAACACTGGGGCAGTTTGGCTCCTCTGGGGCAAGGAGATGGAGAAAAGGGAGCAAAGAGGCAGAGTGAAAAGAGAGACGTTGTGGTTTAAACCAACCCAGTCTCCTTGGAATTGCATTCATATTTAACAGTTTTGCAGTACACGATTTATGCCCAATGCTAATGTAGAAGTAGGATGTGCATATTGAGCTCCTGCAGCTGACGTCACAGCCTGTAGCTGTCAGTTGCTATAGTGGCAGGCACAAATGAATCTCTTCATGGTCCTACTAGAATATAAATATCTTTAACATCTGGAAAAAAAACTGCACAAGAAGTACCAAACCCTGAGTTTGTTATGGGGATGGATAACGAACGAAACAAACAAAATGATAATTGTTTAAAGTTAGCAGCCCATGAAGGTCAAAGAGCTTTGCAGTGAATATTTTAATAAATGAATGCCTTTCAGATTTCAAACAAATAAGAGCCAGCACTTTGTACTGTGAGGTTACTAGTACAACAAATACATTTATTTCACACAATATGGCCTGTATCATTTCTTATTTTTAATAATGATTTTTTTAAAGTATTTATTAATTAGTTACATGAAATAACAATTTATTTGGTCAAAAACAACTTTGCATAAACTCTAAATGGCATACACTGCTGATTTATCAAATACTACTTAAGCCTGGCCCTTTTCGCTTAATGGCAAGACAGAAACTAAATTGCATACATTTAAAGTGTAGTTGTTACATTGTAAGTATCTATTTTGTTTTCGATTGTAAAACGTAGTTATATGTAATATGTATTTTAGCCTAGGCAATAAAGTGTATTCAAATTCAACATTCTTGCCAATAAAGCTATTAGCCAATCAGATGAGACCTGCGTACGAGGGTCGCGAGCGCGAGAAACTTCCGGTGTGGAGAGACAACTTTACTTAAAGCCAAACCATGAACAAACCCCGTAAATGTTGATAAACTAGTGTTATTTTCCATCGCAAATATGTCAAGTAAGATACTACTTTGTTGCTACTTCATAGCTATGTGCTTAGGAGGACCTGTTTACCAAACTATGTCGTGTTAAAGCTTGTCGAAGTTGGTAAGTCATGACAAGAAATCAATTATTATAACATTTTGCCATTAGCTAGCCATGCTAAAGGTTATCTAAGCTAATAGAGTAGTATTTGGCTAGGGAGCGGTGCAGCTAGCTAACTCCTAGGGCGTTGATGCAATGCCTATTATGCAACTGCTGTTGTATGTGTGCAAATGCTCAGAAAAGTTAAAAGTTAGCTGGTAATCTTGGAAGTTTTGTCAAACATATCTTTGCACTAGTTCTTATTTACAAAAAAAAAAATGGAATACTGTTTTTTTTTCTCTTTATTTCTTACGTTCTTTAGTTTAATTTGGGGACATTTATATGAATGAAGTAGTGTAGTGTTTATTGTGAAAGTTAATTATACTAAAGGTTTTTGTATTGATTGATATATATATTTCTACCAAGAGAATTGATTTTATGCTTATATTCCTAGTCCTGTAAGGTAATTTATGAATCATAGTAAGTTCTTTCATCAGCGTTTGGGTTTTTGTTTGTGTGAGAAAGAGGGTGACAGTGGAACTTAATAGGTGCAGTGTGTTCACATCTGTGTTATTTGTGTGTTCATATTTGTTGCTGAATGCATGTACATTTGTGTGTGAAGGTCTAGTGTTTATATGTATTTGAATTGGTTGTAAACTAACTTCAAACATGATATTTTTTCATAGAATACATACTGTATACTCTTAGTATCTAATATGGAATTGGGACACAGTCAGTATGTTAATTGAATAAGTGTGCCAGAAACAAATGCCTAGACACGGTAAGAAGATCAGCTGTGTGTGTAGATTTTATCAACAGGACCTGTAAACCCGACAAAACAATTTGCAGAATATCCTTCTGTACTGCGCACCCACACACTTTTGGTAATAGAGAGCCTGAGCCACGGTGAATGTAAATGGCTGCTGTCGCCACAGATATACAGTATCTCCTTTCTACTCACTCTCTCTCTCTTCCAAGTAAGACTTTTTAATTACATGCCAATTCAACACAGTGGATATGGAGAGACTCAGTCCTATTTCCCAGTACACACCGCGCACACTTAAAAATATATCATTAAGAAGTAGGATACGAGACTAGGAGAAGGAAAAGGGAGTAAGGAGGAGGAGGAATTTCTTCTCTTTGGAGCTGAAATTGATGTGTGAGATAAGGCTGTTTTAGGTTTCTATCAGATGATGCAGAGGATCATCGCCTCACAATGGGAAGGCTTCCCCCATTGCTTTGTCAGCAGGCTCCGATTACAGTGGCTTTTTGTTGTGTTTCAAACTATTTCATCATGCTCCCCCCCCTCACACTTTTGCACTTGGTATGCAATGCAGCACTGGCAATTTGTACGTGTTTGGATTCCAATTATGGAGTTGTTAAAGCTTTTTCGCCTGTGGCCTGCAAATTCTTATTAAGCCATACATTAAAGAGCACAGAATCACATTTAAATGGAGTTCATGTTTCCCTTTTGTTTGCTAGTGTTGTGGTTGTTATTAATTTATTCTCAATGCCCTATGCATTACACATTAACAAATAAACCGCGTTTGTGATTATAATGCAAAATACTTGTTTCTTATTCAGAGATGGGGCCAGCATTTGTCAAGTAAACCAACAACAAGCCCAGAGAGAGTGAAAAAAAGAGAGAAAAACAACCACCAAAATGGATCCACTCCCTCCTATTACCCTTAACCATTTGAGAAACAAACAAACAAACAAACCCAAAACAACAGTGACATTTCCGCAGTCATGGTAATTCTTTACAAGCTGACGCAGAAAAGAGAAAGGGAATTAGACAGCACTGTGAGTGATTGAATGATTTGCGTGGTGTGCCATCGGAAATCATTAGGTTAGGGGCGCTGGGACAAGGGAGGCTATGGGGAGGGCTGCACCGTGACACCAGTGCTACAGTCAGCCACCTCAAAGGTCACCACCCTGGACAGACTCCATCACTATCTGTCTTTCTCATACTGAAAAGCATGGCGGGGTGCAGATTGACTGTCCCAAACAAAAGGAGGAGCTTCATAAAATAGAACAGAAAGAATTTAATGGGATTTAGGCAAGAGTGGTCAAATACTTTCTGTATATAGGCAGGTGTGCAGGCACACACGCACATGTGTTGACAAACACCTTAGACTTAGAGCAGCAAGGCAAAACAGGTTACAGGTCAATCAATGGATCAATGACTGACATGGCATTTTAACCCTTCTTTTTGATGCAGTCCTGCAGAGGTTACAGTGTAGACCTAGCCAGTGCAAGGGTCACTGAAATGGCAAAAAAGATGTACATAGCCTACACAGGCACATGACAAAAATGGATAGTGAATGCTTTAGATGATTAAAAGTGATCTCGTATGCAACAACAAAAAAACGAATTGGAATATTGTCCGTGTAAAGACACTTAATACATCACCACCCACTGAATACATTTGGCTGTTGAAATGAGATCCAAAATGCAGTGGCTTCTAATAAACCATCTACAGAGTGGCAGAAATATGATGCATGGTAACCCATATGAACCTTATTAATAGAACACAAGCAAATCTATTTATTCAGACAGTCAGGGGGAAAATGATTGCCTCAATACTCCATCTGGTTTCTCTCCATCTCACGTCCTCCCTGCCTCTGCTCTTCTGATCTTTATGTATTCAGTGATTTTGACAGATGTGTGTGTGCACGCATGGCAGCATTCACCCTGGAGAGTTTTAACACCACGTCCTGTCCTGCCTTCTTCTCTGTCAGTGTCTACCTCCTACCTCCATCTGTATACTGATCTCATGCCTTCTTCTCTCCTTTTCTACCCCCCAATACTCTCCTGCAGTTCTGTTTCTTTTGTCTCGGCTGCTGTCACAAGCATTCAGGGTGGGGGTGCTGGCCAGGCTGCTAGGAGCTCTTGACAGGACATGGCACTAGGGATGGGGAGGCTGGACAGGCCTGGCAATTCAACCAAAGAATTCTCAGCTCATCTCCTACTTTTTTGTTGTTTTGTTTTTTCTCCTCTCCCCTTGCCCCTAGAAAAAATTGTCCACATATAGCCTGGTCTATTGCACGGTTGCCTGTTTTCATTAACTTGCTCTGTTTATTTCAAGAAAGGTTTGCAAGGAGCTTTGTGTTCTCACTGACTCATGAAACCACAGATCATGAGTTCTGGTTTACAGATTTGGTTTCTTAATTGTGTTAATTACTCAGTGTCTGGACATGAGAACTCGTTCTCTTCTCTTTGTAATTGTATCACTGTCCTAATATTCTTTGTTGTTATTTCTTTTAAACTGCTGCATCATTTTGTAATGTTTTGAATGTTTTTTGTTTCTTTCATTTTTATTTTAAGTTATGCATGTATGTCATTCTAATGAAGTTTATATGTGGTGTGCCTCTGTTGCAGGTTGTGCATTCCTCACCTACTGCGCCCGAGAGTCGGCCATCAAAGCCCAGAACGCCCTCCATGAACAGAAAACACTGCCAGGGGTAAGTGTCTGTCTCCCCTCCTCTTCTCACTCCCTCTCTTTTCTCTCTACGGTGGTCAGCCATGCCATCTGCACCCGGTTGCACACCAGCCGGCATTCTCCTTGTATAGTCCCAGAGATGAAAAACACTTTGGAAAGCAATTCAATCAATAGCTCAGCCTTTTGAAGGCCCGGTTTCAACTTTTCCATGTGTCTGGTCGCCAGGGGATATTGCCAGCATTGATCAGACCACTCTGCCTCACACTTTTTAAGCAATAGCATAGAGTGACTATAGAGAGATTTTTTTTGATGAAGAGAACTATTATATGTGAATTGGTGCTCATGAAATTTGAATTCACTTGCAATTTCATTTTATCCATATATTCATTGTTTTGTTGTTTAAGCATTTATGTGTGTGTGGGTATGTACACCTGTGCAGAGCTGTATCTTTGGTGTGGAAAGACTGTTAGAAATAGATAGAAAGATGGAGGGGTGGGTTGATGTGGCTCCCCACAGAGGCAGCGTGCCTTAACATGATCAAATTAAGCCTGCACCAGGGAGAAACATCAGTAAAGATCCCCTCCCCAAAAGGCACATGTTTCAGTTAAACGTGCAAATGCCACTACCACAAACTTTTAAAACATAAAACTCATAAAATGTTTTATGGTGGCTTTCTTGAAAAACACGTTGTTTCGTTTATCTTGCAAATTAGCCAAGCGCGAGGCTGGAGGGCGTTATTCTCATCCGTTTTCCTCTGCATTTGAATAATAAGACGGAAGAGTAACACTGTGTTCAGTGATGTGTTATAAAAGGATTCTCTGATTCTTTTACTGTTTTTTGTCCAAAGTCTGGCTTTCCAGTAAGTTTCTCTCACGCCTCATTGTCATTAATAACACCCCCCCCCCCGTCCGTAAGGGTTGACCTACCACTGGGATTAAATGGTTGATGTGGCTGAATGTGTAAATGAGAGGCATGCAGGCGCAGACAGAGACGCTAACAAGTCTGATGCTCTTGCTTGCACCCCTTCCTTCCCTTAATGTGTTCTGAGAGAAGAGCAGAAACCATCTGGGCTTTGAAAGGTTTAACAATCATCCAAATGGAGTGCTGTAAACAATATTACTATAAACAGCATCACTCAATGTCAACACAAACAATTACATGTAATGATTGTACAGCCATGATACATAGAGTATGTACAGAATTAGAAAACACCTTGCATGTTGCATTTTCTACACACACGTTCAGTAACTTTGCCTGTACCACTTGTGAGAAATGAAATCCTTTTCTTGTACCTTTCAGTCCTGCCTTAGCCCTCTTGCTGACTTTTCCTCTACCCCACCCTGCATCCCCCTGTCTCCCCTGTCTCCCATTGCTCCTCTGCTGCTGCTCTTCCTGAGACAGAGCGTGTCATAGAAATGTAACAGGCAGACGTTGATGAGTGTCAGGCCTCACAGACGAGGCTGCTCTGCTGTTCCCTTCCCTTCAACTTCACTCACACACTCAAACACCAGCGGTCCAAGGACATCGAGTCTGTGCTATAATACTGCATCCACACACAGAGCAAGCAGCTACAACACTAGCTACACACAAATACAGTAGCATGCCAGTTTCCCTAAACATCCTAAAGATCCTGTTCACCTATTGATGAACCAACTGCTGGGGAGAGATTTATTCACAAAAACAAATACATTTAAAGAATGATAATCATCTACAATATTACAAAAGAAAATATACAACTCATTTTACAATAAATGGCATGCTGCATTGTGTTGTGTGTGTGTTTCTGTATGTGCAGAAATGTGTGTTTGTGCATTTGACTGCCTCCGATCGCCTCTCCTGTCCTTCTCTCTTGTGCCTCCCTGCTCCTAAATCTTTTGTGATATGACCCCTGTTGCTTCACTGCTTGATGGTAAGTAGATATGCCAGTTGTTTGTTTGCAAAATCCTGCTTGATATGCAGTTTGCCAGGAGCTATGCTGTAATTAATGTAAACTAGGACTTCTCCAGAGATGAGCTATGAGTTATTTATGTCTGCGTTTTGTCATTAACCCTGGCATTGCTGCTCTCTTGCAGGAGGGCTGGGACCGTTGTGGTTACCTGGTGACCTGGTTACCTGTTATTTGAAATGTTCTGAATATTAATGTCGAAACACAAAAACCCTGCTGGAATTTACTTGTTGCAAATGAGTAGGACAATGAATGAACATTGTACTACCTAACAAGATATTCTATATCTCATGAAGGGCCCTCTGCTTGAATACTGAGCAAAAACAAGCCCACAGCATGCACACACTTGAGTTTCATGAGATGGAGTGTTAGAATGTTGTTAGAATGCTAAGTCTTCAGCTGGAAGGCCTGGGTTCACACCCTGTGTCACCTGCAATCCCTGACCTCTACAAGAGAAAATATTTCAAATATTCTAAAGTTATAACCCATACGATTTCAGTCATGGTTGATTTGGCATCACCTGTGGTTACTGTTGGTAACAGAACGTTTGTTTTAAAATCCAGTATCATCATTAGTATCATTTCAAAATAACAATTAGGACAGGAAACACGTCTTGAGTGTCTACTCTTGTTACAGCGCACCCAAATAAAGTGTGGGCTGAGAGGATTCATGTTTACACTAAAGAACATAGTCAACTGTGTTATCCACCGTGGTAGTACTGAACTCATGATCGAATGTTGTTTCTTTCGTTGTCTGCGTAACTTCTGGTATGTGCATAGATTGTTTTCTTTGATTTGCTTGTGTGAGTGTATGCACTTTTAATAAAAAAAACAAAAAAGCTGTACAAACCACTATATAGAGAAGCAATTACAGGACGCTGACACATTGGATTTATATCGAATAACATTTGTTTTGATAATTAAAATCTTAAAGATTATAACTTTAACAATTGAATTTTAAGTTGTAACATGATTGTTCAAAATACCGTATGTTTGCATGCACTCAGATGCTAGCACACACAACCCAGTGTCCCTCTTATTATCAGAAAGAAGTGCTTGTGTTCTTGGATGTTATTATCCGTGTCCCCCCGTTACATACTACCTAATGGAAGTGTACTGGACTGGAATATAGATTCCTGCGGTGAAGTGTGATGGGAACCTTGGGGACACGAGTGCCTGACATAAGTTTGGCCAGCGGATAGGAGAAACTCTGACAGTTTACCAGGTGTGTATTGCTTGGCTCTATTAGCTGTGTATGTTTGTGCGTATGTGGTAAGCTGGCTTTGCATTGCAGCCAGCCGTTTGTAGATACAGATAGCAGTGTATAAAGGTGGGAAGAAAAACATGTGCACATGGCAGCCTGCCACAATCACGCACCGCCCACGACAGTGAGGCTCGTATCTTTCATGTGTGTGCTGTTTCGTGCTTGTTTGCTGCTGATAGAGATGCACTACCTTTTATATTACATAACCCTATGACTGCTTCTGTGTGTATAAATATGCGTGCATGTGTAACTGTAAAACCCCCAAATATGTTTTTTTTTCTCTTACCAAGTAAAGTCTGAGCATCTTCCGATGACCTGGACACTTATTATTCCTTTATGACATAATTTGTTGTTAAAAAAACACACAACAGTAACACAGTGCCGGTTAAGGCCCAGTGGCTGTTTCTACAGCAGTTGGTGCGTGTGTGTGCTTTGTGAGTGTCACATCTCTCTACACAAGTCTGCAGGAGATTAACTCCACCCAGCTCAGCATCATGACAAAATCCTGCATCCTTCACACTATCCGCCACCATATCCCCCTCTCTCTGCTCAAACTCTCTGTCCTCTCACTGCCACTCCTCAAATCCAGCAGATCCAAGAAATAATCTCAATCGCTGCAGCAAGTCTGTTTGCTATAGCACACAACAACATGCCACCCTCCCCTTTTTGTCATGCTAGCATTGTGTACAACAGTGATTGTCTTGGAGAGGCAACGGTGAAAATGTGTTTGCTGCATGCATTTACTCTGAGTATTAGTACAGCTCGACCTGGGGGGAGTGTAAGAGGCTGGCAGTGATTCAGGAGGCAGGTTTATGGAAATAGCACCCGCATTAAAAACCCAATGAGAGCAGGGAGAAGATTATGCTCCGGCACACACATGTGGGCTCCTGCAATGTCAACACTCTAAGTAGATCCCCTCCCTCTCAATTGCCTCCGTCTCCCTCTGTCTTCATTTCTGTCTTTCCCGCTCTCTTACTCTCACGCTGTGCCCTGTGCTGCACACATACCTGTTTGTCTGCTGTGTGAGTGCACGTGGATTCCTGTATCGTTGTATACATGTGCGTGCATGCATTGACGCGTGTTTGTATGTGTGATTGTGCGTATGGGCCAGTGCTCAGCTTATCCATAATAGAATGTATGACAAGCGAGGAGCAGAGCAGGGCTCTGTTGCGGACAGTAGCCAACCTTGTGCTTTAGAAATGAGGCTGCCGTGTGATGGAGCCGTTCCTTGAAACGCTGCAAACCTCCTAGCCTTCCATTGGGCTTTGCACATGAACATAACATATATACCTATTCTTTTGCGTGCATGCTATCCACCTGTTTATCAACTACAGCCAAGCTCACTCGTGTTCCAGCCTAGATGCTGCAAAGGTTGAATAATTCACTGCTACTTCTGTGAAGGTTGGCGGAGTATGAGTGTGGTGTATTGTATGATTGTGTGTGTGTGTGTACTGCATGTGCCTGTGTTGAGTGGGCAGGGGTGGGGGTGAGAGTGGAGCGGACTGGTCAGCATGAAGCCAATCGGTGCTGGCAGGATTGGAGGCCTTGTAGTCAGGGAGAGGGGACTCGTTAGAATAAAGCCTTTGGCTAACAAGTGTGCGTGTTCTCAGGAAGAAGATCATAGTGGAGTGGAAGTTGAAACAGGCATACTCAAGGTCTTCTCTTCTTTAAATATTTTTTCTGCTTTATGATTTA
Source organism: Sander lucioperca (assembly GCF_008315115.2). Taxonomy (NCBI): domain Eukaryota; kingdom Metazoa; phylum Chordata; class Actinopteri; order Perciformes; family Percidae; genus Sander; species Sander lucioperca. Next base: position 37,502,573 of record NC_050183.1, on the reverse strand, counting down.
ACAGGGATATGTGTTGTGAATTTATCATTTTGAGTTTGAAGTAAAATACTATTGCAGCTTTACTGCCCATACTTTATTTGGGTTTATGGCTCTTGTAAGATCTCTGTGCCTCTGTAATAGAGATGTAACGATTACCGGTGTAACGGTAAACCATGGTAAAAATGTTGACGATAACAATTACCTTTTTTCATTTAAAATATCATTATTATCACGGTGGATTACCACAGTGTGGAAACCGCATGTTCCCAGCTTCATCCGAGTCTCCTGAAGTTGCCGCGCGGGCGCACTGCGTAGCCTACAGTGCGTTTCTTGAAGTTGGAATCATGAAGGAGGAGATGACGGCGCTCAGGACATTTATCAGCCTTGTAAAAAAGGCCATAGTAACACTTGCTCTCTCTCCTGAGATGATGTGACGAGAGTCATCGCTTTGATCTCCTGCCAATCACTCGCGCTCAGACAGGAGAAGGGGACAGAACAGCAGCTGTAAACTGACTTTTTTTCTTCATCATTCCTTTTCCGTTTTCGGACTTGTTGAAGTGATGTGTATAGCCCAGAACGCAAGTTAAAACTATTCTGTAGCTTGTTAAACAGTCATGGGTTTTACTGTCTCATTATCTGTGTAAACATTAAAGCTACGTTTATTCATATTTCAATAAGTGTTCTGCTACGATGTGGATAAGTTTAGCCGTGTTACGACAAGACATTTATTTAGAGTGAGAGAGATATATTATCGCCTTGATAATATTGCTGTTGCTGTGTTTCTTATTGCATAGCTGATAGATGTGCAGATTGTTTAATATTACAATATTGCAATCGCCAGTAAACAGACTAGCGCGGTGGAGCCACGTGCTTAGCTATTAAAGGTGTATTACACTGTTTAGATCGTTATGGATATGTGTGCTGTAATAGATGTGGCTTATTCTCAGTTTGGGTTACTGAGTAATATGTTACATTTATGTTAATTATTACAGAGAAATTAATGTAATTCTTAGTATTGTTTCTTGTTATACAGACCCTTTCCAAAAAATTAGAATATCATGGAAAAGTTTATTTATTTCCATAATTCCATTCAAAACGTTAAACTTCCATAGATTATAGATTCAGGGCCCACAACTTAAACGATTTCAAGTATTTAGTTGTTTATTTGTACATAATTTGGGCTTCCAGCTCATAAAACCCACGAAAACAGGATTTCAAAAAATTAGAATACTGTGAAGAAATCAGCCCAAATTTTACAGGGCATGAATGTTTTAAACTGAGTGTCACACACTACTCATCTACTAAACTCAAAGCACCTGCACAGGTTTTCCCAGGTGTCATTACATTGCTTCACTTTGGTTCAATTGTCTCAGTTAGGATCAATATGGGGAAAACTGCAGACTTGACAACTGGCCAGAAGACCATCATTGATACCCTCCATAGGATGGGTAAGCCACAAAAGTTCATAGCTAAGGAGGCTGGTTGTTCACAGAGTGCTGTGTCCAAGCATATCAATGGAAAGTCTAGTGGAAGGGCAAAATGTGGCAGGAGAAGATGCACCAGCAGAAGAGCTGACCATGGGCTTCAGCGGATTATCAAACAGAGAAGATTCATGAATCTGGCAGAGATCCAGAAAGAGTGGAATGAGGCGGGAGTCACAGCTTCAAAAACCACCACATTCAGACGCATCCGGGAGATGGGCTACAACTGTCGGGTTCCTCGGGTCAAACCGCTTCTGAGCCTGAGCCAACGTAGGAAGCGTCTCAACTGGGCCAAGGAGAAGGACTGGACTGTTGGCCAGTGGTCCAAGGTCCTCTTTTCCGATGAAAGTAAAGTGTGCCTTTCATTCGGGAATCAAGGGCCAAGGGTTTGGAGGAAGACGGGTGAGGAACAGAACCCAAGCTGCTTGAGGTCCAGTGTGAAATATCCACAGTCAGTCATGATTTGGGGTGCAATGTCCAGTGCAGGTGTTGGTAAACTCTGCTTTCTTAAATCCAAGGTCACCGCATCAGTCTACCAGAATGTTTTAGAGGACTTCATGATTCCTTCTGCTGAGGATCTGTATGGAGATGCACATTTCATCTTCCAGCAGGACCTGGCCCCTGCCCATACCGCCAGAAGCACCAAAACCTGGTTTGATGCCCATGCCATCACAGTGCTTGACTGGCCAGCCAACTCGCCAGACCTAAACCCCATTGAGAATCTATGGGGTATTATCAAGAGGAAAATGAGGGGCACCAGACCCAAAAACAAAGAAGAGCTGACAGCAAGCATCAAGGAAATCTGGGCTTCCATAACTCCCAGGCAATGCCACAGGCTGATTGCCTCAATGCCACGGTGCATCGAGGCAGTGATTAAGGCAAAGGGATTCCCTACCAAGTATTGAAGATTGACGTATCGTTTTGAAAGTACCATATTTTGATTGCTTTGATGTGATCCTAATTTCTTTTTTTTCTGCAAAAACTGAGCAGTAAATGTTGATTTCTTCACAGTATTCTAATTTTTTGAAATCCTGTTTTTGTGGGTTTTATGAGCTGGAAGCCCAAATTATGTACAAATAAACAACTAAATACTTGAAATCGTTTAAGTTGTGGGCCCTGAATCTATAATCTATGGAAGTTTAACGTTTTGAATGGAATTATGGAAATAAATAAACTTTTCCATGATATTCTAATTTTTTGGAAAGGGTCTGTATGCTGGTGGCTATAACATTTAGTTTTGGTAAATAATGTTCATAGTAAGTCAGATGCTTATTAATGTGCATTATTATTTGTTTATATTTCAGAACCACATCCAACTTCACATGTAACGTCAAATACAACTTCATAGTTAACTTCATGATGGAGTTGTAAATAAATCTTCCTGGATCTCAAAGTCAGACATCTCTGGTTCAAGTTCTTACCGGACACCCTACGGTGGGCCGGTGTTTCAGTAGCCAGTTTTCAATAGTTTTTACAAGCCTATTGCCTATATTTTTGTAATATAATAAACACTGTTACACTTTTTGAAACTATTATAGCTTGTGTAGGCCTATCAGTGCTTTCTGAAGATATTGAACACGCTTTTAAAAATACCGCGATAATACCGAGATTAGATAAGGACCAAGATGTTTGTTAAAACATTTGAACACCATCCGTTTTCTCATAAAGAAACGTACTACCAGCTGATCTCAGCACTACAATAAGTTGAATGGCTACAGCTCATCTCAATGGCTACAGGAGTCTGTCTCTGATGTCTATGTTTTTTCTTATAACCTTTGTTGTTCGATTGAGATGAGAATAAAGAGCGCTTTGTGGGTACTGGTACTGTTATGGTTTTATGTCTGTGACCTCGCCGGTGTCTGAATGTATTACCCAAGTCAAATCACACTGATGAATAGAAGGAGCAGGTGGTGTCATAAAAAGTCTGGAGGTCTGGGGATGTTGTACACGTGTAGATAGACGTGATTCATACTTATTATACTGTAGGTCAGGGGTTCTCAACTGGTCTCACCCTGTGACCCACATTTTCCCATGGTCATTAAGTCGCTACCCACTTTTATAGAATTCAAACCAAGCAAATGTCATGCTTTAATGTGCAAGCACTTCATTACATATCACACACTGGGGTTTCTGTCCCTTTTTATCCTCGCTGTAAGAAAATCCACATTTTAAATACTCCGGGTCATATTTGCGCTTCGCCATCTTGCCTCTGAACATCAACACAAACTTAAAGTGAATGTTAACAAAATGATGTTACCATGGCTACGGCGCTAGACCGCTGCACGGCTCTGACGTATGTCCGTCAAAATATTTTTTTTTCAAAATAAAAGACAAGTTGTGCACGTGTGTGCGCCAGTAAAGAGCTGCTGTACCAGAGTGCTCCTGAATCCCCACAACCTTAGAACACACATGCACGCAAACGCAAACGCACACACACACACACACACACACACACACACACACACACACACACACACACACACACACACACACACACACACACACACACACACACAAAACACACACACACACAAAACACACACACACACACACACACACAAAACACACACACACACACACACCCCTGAAGCAGAAATGCTACAAATAGACTAAAATACACAGGGTAACTGTTGGAGCATCACAATATGGCTTGTTTTCCACCTTCGGTCTCGGCTCTGTCTTGCAGTTTCTCCTCTGGTACCCCTTTAACACACACACGCACCCCTATCCTTTGTTCGGCTCATTTTTCTGTGTGGTAGATTAGCCACATATTTAGAGAAGCCTTCCTCTCCCCAGGGGATTGGCTTCCAAGGGTATTTGGAAAAAAAAGCAGGATCTGCACTCTGCAACTGCCTTTGGAGAATAAACAACACCCACTGAAAATGTGTTTCATCATGAAATTTCATTTCATACAGAATATTGTACTCACATGCAATAGTCTCTTTTTAGTTGCTACAATGAGTGCTGTTGTAAAACTGTTACAGTCCAAGATTTGTTGCATTTAAAGAATGATTTGTGTGAAAATAATGCTAAACAGTAAATGAGATATATTGGTAGACTGACTGAACAAAAATATGCATTATGCAATAATGCATTTTTCATTTTTATTGCTTGATATTAATGTATTACTGCCAAATTTGTGAATCAAACCACCCACCAAAATGAAGAACTTTCTTTGAGTTACAGATGACTGTATTCTGACCCCATCTGTGACATTAGTTCTGATGACATTACAACGCTGCTTCCCCTCCCACTGCTCAGGGCACATCTCGCTTACCGGCTCTTGGGGGAGACGCTGCTTAAAATACCAAAATAATCCACTGCACAACCTGCCCATTAAGCCACTTCACAGTGAGAAGTGTGCTATTTTTTTCTGAAGCACAGGTTAACAAAAAAGCTGAATTATTAATGTTTTTGATATTTTTAGTCTGTTTAACCTATTTTTGGTTGTGGCTGAAGACTGCTCGCCTGCCTGGCTATGAGATTCAGTCGTGTGATACGGCTGTGATCTGGGTTATAGAGCTTGGCTTTGTGTGTAATGGGGAAAACAGTGTGTGTGTAGGTAGGTTTGGTTTTGACTTTAAATGTCACTGCCTGTATACACTAACATGTGCGGGTGTGGCTCATTTTGATGCTGTGCAGTTCAGATGATCTGATGTCAGTTTGGCATTGTGAAGCATCACCTATACCAGCGGAGCCGAACCAGAAGAGTGGTTTTATTTCAGGCCAGCGGGCATGGCAGTGCAGACGAGTGCAAGGCCCAGATACTAACTGACAATCCATCTGTGGGTCCCTGTACAGGCTTGCACAGGTGTGCCACTGCCCGCAGACACAAAGAGAAAGAGTGGGAGTGAGCAGAGGGGTGCACACATGGATGATAAACTATGGCCCTGAATAGAGGGGTGTGTATGTGTGTGTCCTTGTGTGTATGTTGAAAGAGAGAGGAGAAAAGACTAGCTTAAATATCCAAACAGACAAGGCGACAGTTTAGGAGGCCCAGGCAATTATAGCAGAGAACATGTCACTTTACTCAATAATGAAGGACACACTTAAAACACATCACCCAACGTGGCTAATCGGAGCTGACATCTCACTGGCTGGACCTTATGCCTTTGGGAGAGAGAGGGGGTGAGTAAGGAATGTGAGAGATAGAGGGAGATGAAGTCACAGAATAGTTGAAAAAATGAGAAAAGAGGAGAGTAGTAAGAGGGAGGCACAGGGTCATGTTGACAGCTTGAAGGCATACCTTCAGAGTGTTTCTGTAAGTGTGTATGCGTGTTTGTGTGTGTACTGTCCATAGACACACAGCATGTGCAGTGTATCTGTGGTCAATTGTAATGACACACTTGTGTGGTGGTACCAGAGGGAGCTCATTTGTAAGGCAGATCTAGCTGTGCTTTGGGGTAGTGTCCATAGAGAGGGTAAGGGGGCTGCACAGCACGACAGCCAGCATTTGTCAGCAAAAATCAGGACTAATGAAATACAGTACACATGGCTGGAGGGCAAGGAGAGGAATGTGACTGACAGGAGGCATGAGTGGAAACGGCCCGTGGCAGCCCTCCTTTAGGGCTACCAACGCATCAGCCAGACCCAGCCCCCTTCCCATCCCAGATAAGGGTAGCAGCATGAGGTGTAGAAGAGAGGAACAGTGTGTGTAAGGGTCCCCGGGGGTAATGACATGGAATACAAGTGTATGGGGAGTGCTAGTGATGGGCCTGCTCATGTGGAAGTGGGCATTTGCATTGCAGAAGAGGGCTGTCAGTAGAGCTCGCTGAGGGAGCGAGTGTCAGGGTGATAGCTAGCGGTGAAGGCTTCTGTCGTCTGCCCTGCAGAATACCAGGACACTGGATATAGCTGAGCTAGCACCAGCAAGATCAAACGTCGACACATTCAACATTTCTTTGTGTTAGGATTCTTCAAGCATTTTTATAGCAGTTTTTGGCTGGACCGCAGTAAATATATAAACGCAGAAGTCTTGTCACTGAGGGCCAGATGTACTAACGCTTTTGCGCCCACTTCAGGCGTATTTGTTTCGCAACGTGCACGTAAAAGCATGCCGAGGTATGTACAAACAGGCCACACTGCGGTAAAAGCGCAGACTGCCTGTCGCAGGAACTGAAAATGGCAAATTGCGCTTTTCCGTGTCATGCATATGCATTCATGGGAGGGTCAAGGGGAAAGTGGGAGTTTCCCATAAAGAGATGGGAGGGGAAGCGTAAAGTGCGCCTAATTATGTATTCCGCGGTATGTACAAATACCGCCCTTGAAAGCGCGCCTCTATTTTGCGGTGAAAATTCTCCGCCTCTTAAACCTGGAATCGGGTTTCCTCGCATATGCCTCCTGGTGAAATGGCAGCAGTCCGAGTAAGACGAAGACATAGGCCAAGGAGACGAGCTGAAAAGATTTTTGCCACAAGGATCACACTTTTTCAGTTGAGTGAGCACGAAATCATTAAGCGTTACAGATGAAGCAGCCATGCAATATTACAGTTACTGGAAGAAATCAAAGATGACATCGAATCTCCGACTCAGCGTTCACATTCCATTCCAGCAGTTGTTAAACTCCTCACTACATTACAAATATTGGCATCAGGATCATTTCAAACAGTCATAGCATCAGCAGTGGGAATATCGCAGTCTGCACTCAGCCGTATCATAGCACAAGTACTTAACGCTTTGCTGCAGCGCAATTTACGGTATAGTGGGTGGAGAAAGGCACTGATTACCCGATGAACTGCAGGTTTGGTAAATACGTCGTAAGCTGAAGTATCACCGTGCGCTTTCTGCGGGTTGGCCGTGGCGCTGATAACGCTACGTTCGCAAATGTACGTACATCTGGCCCTGAGTCTGTCGCTGAGTGATGAAGTTACACCATTGGTCGAAGTGAGTGATGGGGTCGGTCGAGTTGGAGCTTCCCCATTGGCCGTTACTCTTTCAAAATCAATCGGCATAACGTCTTTGCCTCCGCTATCGTTGATCAATCAGTTTGTTTTTGCTGCCACCGCCGTTGTAATGCAGCCCATGTCATGTAATTTGCTACTTCAGTACACAACAAACAAATATTACTGGGACCACTACAGATGAACATTTAATATCCATGAATTCACATTATAGACACCCCCGCCGCTGACTATCCCTGTAAAGATTTGGCCACAATTAAGCACATTGTCCAGCCATATACTAGGTTTCAACCTAGTCTTGTTTTTCATTTTTATCAAACTTAGTTTCACCTGACACTTCATTTAAGTGGTTATGTTTTGTCCATCATGCAGCCTTAAAGCGTTTCATATAGAAAATAACAATAAGCTGGATGGCTTCAGAATAGCTAGCAATATAAATTATGTAGTTCTGTGCCAACAGCTATAGTCTGTGGCCTCTAAACTATTTCAGTCCCAGCCGCAATAAGCTTTTAATAATTCAGAGTAAAACAGTATACTGGATGTCTTCCAGGCAGCAAGCTCACATTTAGGTGAAACACTAAATTCCCCTCTACCCCTCACTCCCACCACAACCCCAAAACCATAGCGGGGCTGTATCTGATACCCGTGAAGGGCTTGTAGGGACACACACATCACTGAGTTGTGTTGTTGTTTACAGAGTTTTGTTGGCACTGTGCAGAGCTTTGCATTTATGTGTGTATGTGTGTGTATGAGTGACTGCGCGTGAGAGAAAGTGAGTCTGCAGAGCACAGAGACTGCACAGCCTTTCACTCTTGTCAGCCCTTGTGGCTCCCTGCACAGCTGTGGCACACATACATACAATGCAATTTAGAGTCACGGTGCTCTGCAGGGTTAGCCGGTGTACATCCTTTAATGTGCTTTCTGCAAGTTCTCAGACAGGAGGTGGCTCTGTGAAGTCAGCTTGGAGGTAGAAGAGAGGGAGAAAAAGAAAATGTAGATTAGAGAGCAAGAGAGGAGAAGGAGTAGGCATTGGGGAAAAAAAGTAAGAGGAAAGATATTTGAATCACTGAGTTGTGAAGATTAAGAAATGACATGGAGGGAGTGAGATAGAGGGAAATGGAGAGTGGGAAATATGAGTGGGAGGTATTGATGGAGGGCCTCACTGCCTGATCAGGACTGGCAGTACTGAATGAATCAGGACTAAACGCAGCACAGCTGTGGTCCCTTTTGTTGAATCCCATGATGTCCAAAGGTGTCTCAGTGGCAATCATTAGGTTGACATTGTGGTGCTCACTATCTGAATATTCACTGCCTCACAGGTTTTCATGTTAGACTATATGGACTGGATAAATAAACGAAAAAAAAAAAACAAGAAAAAAGTAGGCAAGAGAATCAAAATGAACAAAAGACTTAGGAACCAAAGCAATTATGCAGCTTTCATACCTGCACATCCCCTTGATAATCCATGTTTTTCATATGGAACCAGCATCCATTGTTTGCTATATTTTGTCAATATAGTAATATATGATATTGACCCCCCCACCTGTGTATTACGTTCATGATGTATATTTACTCACCCAAATAACTGGTAACTTGGGTTACTGTGAATCTATTATTTACAGATTCCAGATTATGTCCAGCGTGCAACTAAAATGGCAAAGAGCATCCAGGTTTTTGGTGAACAGATAACAAATGCCCTTCAGTAAAACTTTCTAATGCAGTATATCTATATTTGAGATTTAAATAAATGTTTGCCAGCTGCCTGACATATTAACACAACGCAACAAAAGCATCACCTTTATTTCCCCCCAAATGATTGTCAACAGTTTGAGTGACAATTTTACCTGTTTTTTCAAATATATATTTAGAAGGGGCTAAATAAATATGCTAAACTATTTATGATACTTGGAAAATATGTCTTTTCTATTGTTTTGAGATGAGTGTATTTGTTTAGCAAATTCTTTGTCACATATTTTTCAGTGTATCAGCTGCACTGGCTGCTGACCAGGAGAAGTCTGTGAGAAAATGTTGATTGATTTGGATTCAGGCAGAAATGTGCAATTTTAAACGTTTTCAATTTCCTCGCCTTTGCAGTGCTGCACAGATGGGTCGTACCGCAGTCAACAGCAGATTGATATCCACCCGCTGAAAATGATAAATCATGAGAAAACGTTAGCTTTTGCGTGCCATTTTTCCCCCCTTTGTACTACAAAAAATACAGAAATGTAGAAAAAAATAGATTTGAATTATGCAGAAACGGTTACTTCATTTTCTGATTTATTTTGCTTTAATAAGGGAATGCCAGGCTTGCTTGAATTACCCGCTGGTGAATAAGCATTTGGACACCTCTAAAGGTTGCCTGTTTGGTTGTGTGCAGGTAATGAAGCTCAGTCTGAGTATGAACGACAAGACTGTATCGGTGTTGATGTTTCACCTGGAGTTTTGCAGAGGTGAATGATCTTCAACTCGCCTTGTCGTTATTTTATTTCAAGCAAATGCTATGAAGAAATGCAATACCCCTCTTTGCTGTTCTTTTATGAAATTCATTATGTAAAGTGTGTCTTTCTAAATCTGGCTGTATATTTTTAATGATTAGATAAGATGGCACATGAATATGAGTGCATGGAATATGCTCACTGACAGACAAACATAGGGATCCATGTGTGTCTTTGAGTGTTTCTATGAGGTAGAATAAATCTCATCATCATCACACAACATCAGAAATGGGGCTCAGGTAAATGATTTCCATGGCAGCATGGGCTGCCATACTGCTTAAATGAGTGTACATGTACAAATAAAACACACACACACACACACACACACACTCTCACACTCTCTCTCTCTCTCTCTCTCTCTCTCTCTCTCTCTCTCTCTAGGGCTGAACGATTTTGGAAAATGATCTAATTGTGATTTTTATTTTAATATTTTTTGGGGCATTTATTTTCACAGGACAGACAAAGACATGAAAGGGGAGAGAGGGGGAATGACATGCAGCAAAGGGCTGCAGGTTGGAGTCGAACCCACGGCCTCCGCGTCGAGGAATAAACCTCTATATGTGTGTGCCTGCTCTACCATCTGAGCTAAGCCAGCCACTAATTGTGATTTTATTTTTTTTAACCAATATTGCAGTAATAAGTGGTGATACAGGTTAGTAGTGTTGCCCCGTGAGGTAGCAACGTTAGAAGGGCAGGTTTTGCACAATACCTGATGCTGCGCAGCAACTTGGCAAATTGATGCTTCTGCCGCAGACTGCCTTCCTCTCACGTGTCACGTGACCAGGGTGTAATCACAGCTTGCCCAAAAAGACAGACTGACACGCACACACACACACACACACACACACACACACACACACACACACACACACACACACACACACACACACACACACATAAATATACACTGAAGCAAAGATGTGTACAGGTACAATCCATTAGGCATTGGGGCAGAGGATGAGACAGAACATTTATTTTCTGTATGACACTGCGGCAGCTTATAGAGTTTGGCTGGCTGCTCTCTGTCACATTTTCCCATCTGCCAGCTTCTATGTGTCTGTCTGCCTCTCTGGCCTGACAATGCCTCTTCTTTGTCTATCAAAATATGTCTGCTATGAAAACTCTTCCCCTTTTTGACACTTTATTTTTCTTCTTTGTCATCGGACTAGTTCCATGTATTCTTTGATCTTTTATTCCGTCTTTCAAACATTTTAAATTATGATGATGACTTGCAAATGTAGCTCAGATTAATTTGATGGGTTCAGCTTGTACCCACCTGCCTCATGGGTGTGCTTTTACTGCCATTTTAATATATTCCTGAAAAACTACTCTCCAGTGTACCTCTTTCAAGATTGGGAAAAGGGCAGAGCATGTTGTCCAACACGTTCTTTATCTTTTCCTCCATCCCTAACTCCATCGTTCTCCCCAGTGTCTCTTTCCTGGTCTTTCCTCATCATACCTGTTGACAGACTGAAAGGTATCATTGGAGTGGGAGCTTTTGACCACTAGGAGCTGTGTGAAGCAAAAGCAAAGGTTTGACAAGCGTTCTCTGTATTGTTTGTATCACATGTAGCATCACGTGCGCAAGGATGCACATACTGTACATGCATTTGGATGACATGATACATATTTCTGCGGCCGTGGGGGACACTAAGCGTTGATGTTGGTAATGTCTCATTAGTGTGCCAACAAAAAGAAGAGACAGAAAATATAAAAGGCTTTGCAAATGTTTCATGAAGTAGAAAATGCATTTGTCTGTTAGGCTAGGCCTTGAGAATACCGATCTGTTTTGATGAAAAATGCTGTCAATATACAAAACTGTGATTATGAGCATTAAAGCTCTGTAGGGAACTGTTAACTAACTTTACACTGGATTAATGGGAAGTCATCAGTAGGGCAGTGGAAATCTGTCATGTCCTCTGACACATCTAAAAGCACTTAAGCTGTGCCTGCTGAATGACCAGGATCTGACTATATCAGATTTATTATAGTGTCCAGCTGACCAGCTACAGTCACACTGCCTGACTATATTTCAGGTTGTGGCAAAAAAGAGAAAATAAAATCCTTTTCTTTTTCTTTCTCCTTCTTTCAGCTGCTCTTTCTCTCACACTTTCTCTCACTCTCTCTCTCTCTCTCTCTCTCTCTCTCTCTCTCTCTCTCTCTCTCTCTCTCTCTCTCTCTCTCTCTCTCTCTCTCTCTCTCTCTCTCTCTCTCTCGCACTTTCTGTCATCACTGCTATCTTTTGCAACCCAGCCCCCCTTATTGAAGATGCTTGATAGTGGTCTGGCTATAGCTTACAGAAATAGGACATGCAGTAATAAAGGCAGAAGAGATGGCGGGTTATCTAAAGATCAGCATGGAGCTCAGCTAAAGGAAAATAAGAAATTACAAATATCAAAAAATGTCGGTCCACCTCAGCCCTTCCCTATCAAAACGCAGGATCACTGATCTGTAAATCCTGGCTTATTTTTTTGCTGCAGACCAAATAGGCAGAAAGAGCTATTCCCTCTTGCAATAAACTAGAACAATGACATATTGCCTGGGTTACATGTGAATGGAGCTATGATGGCAAAGTGTGTGTTTGATAGCTTGATGTGGGTCTGTCGGTCAGACGCAGTGATATCTTGTCGTGTCAGTTATGGCTCTTTAGGTGTAGTGTATGCTGTCAGATCAACAAGATTGGATTGAAATTAGTGAATAAGATAGCTGTTACAAAGCGAGAGCCAAAAATCATCTAAATAGGGACTTATGCAGAACAACACACCTAGTAACATGTTTTTCCCCCAATTTCTTTTTTTCAAATTTTGTTTTCAGAGTGGCAGCCCACAGAGCTTGTAAGACAAATCCTTTCTAATAGGAAGCCTCTAGGGCTGCAGAGGAGCATGGTCGATACAGAGAGACACACAGAGGGCTTTGAAGATGGCCTATCTCTCTGCCTCCATTCAAATGAAAAGGCAAGAGAGGGGCCCACAGGGACAGAGCCGGGCTAAGTTTCTATAAACACTATCTACATAACACATAAGATGTCCCTGTGTTTGATGTGACAGCGTCCAGATTAACTCACATTAGGGAGAACAACAAAGCCCTGGGTGCTGCATCCTCTCTTATTGCCTGGAAGACAGGAAGAGACACAATGTTTTTCAGACTGACTCAGAAACAAGGGCATTCAAAAACACCAATTCAGGCATCTAAATAGAAACACATTTATAGTTTTAATGCTTTGCACATGTTCTCAAAACATTTTTGTAGCCCCATTTTTGCATTTTTTGACATCTCACAGACATTATTCACCATTTGGAGCTATCACAGTTGTGAGACAAATTAGGTGTTACCTGTGTGTTTGACATTCTAAGTGTCAGTGTTTGGTTTGACTAATGGATTTCTTCTGACAGAGAGGTGGATGGGATTTCTTAGTGTCACCATGTGGATTGCTAACACAGTGAACAAAATGGATGTCCTTATGGTTTTTAAGTGTGTATTATTCTGTTGCTAGCGTCCTCAGTGATGGGTGGACAGAGGTTAATAGAAGACTTTGTATATGTGTGCATGTTGTGGTAATGTCCTGGTCTGACATGTTGGGGACAAACATTATTCAGATGATTTTTCGAATTTGCTCTGACTAAGAATAAGCATACACATTAAAGCTTATTATTAAATTGAAGTGATGACATTTTTGGTTATATTAATTCAGAATGTAATTGAATGGAACTTGTATATTTTAAATATCACCAAACATATGCCTGGGTTGGAATTCATTATAAAAGTATTCCTGTGTGTTGAGTGTTTACATTAACCTAGCATTACTTGCTGAGAGTCATACATACTAGTAATTAGGGAAGGACAGTATTATCAATATTATAATTTATTTAATTTTTGTGGAATAGTATCATAGTGATATGATCATGTTTGATTGTCCAAATTATTGATTCTAACAATATTGTGATGTTTCTGTTCTACATTTGTAAACAGTGGAACACAATGGTATGGTATATCTCTATCAGAAAAAATATTCTTATTATACTATTTATTTCAACTGGGGATGCACCGATCCTACTTTTTCAGTACAGTACATCGGCTGAGACCGAGTACCAATCCGATACCAGCTGTATGCCTCTCTGTGTGGAAGTGACTGGGATCATTCTTTTATTTGTATTTTGTTTGTTATTTTATTGAGCTTTCCTAACTTTGTAAAACAAAATGTTACAGATAAATAAGTAGATATGAATTTACTGAATTGTTGTTTATTATTAAAATCATAAATCGTGCACCAGCAACCTGGTAAAGAATCTTCAGAATTGACAGGAATTACAACTCAAGTGTAAACCTTTTAAACAAATTGGTTAAAAACAGTATTCAATTCCAGTATATAATGTATGTAGTATATAAACAGAGAATTTAATTGAATAGATCAGCCCCATTGTCACGATACCGGATTCAGCTGTTTATGTATCAGCCCGAAATCCGAAGTTACACATCATAACGGTTGGACATGATTCTGTCACTCATCCCGATTAGTCTGCTGATTATTTTATGATTAATCAATTAATAGTTTATTCTATAGAATGTCAGAAAATAGTGAAAAATAGCCATTATAATTTGCCAGAGTTGAACGAAACCTATTCAAATTGTGTGTCTTGTGTGTCTGAACACAGAGAGTAAAACCTTAAGGCCTTTTTGGCTCTGATTGAGAACCGTTAGGTCAGAGTGAATCAAATTACCATCACTGCCTCAAATGAAATGCCTTTGTTTGACTGTTGATCACAGCGGTTGGGTTATTTAGGATTGCCATGGGTTACAGGATGAAGGCAGTTTTACTCTCTTGTTGAGAAACTGTGGAAATGGCTTCTCCCCTTGAGTCAAAATGGGCTCTAATGCCTTGCCTCGTCCCTTTGATGTTGACTATAAATATGAATGGACTGGGGGCTGTGGTTATTATTGTATAGAAATCTTTTTTTGGAGATGTTTGTGAATGTTTACGGAGACAAACACTGAGTATCAAGGGATCTAAGTACATAGAATCAATGTACTTATATCTCTTTGTATTTTGCTTTACCATAACTAGTAAAAAAAGAATTAAATCATCCATGGCATATTTCTCATTGCTCCCCCTTAAATATTGTGAGGTAAATGTATCTTATTAAACTAGGCTACTTGTGGGAAAGTGAGTATTGTTCAGAGTGAGAAAGGAATTATGGCTGACTTATTGTAATATTGCAGAGCTGTGTTAAAGTAAAGCATTGCATCTTAAGCTTTCACCAGCCCACACGCTCCCACGTCAAGCCCATATATTTAGCAGGGGGAAAAGCTTTTTTCTTCTCCATGCGCTGTGGTGCAAGAGGTGCACGGGGGTTCTGAAATGTTTGTCTTTGTTCTCCTGGCAGAGTTTTCTGTGTGTGGGCGTTCACAGTTTCTAGGAGCACCTCGGGAATGCATTTCAACAGATGGAGGTTTTATCTGGAGTGCTGGCTTCCAAAATCAGTGCTATATGCTTTTGTAGCCTGCTATTTTAATTTGTTTGTTTGATTGATTGTTTGTTTGTTTGCTTATGTGTTGTTGTTTTCCGGCAGGATAATCACAGGGTGTGCAGACGAAAAGTGGAGTTGCAATTATGTTGTCAATGTAGCTATAGGTTTAAGCTGCTAATCAAATACGTGTGACATCTCACACAGTACGTAATGGTTTGTGCTGTTTTCATATCACTACTGATTAGGGATAACATTTTTTAAAAGCTTTAACAATGACACAAACAGTGAATGCCAGCCACCACAATGTAACTCTTCATTGCAAGATTCAAGGAAAGAAACAGTAGTGCTCTCTGCTGGCTGTGGTGCTGTCCATGGTGCTGAAATGGCCAGCAGCAAAGGGACCATTTCTTCTAGATTTAAACTTGTCTGTTTCTCTTTAGTATGAATTATGAATGTGTCCAATTCTCTAGTATAATATGAACTTAATTTTGTTTCTTCTCCATCTGGTCTTTAGTAGTAGTAATAAAGAGAGAGAGACAATAAGTAGTACCAGTGGGTCTACACTTCAATGCATGTGACCTGGATGAAATGTGTGTGATGTATTATGAAATATGCACATGAAAGAAAATATTTTTTGCAAGGCAAAACAATTCCTATCCCCTTAGGGCAAAACCGCAGCATGTTATGACACCGATCGAGTAGACTGCTTTCCGTCTTTGGTCTAAAACACATTTCTTATTCGATTTGACAGCCTCAGAGAAGAGTAATTGCTTTTCTGACCTGTAATTTTAGCTCAGCCTTTGTATAAACCAAAATGCATACCTTTGAGTTATGTCTTTTGTCATGCTGCTGAAATCTTTGAATTACCTGAACCCATGTGGGCCTGGCTGTAACAGTATTTTTCAGCTCTCTCTGAGCTATTGACAGGTTAAACATTTTTGCTCCAGATTTTGTTTTGTTTTTTGTTAATGAGTGCTATGATGATGATGGTGCATGCTTCTGAGTGCCGTAAATCAAAGGGGATACGCGATTGCATATGTCTATGCTTATGCTGTCTTTATGGTTAGGATGGACATATTTTACGGACCTGTCTGAAAGCAGACTAACTCTTTCTCACCTTTTCTCTGACACACTCTGTGTCGTCCTTTCTTCCTACCTCTTTTCTAGATATATCCATCTCTGTGTCTCTAAGCCATTTTTCTCCTCACTCAGCGGTGGTGGCACTCCTTTCGGGACTGTGGGTGCTAGAGTGCCGCAGGCTTCCCCGGAGCCAGACTGTAGCCTACAAACACTCTGTCTAAGACCAGACATACTGCCTTTATATTAGTCCTGCTTGAAGAAAGGACAGTGATCCAATATCTGGATCCTGTATCAATGGGTGGCGGACAAAGAATCGGTTCTCCAACATAGGCAGTCTGTAGTATACCATTTTGTATAAATGATTATTTAAACCAGTGGATGTAAAGCTCAATTCCTCTAAGTGACATGCGCCTCTTAATGCTTTGTCTAATTTAATCTCAAATGTTCAGCACATAGTATGTACTCTATAAAATGTGTAGCCCAGACAGTTTAGAAGCCAAACAAATAGGTCACTGTTATAGTAATGCGCTATAAATAGTTGTGTGTGTGTACAGGATAGTGTGTTGCTGTGTGTGTCAGGGATGTTCTGTCTAATTTTAGGCTCTCGGGAGAAGAGAGCAGTGAGAAGATCAAGAGAGTGAAGGAGGAGTGAGCCCCAGCTCTACAAGCTAATGGTTTAGTGTTTTTAATAACTTGCTTGGGAGGTATCTCCTGCTGTGATATACAGTATCTCTCAGCAGCAGATAGCCCTTCCATACATTACCAGGGTGTGAGAGACTTATAAACAGCTGAATATAGCGTTGGCTTTCCAATAAACCAATATTATTAAAACATCCATGTCTAATAAATAAAAAGGGATTTAAGCTGCCCCACCTTCTTGTTTAGACCTTATTCAGAGCTGATGAAGGCACATAATCAAAAGGATGAAGTAGTTTCTGACAAGAATGAATACAGACAGCGAGGGTTATTTATTAATGCACTTTTGCTAACCTATTCCCCATCAGACTTGCTTACTCTCTGTGCCTCATTTTTAACAGACGCTCATTAAAATCTAGATCTGCATAAATAGAACAGATAGAAAAAATAAAAATAAAAATGCATTCACTGGATTATGGATATGAAATAACCGTTTTGGTGTCCATTTAAGCTTATGCTTTATAATTAGCCAAAAGGGTTCAATGCCTTCATTTTAATCCAGCTATTTCCTCTTCTAATTCGCCCCCTGAACCCTTTTTTTAACTTTTGCTTTTCAGTCCACCACATTGCATGAGAAATGAAATCACTTTGCGCCCACTCATTCACGTGGAAAGCCCCTTATTCTAGTACATTTTGTTTTAATGCAGAGAGACAGCTCTGTCCTTTATAGTCATGCCCTGTTCCTGACAGATAGACCCCGAGCTCTACACAGCTGGTTGCTACGTGCACAAGCTTTGTGGTCAAGAAATGTCACTACCTTTAGTATGTTCAGATTCTTTAAATGTGTTGTACTCTAATACCCCTAAAAATGGACTCTAAGTGGATATGGATTCTGACTGAGAGGGCAATGCATAATGCTGACAGTGGTGATATACTGCATGATGATTCAATGCACAGTAACACAAAATCCTAGAATCCAATTGATTTTATTACTTATCTTATTAATATTCTGCATTGTCAGCATCACATACTGCTTTACTTGAGCGTTTTGATACTTGCTAAGCATTACTATAAGCTTTATCATCTCATACAGTGTCAGTGCTCATTCATGGCTCCATGCTGTACAGTCACATTTCAACAGTGGATCCAGCTCATGTAAAGTATAGCTGAGGTTGTGAGCGGTCTCACTCGCTTTGCTCTTGCTGCAGAAAGCCATCCTTCTTTTGACCCAGCAGAGACAAACAGCACACATAGTGGTCATTTTTTACTCTGCTTTGATATACCCACTCAGTTTCCTTGAGAAGAAAGAGCAGATTGTTTGTTTTGCTGAGGCCTCTTTCATTTCGCACGGGAGAAAGAGACCATTAATATTGTCTTGCCATACATCTTACACACTGATAATGCAGGCATTGCTTGAAGATGAAAAGAAATAGTGCATTACTGTCACCCTGGCAGATGACACATGAAGCTCTCACTGGGTGCCTGCTTTGAATCCTAGCCCTGATCCTACAGGGGTAACAGAGGCATGGAAGAAAAAGGAGAAAAATAGAGGGAATGCTGTATGGTAAGAGAGGAATAAGCAGGTTTGATCACAGGACATTGTATAAATGAAAAAGAAAAGGGTAACAAAAATAAACAACATAGCAAAAAAACAAAGAAAGCCACAAAGGAGTTGCAGGAAAATCACAATATTTCTTACATCCTGTAAAGATGATACAGAGACTGTTCCTGTCTACAGCCTCTCCTGCACAGAGTTAGTAAAACAAAAACCAGTGCAGTGAGATTCCTTTTTTTCTGCAGTCAAGAAGTCCTAAATATTGGATGGTGGTTAAAAGCAGCACAGTGTTATAAATACTGATATCGAAAGTAAATGCAACATTTGCCCTACTGAACCAAACCTAATTTGCAAACTAAGAGTGATTTCTGTGCGTGATTTGATTTGAATTTAAAATTTGAAAATTATGATCCAAATATTTGCAGTTATTCACTAGTTTGTATGCGCAGCGGACTTTAGAAAGAGGTTTGACTCAAAAGCATTCCAATCCTTCCAATTAATATACAAATTGTTCTAATCCTCTCTCTATTTAAAAATAATTATATATTATTATAATGTTTACATAGCACATGCATCTGGCTGCCTTTTATTCTCACCTTGCATTCATATTTTATTCATCTGTAATGCTCCGATGCAAAAGTGATATCAGACAGAAAACAGTGAATTCAAATCTAATTGTTGCATATTTCTGTATAAACTTGGTAGTGATTAATATGTTCCTGGAAAACTTAAAATTGCAACATGCAAAACTAAAGTGTTAACATACATTTTAATGTTGTTTACCTTCAGTGTTTTGTTTTTTGTCTGTTCATAATATGCCTAGATTCATATTACATTTTTGCTTTGTTTCTGTGAATTAAAAGAGAGTCCTAGAGAACTTTTGTCACATTCAGACAGTCTGTGATATTGAAGCAAAAAAGCTTTTTTATAATTACATTTTAATGATGTGATCCACAGAACATAAAGAAGTAGCTTTGAGTGGAAATACGCAGTACATTAATGAATGGGTTGCCACATAAAAAGTCTGTTTGATATTTACTATGTATGCTAATAAAAGAGGCTTCTATTTTACATTGCCTTGTACCTCCTACAGTACCATCTGGCTTAATGCAGGCAAAAGCGATAATGACAAAAATGCCAAATGTGTGGATGGCTGTGAACTATTTCATTATGAAACAGAAACTCACACTTGTCTGTGCGTGGGTACTGTATGCTAGACCCAGGGTAAGTATATTTCAGAAGTATGTAGGCATAGTCAGTGTATAAAAAGCAATTTATACCCTCAATATTTCACAGCCTTAAAATCTGTCTTAAGTTATCATCATCCTCCATTTCTCTCTCTCTCTCTCTCTCTCTCTCTCTCTCTCTCTCTCTCTCTCTCTCTCTCTCGCTCTCACTCTCTCGCTCTCTCTGATTTGATACTCCAGCTGTCTCTCTCCGTCGCTCTCTGGGCATGTGACCTAGCAGCAGACTTGTGGGAACTGTAGTGATGCTGTCAAGCTGAAAGCCTCCCCAGAGCCTCAGAGGAAACAACTGAAGCAAACATTAGAACAACCCCAAAATGTCGACACAAACTCGTGTATTTGTCAGGCTGACCTGGATTTGCTCAAAACAGCACTCAGTCTTACCATAGAAAACTGTCACCACACAACATATTGCTTTTTGAGAGATAGAAAAGCAGATGGGTTTGACATTGTTAAGTGTAGTTCCCTTCTTCAGATGCGGCCGCGCCTGCTCACATATCTGCTGGAAGACCCTTGTCAAGGCTAGACATTATTAAGAGCAAGAAAAACGTGCTACAATAAACAAGACTTCACTGTTTAAACACAAGTGGAGGTGCTACTTGAATTTAAAGTGAATAGGAGGCAGTCTCAATCATGCACGCACACTGTTTTGCACAGACATGCTCATATGCACTCAATCAACCTTCCATTATTGTTAGAAACCTAAAGTGAGAATGGAAAACACAAAGAGTGCAGCAGGGATACATTTCCCAAATCCCCCCTCCAGTTCTCTTCCATTTCACTTTCCACCCTCTTTCACCCGACACCCACAACACTCCCACTCCCAACCCCCATTCTCACTTTTGCCTCAGTGGCAAACCAAGGTTTATTTCCCTGGTGGAAATATTGGCCTGTCAGTCAGATCAATTGCCAGTGTCCAGGGCACTTCATGGTTCCTCTAATTATAATCCTGTGCAGCTGGCGCGGGCCCACGTAGCTGTGGGGCAGCCATTGTAATAGAGGCATCACTGGGCTATAGATGGATAGAGCCAAGCGTCGGCCAAAGCCTTGCAGTCATCGCTCGCGTCGGTGGAGAGGCTTTACTCCAGCAGTCAGAGCAGGGGCCAGGGTGTCTTATCTGGCTCCTCCATGCAGCTCGCTGTATGCTGAGGGAGTGCATTACCAATTCTCTACCCCTCTCGCTCCTCTTCCTCCCCATGTGCCGCTCCTCGCTCCTCACATCCTTATGAGAAGTCTAGGCACTTTGCCATGTTCGCGTGTAGAGACAGAGGTACCGTCTTCTCAGCAATACTGCACCCTGGATGGCACCAAATGATGGCTTTGGTTGCTCTGGAGAGCATTTAAAGTGTGTGTGTATGAGTGAAACTAGTTTGTCAATAGCTCAAATACAATTTTATTTATCCTCATGAATATTCTGGAATCAGTGTGAAGTGGTGGCACCAAATAACCTTCAGTTGTGTGTCTGACAAATATTGCCTCATATTTTCTCCCTCCAAACATTGCAGCGCTCTCTCACATCCTCACCAGAGAAAGTGTGAATACTATGTAGAAATGGAACTCCGCCACCCCCCCCCCTCTCCTCACTGGCATTGTGTGATTTTCATCTCAACATGCTGAAAGAGGTGTGAGAGAGGAGAGTTTGCGAGAGAGGGAGGGGTGAGAAAGACAGAAAGGAAAGAAAAAGAAAAGGAGTGGAGCAAGTGTGGAGATGAACAAAAGAGAATCAAAATGAGTGCAGAAAGCAAATGGGTGGGGGCGGATAGCGAGAGAAGGAGGCAAAGAGATGTGGTGGAGAAAAAGAGACAATTATAATACTAAAATACATTAAAATGAGAAAGTGTACATAGGAAACAGGTGGGGAAGAATGCGGAGTGTATGGCGGATAGGAACGACTGAGACAGGGAGGTATGAGACAAAGAACAACAAAGGAAAGGAATGAGGGATACCAAGAGCAAACCAGCATCTGAAATACACAAACTAACTGTGTTTATATAAGCAGATTCTGCTGGAGACGAGGAAGGCTCTCTGTCACCGGAAGGGGGAAAGGGGACAGAGAGAGGGCAGATAGACGAGACATAAAAAAACAGACTGAAATACTGAGAGACATAAAGAAAATATAAAAAAAAACCAATAACATTCGAGGCAGAGTGTCAACGGTAGGAGGGGGTTTGAAGAAACAGACTAGACGGCTGGCAAAATAGCCAAGGCTAGAAAGAAAGTAGAGATGAGTGAAAAGGGGGAATGCATTAGAGAAAAGCAGAAAAAAAGAAGGAAGAGGAGTGTGTGTATTGCTAGTCTGAAAAAAGTAAAGTGACTATTAGGATAGAAAAAAAAAAAAGAAGTGAGTGGGTCGATGAGGGTTTAAATGACTTAGAAGGAAAACTAGGAATGTCACTGGAATGATTTTGTGTGTGTGTGTGTGTGTGTGTGTGTTTTGTGTTTTGTGTAACCTGTGAAAGCATGTTCCAAACCACTCAGGGCATGCTAAGCGTAACTCCTGTTTTATTAATAATTTAGATATCTTGTAATACTCTGAAGCATTAAATGTCCATGTCTGTAGTCGTTGATATGTGCACATCATGCATGCATCTGTGTGTGTGTGTGTGTGTGTGTGTGTGTGTGTGTGTGTGTGTGTGTTTACATGCGTGACACTGTATCTACTCTGCGTGAGTGTGTGTCTATGTATCGGTGTTTTGGCCTCGAACATGAATTTGCACTGCTGTTGGTAAGGGAAGGAGGGAGCGAGGGTATTTAAGCTGCATGGTCTGGCAAACCAAATAGACCATGAAAGGGAAAAATAACAAAATCTGATCCCCCCCCCCCCCTCCCCTCCATTCCCCACTCCCCAATTCCCAGCGGATCACAGACTGCAGCTCTAGCCCACTCTTCACTCCATTCCTTTGTGTTTCAAACCACTGCCTCCCTTTGCTTCCCTTTATCTTTTATTTCGTTTCATACATTTTTTGGGGAGCCTTGGTAATGTTTTCCTTTACTGCACTACCTTTCTTCTCTTCTGTCCTCCTCTCATCATCCTCCCTCCCTCCTTCTCTCTCTCCTTCTCTGTCCGGTCACCCCCTCCATCTCGACTCTTGGTCTGTCAGAGGTGTGACAGGTGTGTCACGGCTCTCACTGTCACTCTCTCAACTTGTTGACCTTTGTCTTAGAGATTACTCCGCTCACAGCTCTCTCCTTGCCAGCTAGGATTGACAAGATTGCCTGGCAACAAAAGCTCCGGCTGATGCACTGTGACCATGCCACACTGTCGGCTTCCAGTCAGCTGCCCCTATCTCAATCTATCACTGATTTGAGATTGGGCTGTGAGTGTTCTTGTGTGTGGGCTAGTTCATATTTATGTGTTGATGTGTGTACCCCCCACAAGCTTTTAGATTTCTCTGTATTAATCGTCTATCCCTAAAAGAAAGTAAAAGGGAGGCGGTGAAGGGATAAAAGTGACAAAACTGAAGAGGACCAAAAACATTTAGAAATAGAGGCATTGGAAAGAAAAGAAAATAAGATGATAGAGCAACAATGGTTAGAGAGAGTGAGAAAAGAGAGGTGAGTGAGAAAAGAGGGAGGGTGCGTGTGTGTCAGAAAAGATGCCTATAGAACTCTCAACCATTGTTTCTCCCAGGGTGAGCGGTGTATAATCACTCAGCCTTACCACAGTAATGACACCATCTGGGCCCAGGGAAGACGGCAGCTTCTCTCCAGCTGAAAAATGGATCGCATAGATCCAAGGCGATTAGAGCATCAGCTGTACACGACCTACCCACAGATTGAATTCTAACAGCTAATATCTACAGTAGGTGTTGGTGGGGAGTCTCTACCTGCACCCAATAACACAAGTTGGGAAGGTTATGTGTATAAGCGAATGTCCTGGAGGTATTTTATGTGAGAAATGTTTGTTTTTTGGAATATGCAATTGTTTTTAGGTGTGTAAACTGTATATGTGGTGGATTGTGTTTGCATATGGTGTAGCCGTCAATGTCTGAGGCATGATTACTGCATAAAGAAATTTCCCTTTAAACATGCAGACGAGGCCTCTTTAGTCTGATTGGACATTGTTCACCCTAATCCCCCCCCACCTTTTCATTTACCAACAGCAAATCCCACTTCAAGCCTAGACACATTGTTACCAGAAAATGGCTTTAAACAAACTCAAATGAAGGTCTGACATGTTACTTCAGTCTCATTTATTATATCTGTGTTGTAGCATCCATTTTAGTTTTGTAACGACACTCATTCATGTTTTGTTTTTACATTATTTTTTGTGAAGATGGTGCTGAATAGATAGAGGAAAACAAACATGACAACGATGGTTTTCAATGACCTGTTGCCATGGCAACACGTCTCTATTGATCTAGCCAGCCCTCATCTCCTTTTACATTCGCCTTCACTCTCACTTCGCTCTCACTTTTCCCGCCTCTATCAGTCACTCTTTACTTACTCTCTCCATCCCGGGCCTCACTTGCTTTCCATCCGTCTGTTGTGTTCTGTCATGGAGATTGATGCCTTGTGTGGCTATGCTAACCCTCACCTGGTTCAAGCATACATTCTGCTCTTCTGTTCCAATCTGTCAGATTAGATCCACCGCTACCTGCCTCATCCATAAACACATTTATTCAGAATTTAAATCCTTACCCCAGGCGGTGATTCAGTAAATACTTTGAAGTGCAACTGCATAACGTGATTGCATTATTAAATGTTCTTATGCCCAAATATAGACAAACTGCAGGCTAGGAACAAAAATGTTCATTCATGCTCATTTCAGCTCATTTGAATTCATTCTGTAATCTATGATGCATTTACCCCCTGACACTGTTGATAACATGCCATGCACATTTTTTCCCTTTTTATTTGTAGAACAGCTCTTGCATCGACTTGCACACACACTATTTCGCTTGGAGAACTATGAAATTAATGAGTTGTTTTAAGGTTTGAACTACTGTTCACAATCTGTCTTCCAAGTAAGCACCATGGCATATACAAATCACACTTGAAGGTAAAAAAAAGACTTTACAGCATATAACTTGCAGTTAAAGATGATGTTATTCTCAAACATGAGTTTTGTCTGCTATCTGTCGTATGACATGTATATTATTCTTTAATGTTAAATTAATTCAGAATGTGCTAATCTGATGCAGACAGAAATCTATTTATTTTGTAATTAAATATGTAGGCTACACACACACCGACTTTTCATTTGCAATCAGCCGAGCTCCGATCACGATGGCGGGGGATTCACCCAAGACTGCTAAACATGTTCACTTATATTACTGCATATCTGAGAGCACACCGTTTTTTCAAGGCCAGTGTAATTGTGTTTTGTATTTCTTTTGCACAAATTAACCTTAAACTCAAACCCATCTCTATGCCCAGAGGGCTTCTCCCTATCTTGAGATTATCAATGTGTGTTTATTAAATTTTCCTACTCAAAAGGCTTTTTGCGTCTTCTTTCACTCTTAAGTGAATTATTCAACCAAACAATTGCTTGTTTTGTATGGAGAGTATAGTAGCAAAGCTACACTTCATATGCACATGCATGCACGTGAACATTTCACACACTTTGTGAGTCGTCACAAACACAGTCATGCAGTACATGTATGCAGCATTTACATTGCCACCATATGCGCTTTCCTCATCTCTTTCTTTCAGACAGGACCATGACTAATGCTAGGAAAATGGCAGGGAATATTTTGAGCATGGAGGAGACAATTTTTTATGGTCCAAAGAAGAATACGATTTAAAATGGAAACTGCACAGGCAGCATGCAGACCTCCTACACAATAGCACAGTTGTAAAGCATGCGTGTATGTGTGTGCACATGTGTTTTGTGTGGGTGCATGGGTATGTGCTGCTCTAGGCCCCTAGTAGGTGGCTGATACATCATATAATGCCTGTTAATGGACAACAGGCATCATGAGATTTAACACAGTTGATCTTCTGCCTCAAATACTGAGTACTGTACTAAAATTCTGGTTTTATACAACCTTTGACCTGCTGTACTTGCCGTAATTATGCTTGCACATTCACAAATATAGATTCAATTCTTCTGTCAGCCTTAATTGGGTTATTGTATCTTTCAATTTGTGAGTCATTCTTGACATGTTACTGTTAAGAAGCTGTTGTTCAGAGAATATACATTACATTATCCTGTCTTTGTTTCTGCCTGCATCCCTTCTCCCATTGCTGGCTGTCTGCCTCTTTCTTCTCCTTCCTGCCCGTCTTTCTTTCTTACCTGCATGACTCTTTACTCCTCTAACAGCCTTTCTGCCCGTCTTCTCCCTCCTCTGCCCGCCTGCACTCCTGCCTTACTCTGTGGCTGCCTTCACAGTATGACAGCCCACTAATGAAAGCAAGATAAGCATGCCAAGCAAACTGTTCATTTCAAATTAGAAAAAAAAACTCCCTCACACATAAAAAAATAAAGAACACCGCCTTATCATTGCTGTATTCCGCCCTGCTCTGCCTGTCCCTAGCTAGCCGGAGCAAATTTGATTGGGTCCGGATAGGGAGAGAATGGCAGCAGATAAGGCACCCGAAACTGTCGCCAAACGAGGCCTGATGCAGCCGAGGATAAGGGCCGAAACGCAATTATGCTGGCAGAATTCTAAAATGAAACCCCAAACACCAGTATAACACTGCTGCCATCGCCCTCATCCCTCTATCCTTCCATCCCTACCTTTCTGTGAATGATGAGTGTCTAATCTCTGTGGGTACAGATCTCTCTCTCTCAGGTCTTAACATGGCTGTAATCACACCCCTCACCTCCTCACTCCCCCACCCTCCCTCTTTACTTCCCAACCCTCCCCAGTCAGATGGACTGTGGCTGATAACAGCATCGCTGAAGAAACATTTTTTCCCCCTCCGTGGAATAGGCCAGCACTCCTGTCAGCTTAAAGATAGTTACAGCTGTTTTCCTCTTTCTTCCTTAATGCGTTTCACACTTTCTCTGAGCATCTTTGAGGATGTAATGGGGGAATACATGTCACAGTTAACAGCAGCATGCATGATTTTGAGTCTTCCATTTCCTAGCCCACCAACAGCAAAGGGTGTAGTGCCATATTCCATTTTCCATTATACTCCCTTCTGCCTTATTCATTAGAAGAGGCTTAAGGAATACTATGGAAATACTGGACAGTTGTTCCCTCTGCCACTTAGTCACGACCCTTTCAGGAGGCAGTTACTAGGGCTGGAACATTTTCTGCTAATGACAGAGGGGCATTTCCCTTTCCCAATGCTCTCTGTTAAGGAAAATGGACTCTAATTATAATAATGGTGACTACTAGCACTGACAGTCAATAGAAAGGCCTGCCATTATCCCAAACATGGCAGTATCAATGTCTGCGAACAAATTGGATTTATTTTGTTTGCCTTTGTATAATGTCAGGCAGTTTTTCAAAGGTTCTTGGGGAGAAAAGTCTGTGAAGTAAAGTCCCAATCCCAAATTTTTCATTAATAATAATAATAATAATAATAATAATAATAATAATAATAATAATATACACATAAGAATACACATACACAATACAGTAATATACATACACAATACAGTAAAATGGAAACAGGCTAATGCTTTTACCAAAATCAAACAAAGCAGGACTTGTCTTTAGATGGCATTGATGCCATTATTATGCAGGAGGAAGATGTCTTTAGTTGCAGGGATTACATCACAGTGAATAGGGGTGAAGATTGGGTGTTAAGGGGAGTGCATTGGAGTATATAGAGGGTTGTAGTTTAGAAGAGGCATGGGGTTGCAGTGGGGGTGAGTTGGGCTGGCGAACATGTAGTATTCTGCTGTTTCCTGTCCACCCGCTGTGAGGGCCACGGCTGTCACAGCACTATTAGGGGGTCTGGGTCACCGCCTGCTGAGTGCTCCATTGTCAGCTGCCCGCTTAACAGACAGAGAGGGGAGAGAGGTCCAACCTCTATTGTGGCACCGTTGCAAAACAGCAGAGGAGTCGAAAAAAAAAAAACATCTGATGACTGTATAATTACACAGTGAATGCAGTCCCTCCCCCACCAGCATTTTTCCTTTTTTTCTATTCATTCCCTTTCTTCCCCCCTGTCTCTTTCTTTTTTTCCGGTAGAGTGTCTGCTAATTAAGCGCTTCCATTAGGCAGCCTGTAATTGGTTTGAAAAGTAATGACAAGCAAGTTTATTTACAAGGTAATTAGAATAAAGGCAGGCTTTGTGCTGATAATAATCATTTACAACTGCAGTAAAGGAGAGAAAAAAAAAATCACTATTATTTGACGGACAGGCGTTTCAGCACACTATATGTAGTTAGTAATGTTTTATCCTATCAGTAAACATACTGCACTCTACACATAGGCAGCCCTTTTTTCATGTTGCTGCTGTTTTGTACAGTGTACAAATACAGGCCTTTATTTGATAAATGGATGAGATTGAGCTAAATCAAAGACGACATGCTGGGTAGCTTTCTTCATTTCTTCCCTCCCTGCCTTCATGCCATCATTATGCTAAATGCACAGAACTGGTCTGTCAGCTGAAAGCTGGAGACTCTGCTTAGTTGGTGTGATGGCTTGAAGGGAAGAGTTAGACATTGTGTTATTACAATAATGTACAATTTTCCTCTCACAGCGGATTGGTAGGTAGATGCAACAGAGATGGCAGGCTAAGAGAGGGAGTGTTGACAGAAAAAAAGAGTGAGCGAGATGGGGGGGTGGGGGGGTGTAATGCCCATGCACTTGGACATCTCTGCCCTTCACTTTCCAGGCAACAGATGGAAACAGTGTATTAAGGCACCCAGGGGCAACCCTGGGCACCCTGGCATAGCCGCGGCATGGCCAGGTTCAGGGGGAGCAGGTGGGCATCTGTTCCATGCCCTTAATCGCTTGCCACACCCGCCATCCCTGTGGTGAGCTTGGTTTTTTGTGTATATGTGGGTGTGTGGAGAGATGTATTTATATCTTTTATACAGTATGAGTATCTTGATGTGTGCCCTCTCTGCTGCCTTCAGTCAGGGCTAAGGGGGATTTACTTTCTGGTTTCACGGGCAGAGGCTTAGGAGCTGCAGTACAGGAGCTTAGTCATTGGTTACCACCATTTTGTTCAGACCAATGCAACTAAGTGGAAAACGTCACCCTAACTGGGGGAAGATGTAAGACCTGTGGCTTTGTCAGTCGGGAACAACAAAATCAGACATTTAGCAAGACTCCTTATAGTTACTATAACTGACATATGACAATGAAGATACACACACATAGATTTATGTTGACATCAGAATCAGAATCAGAAAATCAGAATCAGAATCAGAAAAAGCTTTATTTTGGCAATAAAGCTTTTTCTGATTCTGATTCTGATTCTACGTTTCTACACACACACAAGGAATTTGTCCTGGTGCTGTAGGTGCATGTCACATTAAAGCAACACGCACAGACACACCGAGTCGCCATATTCGGCGCCAAAACATGTGACATGTGCAATCATTCTCATGGCGATGGGTAAGTCCATGTTCTTTAGGATCTTCCACTTCACTATTATACACAGAACAATTGTTGATGATGTTCCTGGTTTAAAGGCGTTAGTGGGAATAGGTCCAGACTATGGATCAAATGAAATTTAATGCAAATCTTGTTGTTGGTGATTAGATAAGACATGACATTGGATGATAAGTGAAACAGCCTTGGACTTGTGTGTGCCCCTATATCTTGTTGCTATTCCTTCAGAGATACATGTAAATGACTGCAGACAGCCGCCGCTGTGTTTAAAGCAGGAGTGAAGATTTTGTTCTTGTTGTCGGCTTGGACAAGTTTCTCTGCCTAGCTTTTAAATATTGAGTCAGGCTCTATAGCAAACATAAACAGCCTTCAGTAAATACAATTGGCAGTCATGTTTCAAAGCAGGCTAATTCCATCAAGCTATTGATCTCGCTCTGCCTCCGCTTTGGCCGGGTACTGGCTATGAATACCTGTTTACTTTGCCCTGGCCCTGGGCTTCAGCTCAGTTTCATGCTACCTGTTCGTCTGCCCGTCTAGCCGCCATTCTTACAGCAGGAGAACAACTTTTTCAGACATCTCTCGACATGGTGCTAGTGCATAGTAGATAAACAAAGAGAAGCAGCTTGCAGTCTGTACAACAAAGCAGAGATGCCGCCTGAGCTGGCTACTGCAAAAGAGGTCGCTGCAATTCTGATACAACTAGAATACATGGTCTTTTTTCAGAATGTGAATGATGGTTGCCTATAGGCTATAGTATAGAGTACTAAATCACATGTTCATGTTTATAACTTTGTAATATTGTCTTAAAATCTTTCTCGTGTTGCTGCGTAAGTCCCTTGTCTGTCTGTCTTTGTCTTTCTCTGTAGTTTGTGACTCATTCCTTGTCATCGTTTTGTACACCATATTTATCTGCTGCCTTCTGGCTATATCTCAGTCCAAAAGGATCTGTATGAAAAAGCATATTACTAGCTCTCCCTGCCTGAGCAGCACACTTTATTGCTGTCAAACCAAGCTTGAGATTTGGTGGGAATCGGGAGCAAAGGGGGTGGGGGGATGATGGCTCAGGCTCGACTGGAGAGTTAGCTGTTGTTCCACTTGAGTTTTACTTTACTGAGCAAATCATTTGGTTGACTGGCGTGGTGTGCTTCTTCTTCCCCCCACCTTCCTTCTTCTCATCTCATGGCCCACTCTGCCCTCTGCCGCTCTCCTGCAGATTGGGGGGAAGTGTGTGTGTGTGTGTGTGTGTGTGTGTGTGAGAGAGAGTTGCTGTTTCCCCCATGTCCTACTGGTCATGAGCAGGGGTATAAGCAATGACACCTCACCACAACTCCCAGATCGCTGAGCTGTGTTGGTCCAGATGGGGCAAATTTGTGGCCCCACTCCAGCAACATCGTTCACAGCACTTCCTGACAAATTATGGACTGAGGAATGAAGTGCTACATAGGAAAGCAAGACCACATCCCGATCCTATTTCTCCTGCGCACACATAAGCGCACTAAACTACACACACTGAGATAGGACACAAATACAAACACAGGAACAAACACACACACACACACATGCACAGTTGCTGAGCTCTGAGGAGTAACGAAGCAAACAATGAGTTTCCCCAGTGCACTGTGGCTCGGCTGCCCTGCTATAAATGTGAGCCGAGTCATCAGCACTTAAACGCTTGATTGATGGCAGAGAAGTGAGGATGATTGTGGGATATGCCAGCTCCAAATGACAAGCAATTACTCATTTTGTGTAATGAAAACCTTAACACCAATCATTGAAGCTTTACACCGTGCTAACGCTTTATGTAATATTATAGGTTCCCTTCATCCACCCCTACTCCCACCCCTGCTGCCATCCCTCGGGTGTTGCAGCAGACGTTTACTAAATAACATAATTTGTAATGGCTGAAGTGATGGCACAACAGGCTTGCTAAGTGAGTGAGCAGAGGCAAGTGTTTTATGGCTGAGGGTTGTTTTTTATTAAAGCAGATCTATGGCGAAGAGCTGAGAGTCCTGGCAGGTCTACTTACAGCAGCCCTGCAGACATCAGTGCCATTAGGTCTTCTGATTACCTTTCTAAATGTTTGCGCCGCATTAGCCTAACACTGTCATCCGTCCAGCAAGGTGTTGCTATGGCAACCAAGGCCTAATTATGTTTTTTTATTTGAGTGTATGTGTTTGTATGCCTGCTTGCTGTGTGTGGCCCTCAGCTTTAGCCAGCATTACATCTGTGTGTGTGTGTGTGTGTGTGTGTATGAATGCGCACGTGCACACGTTCGTCAACAGCTCTGTGGCGTGAGATAGTGAAAATGCTGTCCTCCTTTCTCTCCTCTCTCTTTGCTCTGCCAAGACTACAATTACCCCTGCACTCCTCTTCTCCACAAAATCACTGTAATTATCTGTAGCCTGCATGGGCACACTGGCTGGCAACAGGTGCCATGTGAATGCTAATCACCTCCCCCTTGGCCACACGCTATTCTTCTGCCTGGCCCCTGACAGACCAACTGTCACTGGCAGAAGGAAAGACACTCCAAAGCTGCACACTCCTTCAGAGTCGCATGCACGTGGACAATAATTAGGGTGCCCAAAGATGTTAAGTTGTGGGTATGTCAAGTGTAGTTAAAATGTAGAGCTTTTGTCGAGCATGTACAGTGGCGTGTGTGTGTGTGTGTGTGTGTGTGTGTGTGTGTGTGTGTGTGTGTGTGTGTGTGTGTGTGTGTAGGCATGTGTGAATTATGGCATGGCAGCCTTTCCTCCTTATGGTAATATGGCAATACTGTATGTGTACATGAGCTTAGTCTGAATAAACACACACACACACACACACACACACACACACAGAGGAGGGATTTGACATCAATCCATGGCATTAAATGAAGTGTGAAAAACAGGTCAGAGAGGACTTCCTGTCTTTATAAACAGCCTAAACGCTATCCAGATGTTCCATGCCTATCCTGTCCCTACAAAATCTGCTCACGTCAGCGCTAAATGGCAAAATATAGCCTCTTTAAAGTGATATACACTAACTGAGGCAAGGACATCAGTACGTGCTACCTCGGCTGCTGCACTTTGACTGTGTTCTGGTGTAAAAACGTCAGCCACTCCACCTGTATTTATAGTGCATTTCACTCAGTCTTTTTCTTGAGAGCTAATCCCAATGAAAATGAGCAATATGACTTTATTTCTACTTTTGCCTGGCCATCTGTGCCAGGGATCAGCTGTTCTTTTTATAGACCACACCTGATATGACAGGGATACACAGGAGGATACACACTGGTCCACTCACTGTCATGTAAATATGGATTGAAGAAGGTGAGCACAAGGTGGGGAGAAGAATCTGGAAAGCCCCAGGCACCAGTATACTAGCTTTTTAGGAAAGAGTCGGCTTTTCTAAACAGCAAGGACTAGGGTTGGGCATCGTTTGGATTTCAACGATTCTGATTCCAATTCCGATTCTTCCTTTCGATTCCGGTTCTTATCGATTCTCGATTCCGATTCTTTGAGGGGTGGAGTTGAAACGGGTCACATGCTCATTTTCACAAATAAGAGGAAAGTTTTATTTTGATTCAATGGTGGTTTGCAGTTTTACCGCTTTTTCAACGTAAAATAAAGCCCCACTAGAGCGCTGCTTACTGTGCTCCAAGGCTGCAACACATCAAGAGCCTGGCCGCTTCGGAAACCAAAACTTGCGCGTATTAAATTGGGAAGCGATGATCGGATTTGAAACCAAATCCTCTAAACGATTCCAAACGATTCCAATAAAGAAACGATTCCGATGGAATCGTAACTTTTGAAACGATTCCAAGTAGGAATTGGTTCTCGATGCCCAACCCTAGCAAGGACAGTATGCACAACATGCTGCAATTCAAGAGCACATACTGTAGACAATACAGTAGAAGTACTTAGTTAGTATGGTGTGGTTTGAAGTGGTGGATCAGGTGTCCCGTGTTTGCATGTGGTTGAGTCTATCCTGGCTGTTTGAGCCATAGTGTCCCGACTGGCTCCTCTCGCGGTACACGAAACTGCTGCAAATGCATGTAAACGCCAGGACGAGGCATATTAAATGTAAAACCTTTTGCTACTTTTTTTGCTTTACTTTTATTTTGAAGCAACACAACAAGAGGAACAACACAACTGTGGGAGAAGATCAAATCAATAAATGAATAAATGATGATGGCTCTTACTTTTAAGAAACCCCTGAACGCACGCACGCGCACACACATTCTCACACACACACACACACACACACACACACACACACACACCTGCCCACCAAAGTGATCCCTGGCCTCTTCTCTAATGGCCGTTAGACACACTGGCTCGACCTTTCCATCGCTACAAAGAAAAAAGAAGCAGAAATATCCGGGACGACTGATTGTCTTCTCTCTTCTCATTCCGCCCCCTCTTCCCTGTTAACTCACCCATTATTCTGGACACAATCCTTTTGACATGGGGTCCACGTTCAATGTTTAATGCTGTTTGTTTTATATTCCTGCCTCATTTCCTTATATAAAAATTTATGACATTCTCTACCTACCATAAAATATTCATAAATGTCATTACTAATAACTTTCATAGATCATCTAAATTGATCCTTCTGTCTGCTTTTATCTATGCTGCCCAGCATTGATCCATTAGTTTGGAGAGAGAGACAAGCCTGTCTCGTATTTGGTTGTGTGTGGACAGGAAAGAACAGACGTACTTATGTGTGTGTAATCGTGTGCTTGAGAATGTGTCTGTGTGTGTTTGGCCTGAATGTAACCACAGATGTATCAGTTGATCAGGCAATTTTCATAGCCCAAGCATCAATATCTTCCTTTGCACATGAGACGCTGATCATCTATATTTCCGTCACACCACTGACAAATCTGTTCATTTCCTTTAAACAAGGCGAGGGACTGTCTCGGCCCAGGTGGGGCTGCTAGTCCTGTGACTGTGAATCCGCTCTTTTTGAATGCATTTAAAGCCTATTCTCCGTAAATGAATGTGTACCTTTTGTGGTAAGCTCTTCAGTAGATCCAGGCGTGAATCCTTATCTTCTGGTCTGCCCTGATCTTTAATATATAATAGATTCCCCTCTCTCTCATTGCCTTGTGTTCCTGATGAAAATTTCAAATGTCCTATTAATCATTCACAGGCTAATTTCACTTACATGACATATGCATTACATTACATGCAGAACGTATGTATGACTAATTTTGCTAAAAGATAACAGAAGTCATGAGAAGTCCTAATTTTTTCCTTGCCCTATCACTCTCTCTCCTCTGTACCTTTTTCCTTTCTTTGTGTCTTCACCTATTTCTCATTTTCAATCACTCACACACACACACACACACTATCTCGCTCCCTTCCTTATCTTACTAGTTCTCATTATTTGGAGTGCCACTGAATTATTTGATTGCACGTGTTTTTATTGTCATCATCATACTCATAGCTTTCAAATCAAAGGCTTTGACTTGATAGATCACAGCATGGTTTCTTATCTTTTTTCACGTGTTCCACTGCTAATATATATCGTAGATGAAGAATTACTGGTATATAACTCTTTTAAATCTACAGTCTTCCTGTGTAGACTGGCATTTTTGACTTAGTATACTTCAATTATTCTGTGTTGTATCTTTTAATTCTTTATCTGTGGCCATTCCCTGTAGTTGTTATTAGCATTATGGTAATAAATAAATGGATATGTCAAGCACAACAGAAAAAAAGGCAAAAGATACAAATTTTCACCTTGAGCGTTCATGCTTGGGAGGACTTGAGTGAGCCATATTGAAATGACAACAATTTGTTGTATTGTTCTCCTTGTCTGTTCCCTTGGATTTGCTGGTTGTCTGTTTTAATGATAGGCCTGAGCCTCAGAGTGTCCTTCTGTCTCCTGTCCACCACCCTGACACAGAGATGAAAGATGAAATGGAGATTGTGACTGATGCAATTACGGTGCCGTTGATTGAAGGAGAGGCCAAATTATCACCGCCCTGATTGGGCTTTGTCTGGACTGAGAGCATGCCACGCTCTGATTAAAGTGTCGCAGAAATGTGTGTCTGTGTGTCTATGCATGTGTGTGTGTTGGACAGTGGAAAGGCTTTGCATAGTAGAAAGGAGAGAATACATTTTGTCATTGTTGACCTTCCCAAAGTCCTGTCCTTAACAAGAGATGAATCTATGTTATATCATATTTTATGTTATCAGAATATGTTTCATGCTTGTCTTTTATGCCTCTTTTTTAAGAAAGGTTTAGAATAATACTGCTTTTATTTGAAAGGGTCTTACCTCACCCAGGCTTACATATTTTGCCTTTTTCATTCAATCTCAATTCATATTAGCTGCATATTGAATTTCTGCTGCAACATCCATCTTGTACCACTGGAGGCCTCCTTTTTGTCTTTGTCCATCTATTTTCTTGTTTGCAATAGAACCTCATGCTCTTTCCATATATTTGTCTCACAGTGTTCGCATGTTTTTCTCATGGATCCTTTTCTGTCTTCCCCCAACCCCCTTTCCCTTTCCCTCTTATTGGCCTCTCTCATCTCCTGCTCCACTCTTGCATCAGTCCGTTTCACACAGCTTGTGCTCAACTGAGCCCCAACTTCAAACATACATTTTAAAAGAACCAAAACTATCTCATGTAAGGAAAAAAAAAAGCCCCTGAGTCTTATTTGCCCAGCACTGCCACACTCTCTCCCGCCCTCTCTCCTTCTCTCCATCCAGCCCTCCATCCATCCCTCCCCATCCAAAAAGTTGTTTGTTTATCATCATTGGAGCATTCTAGCTCCAGGTTGTTGCATCAGAATAAGCAGCCTGACTAACACCGACGTGTGTGTGTGTGTGTGTGTGTGTGCGTGTGCGTGTGCGTGTGCAGTGGTGCTGTTGGTTCATTCATGATTTCACAGGGAGTTAGTTCATCCCTGTGGCTGATCCCAGGAGCCAGCTGTTGGCTGTAGACTATTGCAGCCTCACAGCCTGGCAACATGGAGGTAGCACACATCATGTAACTCACCCCCACCCTTTTTTCTACATAGGACCAACTTGGAAGGCTTTACTCTCAGCAGGAGCCTGATCCCTCCCTCAATCCCTCCATCCAGCCGTCCTTTCTTCTATCTTTCCCTCCCTCTCTATCCTCACTCCTGTTGTAGACTGTAATACAAGGCCTTTAAATAATTACACACAGAAGTCCTCCAGAGCGGCCGAATGGGAAGCCATGGCTCAGTGAAATTTAACCCCTTTTCCACACATCACTTTATTCCTTCTTAGAGCAGGCTACTGATAGGCGAAGCTGTGATCATCTTGTATGTGTGTCTCTGTGCCTGTTAGCCTGGCTGTTTAAAACCAAAGGCTGATCTGTGGGAAAAACAGCTTTCTAGTGACAAAGTATCTGGCTGGAGATCCCCAGGCTTTATCTGTAAAGGAAATCTGTCAGCTGAAAGAGCTCTGAATGACAGGGTCTGAAAAAAAGAGGATGATCCTTACTTAAGAGTTTAGGCAGATCAGAGGTTGGGTTTCTCCATTGGCTGGGCGTTACTTGAAAAATTGTGTAATTTTGTACGCCTTTTTTTGGTGTAGGGGAACCTTTTTTCCCACATGCCTTCAACTACTTTCCTACACACATTTACTAAAGCAACTTTTTTTGATTGACTACTACACTCGTTCCAGTCTTTTTTAGTCAAAGATGTATTATGGCAATTGTTAACAAGCTTTTTGCTGCAACGTGGCACTAATACACTGCTCTGTTTACACAGTGTGAGGTGAAGCAGTGTGAGAAACAAAACACAGGAACTAACAGAAACATATTTTAAACTCTACATAAGAAGTTTTTTATATTGCCAACAAGCAGCAAAGTACACCAACAAAACCAATATATTCTATAACTACAGCTTTGTGTGGAGGCATAAAAAAAAGAACTAGCATAAAAGTAACACTCACCCACTAGACACTCCAAACTAAGATCATGTGGAACAGCTATATATGGCAGAGGGTTACTGTACCATCAATACTCGAGCTGCACTTTTCACCATCTCACCTGCCAAGTGTAGGTTGCTTTGGAATTGGGTGCTGGGATTTGGCTTTGCCCAGGCTCCCACTGTATATACGTATGAAGAAGGTTGGTGGATGGAGCCTAGCTCACAGCTTGAGTCCTGTTAATGCAGATGGCTGCTTCTGCTGGCGTATGGGTAGGGTTTATGTGCAATGCCAATGAATATTTATGTGTTTAAAGCACATTTGTGGTGGGAGGCTCCTGTGGATATGAGAACAAGACTTTGACTCAGAGCCTTAGTGAGTGTCAGGGAGGTGTAAGGGGCATTAGAGTGTGGCTTTGGGGGATGAGGATTCCTATTCACCTGCTTTATGGCTTAATGTGTCTTTGTCTTTATCACTGGGAGAGGAAACTGAATATACAATACATTTTCTATAAAAGTGAGTGGGAAATCCACCTTTCTTTTAGATTTTTAATACTATGTATAATGTAGTGGAGAAAGAGTAAGTACATATGACATACTGTAAGTAGATCAAAATATTAGCTAACAAATTGTGACATGTTATTAAAAAAATCATAATAAAGTTATTTACTCATTTAAGCCACAAAGGCATAGTCGCAACGCCAATACACTCACATCTACAAGTAAATAAGCAAGTAGCTGTATACACATACAATACTCAAACTACAAATTAGTGTCGGTTGGGGTTTGACTTATGTTGTGGTGTAAACAGTAAATTGCTCTTAAGGATATTTTATTTAAAAGTGTCAGATTGCACTCATGGCAGTTTTTGTATCACTTAATGTGGTAAAACCACCAAGGAAATGTTGAATTGATTCTCTAAGTAAAGTTGACAGACTCTGATTGCAATAGTGTAATAATGGAGTGTACTCAGCCCCTATTGTACTTCCCTATTGAGCATGTACTGTATAGCGTACAAGGCCACCACTAATCAAATTCTCTCTCTTTCTCTCCCCC
The DNA here is from genome assembly GCF_008315115.2 of Sander lucioperca. Classification (NCBI taxonomy): domain Eukaryota; kingdom Metazoa; phylum Chordata; class Actinopteri; order Perciformes; family Percidae; genus Sander; species Sander lucioperca. The sequence continues at coordinate 37,464,328 of NC_050183.1, read as the reverse complement.
ATGCCATCGTCTCTGGTGCATCTCCAACATCAGGTAAGAAATTGTTCTATCATTCCACCAATCAATAGCAATATGGCCTGTAGCGAGCTACACACTGACACTGTCTACACTCAAAGATTTAGATGTGTGCAAATGGCAGCCGTGGTATTTTACTCCCGACACCAACAATATTATCAGAGCCCAGGTGGAGCTGCACAGTAAATTCACCTCTCGTCCTTTGTTTGGATCTTTTATCAAGACTGATACTTCCCACGTAATGAAAGCTATTTGGCAAGAGCTGTCGCTGTGTGGTGTCCTGGGAGGCAGCTAAAGATGCTCTGGCTCCCAGTGAAAACAGCTCAGTGCTCGGCTCAGACAGCTGTACTGCTGCTGCCGTTGTGTGGTGCGTCTCCTCAGCCCACCTGTGACAACCCCAGTTTATGACAAATGGTGGGGCGCTGAGCGGGCTAACAGGGAGGTAATGACTGTTGTTCATTAGGAGGCCAGGTCACTGTGGGCTCAGGACCAGACATACACTGGTCTCTTACATATGCACAAACAACATATACATTTTTCACATCACTTCGGTATATCATCCATTGATGTTTGATTACCCTTTTTAAAGATCAAGCCAAATACGCCCTGACCTCTGACCCATTGAGCTTGAGAGGAAGTGTCTCTCTGATGATTAGCTGGCATTAGAGAGTTGAGCCCACCTTAAATGCCATCACTTTTTAATCAAAAATGTTGTTATTGACAGTTGGGAACATCCTAACACCTTATACCTCATCCTTGCAATCAATAGGCAGGCTCAGCACAATCTCTGTACCATTCTGTCCTTCATTTGCTGCTCAGTTGCAGTTCCCCCACCCCAAACTCTTTCTTTTTATCTCTTAGTCTCTCTCTCTCTCTCTCTCTCTCTCTCTCTCTCTCTCCATCCTAACTAAGGGCTCTCAGAGGGCCACAGCCCAAACTGCTGGCCCTGTCTCTCTATTAATAAATGGCATTAACCACCTGGCCCTTCAGGGACTATTCATTTTAAAGATGAACTACCTTAAAGTACAACACAATGCCGTCTCATTTTTAATGCTTCCTCATTACTGCTCAGGGCAGCTCAAGACTCATCACCGACCCTCCTCCTCCGCCCTCTTATCTCACCATCCCTCTATCTTTTCATCCTGCCTTAACCACTCCCTTCCTTCGCTGTCTTTAGGAGCAAAAGGCGACTAGAGCATTCGTAGCTAAATCAATACCAGAACAAGAAAAATGATTATGATCACAATGGAAAGAACGTTGCCTTTTCTCCAGATGGATTTCTAATTTTGCTAAACTCCCATCAACTCAATGGTTTGGCCTTTGAATAGCCGGAGTCCCAATTCCCAGCTCTGTAAATGCACTTACAGCAATTGTGATGATAAATCTAGGCCCTCCTGCTAAAGTGTTTTATACTTATATAATTACCATAATAATCAAGTTTATTGTGGAGTGGCGTGCTATGCCGTACCATGGGCGTTTCATTCGTAGCAATTACTGTTATAAACGTGCTACAGTGACTATGTATCTGCACAACAAGCTGCCCAGGCCAATTTACTGTGATCCATGACAATGTGGTACACCGCTGGCCTGCTAAATCGTTTACAACATAACATATAGAGCCTGTTCTTGGCTTCAATTACTCTCACTCTAAATAAGCTCCAGTATAATGCTTACTAATTCCACAGTGGACAGCTAATATCAGGATCAAAGAGATCACTGCAGTTAAAAAGGGGGGGGGAAACTACATCAGCATTTGATTGGGCTCTCTCACAGTTAATAGCAGTATTTTTAAAGAGTTTTTCTCTCCTTATTACTTTTTTGTTTTTGTAGAAGAATTATCAGAATGCTTGGAATCATTCCACACGTCTTCCCTTGTGTCTGAATGTCAAAATATTTGTCACAGGTTTGTTTTAGAACCCTGGCAAACGGGTGAAGGGAAGGTTTGAAGTTGTAGAGGAACAGCCTCATTATACTCACCAAGCCGCACAGTTATTCTGTATGAAGTGGAGATAAAGGCAAGAGAAAAGCTGAGAGCAAGAATAAATAAAGAACATGGGGAGGGAGAGAGAGCGAGAGAGAGAGAGAGAGAGAGAGAGAGAATATGAAAAATGTGAAGCTTGAAGGAATGTGGAAAGAAAAGGGGGCTGGATCAAAAGGATAAAAGGGAGGGAGGGAGGGAGGAAGGAAAGCACCATGTGTTTCTAAAAAAGAAGCAAAATACAAAGCGAAAGACATCAAATTATAGCAAGAGATAGTGACTCCACCGGTATGACTGGTTTATCAGCTGAGCTTAATGGTTTAAAGTCTCTGTCTCTTACTCTTTTTCTCTGAAGTCCTAAAGACAATTTCAAATTACTCCATTCTGATATGGCTAATGTTAATTAAAAGCTGAATGCTTTAGCTCTTATTGTGTGCTTATGTTTAAAGCGGCAGACCCTTTTCATCATTATCTAAATCTAAAAAACAAATGTATAGCTGTCTTTATACCAGTGCAGCTGACTCTCTGAGCTCCCACATGGCAATAAAAGAACGTCACAAACTGTTCAGTAGGAATCCATTCATGAGGATTTAACATGCATGTGAATAATCTCATTTTCCATCACATATTCTCATCTTTATTTGCGTACTTTATAAATCTGCGTGTGTGTTATTTGTAAAGAACTGCCATTCGCCCACCTCTGGGTTACAGTCATGGGCCAGTATGCAGCACAATGAAAGCAGCTGCCAGGCGTGCCTTTGAAGACTAGTTCAGAGGCAGCAGCATACACGTGCATCTAGCTCACCAACGTAAATTCCTCCACCTGACACTACACAAACATTGTGCCCACGCCCAAACACGCTCACAGGAAGTCATGCAAAGCAAGCATAAAGACACAGACACTAATTCACATGCTCCGCTGCATGTGGACACACACACACACACACACACACACACACACACACACATACACACACACACACACACACACACACACACACACACACACACACGCAAACATGCACCCAGAAACAAACACATGCAGGATTTCCCCAGGTTGGTGGTTTCAATCTACAGACATTCTTCAAAGACTAAGCTCCACTGGCTCTATTTCATTCTTGTCTTGTCTGTGTGTTCTAGGAGACAGATGTACTGTATAGTTCTGTTGAACTACTGAGTCGAAGAAAATCACTTTTTTGTACTGAGATGCGTCAATCACAATCGCTCAATAAGCCATCTGGCATCTTCTTGGCAGTGGCTAATATTTATGCATGGCACAATTATATTAGGATTGTCTGACTGATTATTTGGCAAGAAAAAAAGCAGACTTATGTTTCACCTACTGTGGTTTCCTACTTCTCTAAAAGCATTCCAACACGCCACGCCACGAAACCTGAAGTCAAATTGAGAAATCAAGCACGTGAACCCAACGAGACAGCACAGACATTGCTGTTACAATGTTATGATTTCCCAAATGTAACCATGAACGTGTGGCCATATGAGAACTGTATTTTAAGCCCTAGATAGGAAGGGATAAGTTGACCCCTCCAAAAGCTATGTCGACACAACCAGGGCGACTGTAGCTACGATGGCTGCCCGGCTTGACATTCTATCATGTTTGTATCCTCCCACATTGAATATGCAATCAAATCGTTCCCCTAGCAGATGAAATGGCATCCAGTTGACTCTCATATCCTCCGCATGCATGATGTGAAGGCTCCTCATAGTGAGTGTGTATGTGTGATGAGGGGGTTGTACCAACCCCTGGGATCTGGTCTGTGATGAAACATTCAAGAGGAGTTGCCAGAGGAGTGTATTCAACACCAGGCTGTAAAATGAAGCTCTGGAAAAGCAATCTTCACTCACAAAGACCTATTGCTTTCATTACCACAGAAGCTCTAAGCATCAAAGGCTATATTTTACTAAGACAAATGTTATGTCGTGATTCTTCGACGGTGGGAGGATCTAAATGGTCATTTGCATACCTTATACACGCATGCTGCGTACACACAGTGCAAAACATTACTGGAATCTTTTTATTTCATTCTGAACCTATCATACATTATAAAGCGTAGAGCTTGTACAGTATGCTCATCCCACACGTATCAAATGAAGATAAATAGATTGCATTAATTGTACAGTATCTGTGCTAAAGCCACTGATTAATGCTACTGTTTGCTGATTCAGACCCTCTAATGATTTATGAGCACTTTAACAGCTGATCATTTTCAGCATGCACATTGTTCATTCTGTGTGGAAATGTGAATGTGAGTGTACATGCGTGTGCGTAGTCTGAATGCACATCTTTAACACACAGGCAGTGAACAGAGAGCGAAGGTCCGTGTACAGTATGTGTTTGTAGAGGTGAGTGAGGGAGCAGTCAGTGTTTGTTTAGCTAATCAGGCAAATGAGTGTCATAAAGCAAGCCAGAGGCAGGAGGGGAGCAGAGTGCAGCGCAGAGGAAACCCAGTGAGTACAGAGTCTCCCCCTTTGGGAATAGACCAACCCACCCCACCCACATCCCACATATAACATTTCAGCAATTAAACATTGACTGATGTCCTGACTGATCAAGGTTACTGGGCCAAAGTGAGACCCAGTGAACAGTGTCACATTCCTTTATGGTTCTTGTCCCATAGGTCTCCCTCAGCATGGAGCCCACAGTGCTCTAATGCACTCTGTACATTTAAACTGTCTTCATCAGAAAAACATCAACATTGGCTCTGCTTAAAATGGCCTATGCTTATGTTTTCCTGACAAGCCTGACAGCATGTTGTTGTCATGGAGACACTAGCTGCCGTCTCCAGAAAATTGCGGCATTCATAAAACAACATATGTTTATGTTCAGTAACAAAGAGTAGTGTGATGTTTTACAGTATCGCCATTAGAAATCTCAGAGGGTGGGATGGATGGATAGTTGTTTGTACAAAGTAGGGGTGCACAATATATCGACTCAATATCGTTATCGCGATATCACGTTGCGCGATATTATACCGAAAGTCTCGCGATAATTACACGATATTTTGTTTGCGTTGCATCCCGCCCGACATGTACCCAAAGAGTATAGAAGCAACAAGAGGAGAAACTCAATAGAACGTTGTGTTACATTCAGTCCAAGATGGCGGAGCTGCAGTTCCATTGAGCTTCTCCTCTTGTTACGTCTATACCCTTTGATGGACCTTTCGAAAAATACACATCACTTGGTAGCGTTGTATTTGCCCCGACTTATTTCCTGGTTCTCCTTCTCCATAAACAACATGAAATCAAGGAGAGGGTTAACTTTTCCTGCTACAGATTTTCCACCGTGGTCAGAAAGAACAGAGGAGACACTTAAGTTTTTCTCACTAACACTCTAGGGTCACTATTCGCGCCGAAGAAAATCGCCGTCACTCTCTCACCTTTTCTTCATTTATTTATTTTATACTGTCCAAGCAGTAATGTGTCCTGTTCTGTAGACACATGTTGGACCAGTCCAATATGACTGTCAGTTGAAATAAACCTTGTGTTGTAAGAAAACTTGTTTTATTTGTTATAAATCTATTTTGATGCGTTTTCCCATAACTTTGGTAATTTTACATATGTTTAAAAATATCGAAATGAATATCGATATCGTAATATACATTATCGATATCGCAATATCACATTTTTTCAATATTGTGCACCCCTAGTACAAAGCAATGTTTTAGCCCCTGTCCTATACATATGCCCGTTGATTACTGGCTTTTATCCTGAAGTAGGCAAGATGTGCGTTGAAAATGTTCAAAACACCTTATTTTAATACCTGTGAGTTTGCATTCTGTCTCCAAAGACCAGTAAATGTTGGTTTATTTTAACCATATAGTTCTATATCCTTATCCCGTAACCATACCTTATCCATAGGAAAGGCTCATATGAGCTGTGGAGCATTCATATGGGTCATTTCGGAAGGCACTGACATTTTTTCATTTTGTCGTTTAGGTACAGTATGAGGAGTTGCAAAGTGGTAGAAGCTATTTTGGTTGCCCCTGGGACTCAAATTAAAAGCCCTTTTATTTTCTCCCTAGAAAATGTAAATTGACTCACAGTTGGTGCACTTTCACAGCCTAGATGGGCATGAAACAAAAGAAAAATAATTAAAACTGCTAGCAGTACTATAAACCTATAGGATAGGTTACATTTTTCAGGCAACTCCCGTGTTTCTAGGTTGAGTTACAGTACACTGAAGATGTCTATTGAAAGAAAAATGAGTATTTAGAGTGGGTAAAGATACTTTCAGACCCAGCAGCCCCTCCCCACTTCGCAAGGTAAAGGTTAAGGACAGTATATGACGGGTCAGAATAGTGACAAACTGCATATAGGTGTTGGTAGATCTCTGTGAAAGTATGTGAAGGTAGTGAACGTAAACACGTCTGTCTGCCTGTCTTTGTGTTCTGTCTTCTGCCAGGCACGCAGACCAGATCCCAAAGGAGAGATGCAGGTTAATCAGACATGTTGCTCTGAATTAGAGCTTCACAACCTGTCACCACCGCCCTCACTGATTTCCTCAGCCTGCCGTCCTCCATTCAGTGCCTTTTTCGAGACCAAGTTGCTCAGCAGTAATGGAGATAACTGCCGTGTAATAGACTTTTTTGTCGTATCCACTGGTGTCAAAGCAGCGTGGGTTCCCTGTGACATGGCTATTGATTCCTGATTGGGCCTGCTCACTGGAGAGGTTAGAGAGATAGGGACAGAGATGGAAGGCCAGCCCCAGGGCTACTGGGCTGAAGGGGGGAGGATAAAGGGTAGGGCCAGGCCAGGCTAGAGCTCTTCAATAACAGTTCCTTGGAGCTATACTGTCCTTTAGGTAAATGACTCATTTCATTATAATGATTTACTGCAAACCCCTTCATCTGTCAGCCTGTCATTGACTGACTTTTTAGCAGTATATTGCTCTCTCTGTTGCTGTTTTATTTTTTCTTGTTTCCCCTCCCACCCTTCTTCCATCCCTCTCTCCATCTTTCTCACCTCTAGCCTATCAGAGAGAGGGTCATAACTCAGGTCAGGTCTATAAAAGCGTCAGGATGGCAGCATGCATGGACCCTGCATTATAGGGTCAGCCTGGACTTCATTAACACAACTAGACTGACATGCTGGTGTCTGGCTTAATGGGCGCCTGCTCAACCCATTTGCTACTGTGTATTTCTTTTACCATCGAATGATTGCAAACCACAAAATGCTGCAAGCTTCCATTAGACAGCCTGTTCTAAAACACTTTGCTAGTGCCGCCATGCTCACTGCCAAAAACTAGCACCAAAGAATGACTGCAGTAGAGCACATGATAGCCAAATTGATACGTAGCAGAATGTTGCTGCCGGAAAAGAGAAACAAGCTGTAAATTGCAGTCGGCTGCTTATTTCGGGAGAATTTGGGTTGTCAAAAGTTTCAGAGACAATAGCCACGACTAAATAAATAAATAAACAAAGCTAAGCCTAATCTAATATGTCAGAGGAATGGGGGGCTCAGAGGGGAATATTGTGCATGTGAAAGGCAATTGGAGGATTAGAGTGAAAGGCCAGACAGGTAATGGGAGAGAGCGCAACATAATAAAAGCAGAGCAGCAGAGAGAGAGAGAGAGAGAGAGAGAGAGAGAGAGAGAGAGAGAGAGAGAGAGAGAGAGAGAGAGAGAGAGAGAGAGAGAGAGAGAGAGAGAGAGAGAGAGAGAGAGAGAGAGAGAGAGAGAGAGAGAGAGAGAGAGAGAGATTACGGGAAGACGAGAGACTGTATTTTTAGGAATTAAAGATTTATTGAGTGGCCAAAGAGCAGAAGCAGAGAGAGAGAGAGAAATGGACAGGGTTGATCATTTCAAAAGGCCGGAGTAGAAGCATTTTTGTCCTTGTCATTTTAATCTGGGGTTGGACAGCATGTCTCAATCAAGATGATGGAGGGAGAATGAGCAGGCACAAAGTACAAACACCCACATGGAGGCAGACATTTCAGTGGAGTTTACCTGTTTCGAGGCCTGTAGATGAGTAGCTGGAGTCAAAGATTGACCTCCGTGCTGCTAGGATCCTTCATTAATTCATAGACCCGGTGCTTTCATTGCACCAGGTGTGGCCTTGAACGATGCCTGTTACAAAAAAAAGACCTAATTTCCATTCTGGGGACTTTAAGCACTTAGGCTTGTTATGCCCAGGAGGGCAGTATGGTGCGGTATGGAGTATAGCAAGCAAATCAGTGTGTGAACCAAGGCATTATGACTCGCACTGCTTAAAATTGAACAGGAGCAGGGTACTATGTCCTCCCTCCCTCTGAGTTGCTTTGCTCTTTGTTACTGACTAGCAAGGTGACAGACTTTTTCACACTGGCTGAGTAACTAATGTGTTGGCTTCATCTAGTTAGTCTGGCGCAAAGACACCCCCCCCCCCTCCCCACCCTCTAAAAATGTAGCATTAATATGCACCAGCAGTATTTCCCCTATCCTCTTTAGCACCTAATCAGACTTTATTCAGATTTGCACAGCTGTAGTTCATGTATTATGCAGCATTAATTGCTACTTCAATAGTCATTAATAAAGAGTTGGCTGGCCTCTGAATAAGCGATGGTGCAGGAAGATGATGAGGTGTGTGAGAGACGGAGGGCAGGAACATTGCCTGTCATCTCCTACAATCTACGTCCTTCAAATGGTTATTTATTCCCTTATTGTGTGCCATATTATGATGTCAACGAGGACGATGTCGTCAAACGTAATTATAGCAGTGGCTTTGGTGAGCTGACTTTCAGTCTAAAAAGTTTTTGAGGTTTGCAGGGGGGCCCTGAGTGCCCTTTGTTGAAAATTCTATTGAAATATTTGTTTGCACGGCTCAGTGGCATTTAATCTCCTGTTGTTTATCAGTTTCCGCTTGATTTATTTCTTCACCTTCGCCTATTTATTGAATTTAATTACACCTCAAATCCCAATGCAAACCTGCTGCTGTTAAGGGCTGAAAGAGGCAGGGATGGAAGAAGGGAAGGGGAAGAGGATGGGGAGCGGTGTAGGGTGTAAACCATGACTCAGACAAATGGCCTACTCCATCCAAAGACATACACTATGTGCCTTCTTTTATTTAGGCAAGCACACATGTAGACAAACATACACATAGACACACACAAATTAGCAGTGGAGGTCAGTAAATCAGCCTGAGAGCGGTCCAGTAAGATGCACATCCTCTAAAATCCTGGCAAATGATCTGCAGTCTGCGGCCTCACTGACCACATAAAATATCGGCCAGTTAATTAGGCAGTAATTGTGCAATGTGCTCTTCTTTTTATGTGCCACGCATTGGGCCATAAAGAGGCCAGTGTGAGGATGGCTGGGAGAGAGGGACACTGAGGTGCATGCTAAAGCATCAGCCCATTTCAGGTCTACAATATGGCCAGAGGTCACATATATTTCTTTTTTGAAGGGCAGTGGAAGAGGCCCAACTCCCTGTTGTAGTTCTCTGAAAGAGGCAGTCACCTTTACAGTGTTACATTGACAATGTCTCATTCAAGGGTTCCTCAGTTTGTTTGGAATTACATTTTAGTAGAGAACCTAAAATTCACTCAATTTTGAAGAGCAAGACTTTTGGATTCTAGAAAAATAGGAAAAGACCCACAGAGATAGCAGTGTAGAGACAGAGTTGAAGATTGAGACATCATGTCGAGCAGGTTGTGTTCTCCTCTAAACCTTCATACTGTTGACTTTGTGCTTGTGGAAGCACAAAATTTCCAGACAAGATTCTTTGTACATATTTGCTGAATACAGCAAAGAGCTGAGACGGTACAGCAGAGACTACAGAGCAGGCTGCTGGATTAATTGTGCTCTCTCCACTAGTGATTGAATGAGTGTGGACAGGGTCATCACATTCACGTATTAGAGAGGGGACATGCTTAATGCTCTTCATAGCAGGAATGTAAAAGGACTGTTTTGATGACGATGATGATGTGTGTGTGTGTGTGTAGCTAAACTAAAGTTCCTGTGGATAGAGCATGAACAATGTATGCTCATATGACATCTCACTCTGTATTTATGTGTGAGTCTCCACGTGCTTATGTGTCCTGAGGTTAGTTTATGTGTTGTATGTGTGTGTGTGTGTGCATGTGTGTTTTTGTACATGTGTGGATGTGTGCTTTTGTACGTGTGTGTGTGTGTGTGTGTTGTCGCTCAGAGCCACAGGGCTATGTGTGTATGTGTGTGAGTCAGTGCTGTGCCGGGCCAGCACACAGCAGCAAGACAGAGATGTGACAGTGATGGCTCCTTAGCCCCGGGCCACAGCTGGGAGGCCTGAGACACACCCACGCAACTGACCTTCACTGTCACCACTGCAGCACACACACACACACACACACACACACACACACACACACACACCATGGCAGCAATGCACTCACATGAGTCCATGTTCGTGCAGCCATCGCAGTGATTATGTATGTAGCTCAAATACACGTGGTGGACACATGGGTGCGCGGACACACACACACACACACACACACACACACACACACACACACACACACACACACACACACACACACACACACACACACACACACACACTGCTCGTTTTCCACCTACACTCTGCTTTTTCCTCCTCTGTTCTCCCCTTCTCTCAGTGAGTCAGAGCTTATCAGGCAGGGCAATGATTCACCACCGGTGTGAGTAAGCTGCTTTCTGTATCCAGCTCCATATACTCATACTTAATTATCACCCATAGCCTCTGTTGTCATCACACTTTTGACAAGACTTTTTGTTCCTTTCACATGTTTATACTATACAACATGAGAAATGCAGTAGTAACTATTAACCAAGATGACGAAGAACAATATTTCTGACTCAATGATGCTGTGCTCTGGTCTCCACAAGGTAAAATGACTCTCCTTGGCCTCCTGGCTTCTCTATAAATATTTATGCCTGGGGTGGTGAGCCTACAGGTCGTCACGTTGTGTGCTTGGTTCCTCTGTCAAATTAGTTTTCGGACTGGAGCATGATGTGCATAAGTATGCATCAGGCAATGGGGAAAATTATAAATGTAACTACTTTCTCTCTTATCTATTATTGTTATTAATGACACCCATCCTGATTCCATCATGTATTTTATATACCCCTCATTTGCTCTTTGTGAACTAACACAGATGAGATGGAGACCAGTGGGTATAATTCACACTGTAAAACCTTAATATGATCTCAGCCCAATGTAAAATATATAGTCAATATCAGTCAGTACACTTAATACTGCATTAAACTACATATCAGTCAATAGTTCAGACTAAACTTTTCTGGACACATTCCATAATCCACCTCAAAATTCTTCACACATGTTGTGTTTGCCCATCCTCCATAGCAGTGAATCCCTTGTTGCTTTACTATCAGACTTTTGTTGTTGATGTGGTATGGTAGTGTCACAATATACTAAAAAGGTATGCTAACAAGTGTTTTTTTATAGTTAGTCTATTACGCACTGCAGGGAAATATCTTTGATGGTACACAGAAGAACATCGGCGGTAATAGGGCACAGGAGAGGAGAACAGGTTTTAATGGGGCAGAAAAGAGGAGATATGTTTATGTATCTTAACCACAACAGTGCCATCAGTGACTTGCGCTTTCCTTGATCCACCGTAACAACACTAAAGACACAAAACATGTCTTGCGTCTTTTTTATATGCAAGTGTGTGCTTGCAGATGCGTTGTGTGCAAACTGTGCATACATATGATACAGTGTGAGAAAACCTCTATTCCTTACATCTTATTCTTCTTGAATAAGTAAAAAATGGTGTGAAATAATTGTGCCTTTTTTCAGTGCAAATCAACTTGTATCGCAGATATTCTTGAATCAAATGCTGATCCTAAATGACTGACCTTCGCTTTTACATGTTATTGCTAGTTATCTCGAGGATCCTTGAAACCGGTGAAACTACAGTGAAAATACAAATTAATTACCTCACTTTGGTGGAGGATTTGTCTTGTTCTATGGAAAATAAGCTGTAAAGGATTACTGCTAGACTTGAGATAAATAAACTGGCTATGTATACGTGTTTCTCCAAAACAAAATAGATGAAGTCAAGTAGCTGTAGAAATCACTTTTGCTGCTGTAATATTTCATATTTAGGAGATTGTTCACACATGCTGTATTTGTGTGTAAACCTGTGTTTGTGTGTGTTTTTATAGCTTTTTGTACCTTTTTAAAAAAGACACATTCAGTTCAGTAAAGGGGACATACGGCCATTGTACTGCTGAGCAAGGCAACTGTCAGCCACATTTAAGCTTCACGTAATGTATTGCATTAGGGTATACATGCTGGTTGTGCTTGTGTATGTGTGTGTGTGCGTATGTCTATGTATGTTGGCATACAGTACATGCAACTGTCAGCACACTATGGCACTGTATATCAGGTCCATGCAGCACCATTAGATCTTTCTATGACATCTGATTTACACGGGCTGTCAGGAAGCCCTGTGGGGTTCTCTTCTCTTCCTGGAATAACCCACACCTCCTCTGCAAAAAGCATTGAAACAAAGACCTAAGGGTGGAGGTGTGTGCTTGTGTGTGTGTGTGTGTGTGTGTGTGTGTGTGTGTGTGTGTGTGTGTGAGAGACAGTGTGTGTTAGTGTGTTTGCATGGGGATGGCAGAGCCTGGGGCAGCGAGTTCCTGCAACACGCATGATTACACACTCACCCAATGCTGCTAAAGGAAGGAATAAGCTAATTAGCTACTGAAAATATCTTTGTGTGCGAGAGAAAGAGCCACGTAGTGTTTATTTATGTGCGCACATGTGTGCATACGTGCAGTGGGTGGGGGCGTGGTGTGCAAGTACACAAGACTTAAGATTGAGTGCACGTGTTACATTTGCCCATCCTCACTCTAGTGGATGCAGTGAGCTGAAAAGGTGAGCCCTCTGCCTTCCTCCAGTTTTTACTCTGGTGGATTAGGGGGCATGCTGTGTTTGGCGTAAAGCTTCAGCCATTCACAGAGCGCTGAGCAGTGAGGGTGGGGGGGGGTGAGCTTTTTGTTTGTGTATCCTTGCTGTAAGGATAATGATGTGATGAATGGAGAGAGGGAGAGAGATTTCAAGGCTAATGCCTGGGGGGATGTCAGACAAACCTGTGTATGTGTAATAACCACGGAGGTTAAAATGCTACACTGGCACTAGAGATGGCTGCCAAATATTTTGACATCCACTCTACCTCCTCCGCACAACTGCTGCTGAGGTTGAGGAAGAGAGGGATGATTTACAGCGGAGAGAGAGAAATTGATTAATGTGAGTGAGAGAAGGGAGAGACTAGAATGTGAAAGAGTGTGGGCAACAGAGGTGTTGATGTACAGTCAGTAAAGGAGATAGGGAGAGAAAGAAAGAAAGAGAAAGCTGCCTGTTTGCCTGCCTGCAATGCCCGCCTGTCCGTCTCCCTTGATTTCTTTCTCCCAGCGCTCTGTGCCTGAGGATGCGTCCATAGTGCTATTTGTTTCAAGGTTGTTCTAAATGTGACTGATGTGTACAGCCAACGTGCTGTTTGCTTTGCTTTCCTTCACTACAGCTGCATGCAAAAAGACTGTCATACCGTATTAAATGTGGCAGGAAAACATGCAGCACAAATGATGCAGATGGACTTTTTAAACAGGGTAAGCCTAACCTCACACAAGGGTGAGTGTTTAATGGCGTGTTTAGATTTCTTCATCCTTGTAAGCTCTTGAATGCTTCTAGAAAACTCAGTTATGGGCTGCGGGATAGGTCACTTGATG